>NC_087205.1:62675930-62708430 GCF_015104395.2 Macrobrachium nipponense
CTTCCTTTAATCTTCTTAAGCGTTGGTTGAATGAACACTGCGTCGACGATGTCCGATGTCCAATTCCCTTTGAGATGTTCATTACCTGCTTCTCTTTTGATTAAGGCCGATTCCATCATTTGACTCTTAGCAGTTGCTGCTATAAATTACACGTGACATATTCCAGTTTATTCTATGGTTATGTTCATTTATATGGTTGAAAATAGCAGAGTTCTGTTGTCCATACCTAACTGACCGTTTGTGTTGTATTAATCTCTGGGGAAGTGATTTACCTGTAAATCCGATGTAAGATTGGTCACAGTCCTGGCATGGGATCTCATATACCCCAGAGTCTTTGGGCGATGTCTTTTGTTGGACGTTAATCAGGGATTTGGCTAAGGTATTTGGGTAGTTAAATGCAAAAGGGTTGGATTCCCCAAGGGTGTGAGTTACTCTCTTAATCGTCCTCCAGGTGGGGAATTTTTATTTTATTGTTGGTGTGTCTCTGGTCTTGTCTTTAGGGGGTCGGTAGAAAAATTACGTTTGCTTTTTGAATGCTTTCTCAATTATATGGTCAGGATACTTTAAAGTGAAAGTTGCTTGCGAATTAGTTCAAATTCTTTTTCCAGGAAATCTGGGGAACAAATTCGTAAGGCTCTTAAGAATAGGTTGCTAGCTAGACCTATCTTGATAGTATTGTCTGATAGCTAAAGTATGAATATATGAAAGTGAGAACGTGGTTTTCTGTATATGGTAAATTTTTGTATTCTGTCGTGTCTCTGATTATTAAAACATCAAGAAAAGGAATTTTGTTGTCTGTTTCCCATTCAACTTTAAATTTGATGCTGGGCACTAATGCGTTTTTAATTTGAGAGGAATTCATTAAAATTACCCCACTTATTATCCCAAAATGTTAGTAGTCATCCACGTATCTCATCCACAGCATGTTTTTGGGTTTTATTGCATTTATTACTGTAGTTTCAAAGTATTCCATGTACAGATTGGCTAAAATAGGACTTAAAGGACTACCATACTACACCCGAATTTTTGCTTGTAGAATGATTCCCCGAATGACAATACGTTATTAGATGCACATAATTCAACTAACTTTATTATTTTTTTTTTTTTTGTCAAGTGCCAAAGGAAATGATCTGAATAGGGGATAATTTTTCCCTTAAAAACTGAAGAACGTCCTGTACTGGTACTTTTGTGAATAGGGAGTCTACGTCAAGGCTTAAAAGTTTTAAAACTTTTAAGCCTTGACGTAGACTCCCTGCGTGTATATATATTTTTAAAGAGTCTCTGTACGCCAGTTCTCACCATACTGCTAAGGGTTGGACTTCAATTCTTCCTGTTGCACGTGGTGGTATCATATGTTTTCCAGTTTCTGCTTTTTCGTGAAAAGAAAGTAAGAGGAAACTGTCATTTCTCTCATACGTTTCGTCTCTATCAGAATCTTCCCTTGCATCCCTCTTCGTAGCATCCTTCGCATTCTGATGGTTCTTTTCGTCCGGAAACTTCTTCCTTTTCTCACCTCTCTATGGAGTTCAGTGGAGCTCAGAATTGTCTGAATGCAAATGTCGACATTTTCTTTGATAGGCTCAGCAGGCATGGAATAGTTCAGTGCTTCAGAAGGAAACTCACTTCTCCTCTCCCTACCCTACATTCATTCCAGTTCCCCTCATTCGCCATAAAGCTGAAGTACCGTTTCTCAACTTTCAGTATTCCAGATCTTGATACCGATATAAATGGTAACGTCTTCACCTGATGTTACAATTTATAGTAGTAGGTGTGCTTATGAACGGATGATTAAACTGTGCGGATGCTAAATGAGCTTCTTGATGCTGTTATCACTTGAACGTTAACCTCATTCTTCCGCTTCACACTAAAGAAAGATGATAGTCGATGCAAAAGAAGTATGTCCTAAATAAAATAGAGATTAATTGCTAAGAGCAGGCTATGGCCGAATCTTTTCTAGGTTTTAACGGTCATCAGTATTGCTACTAAGTTCTCTCATCTGTTCAACATATTCCAAACTTTTTTTTTTTTTATAAGATTATGGAGGAGCGAAATGTAAGCATTTTAATCATTCACAAAGAAAATTTTAAATTCATTGAGATTAATGGAATTACCACTGCTAGAGAATTGTTTTCTCTGGCCTTTTCACGGAGGGAAAGGGATTATAAAATAGCCCCCCCCCCCACACACACACACACACATAGGATTTGCTGAACAGGAGACCAACGAGGTTTGCTTATTACTCAGAAAAAACAGAAGAGGAGCTTAATATTTCCCTCCATTCGTTTTTGTCTTGTTTAGTTTTGAATTTTGTACCTACGCCTCTCAAATTTTCATGTCCTTTCCTCTGCAGAGTTTTTGAACTATAAGAAACAACTGTCAGGGAAAACTAATTTTTTTTTTTTATAAATAAAATCATTTAATTTTGAGGAAAACATAGACCCTTAAACAGTGAAAATTTCCGTTTTTGTATAAAATTAGTGCAGTGTTGACAAATTTAATGGAAAATGAAAGTTGGTAGTTGAATTCATATTTTTTAACAAGAAAATAGGGCAACAATTAACCATACTTTTTACCCGTAATTCATTGACTTCATAAAATATTAAACTCGATGATACTACCAATTTTACTATATTACTACAATATTCTGAACTATTATAAAAATAGTTCACGATACAATCATCATTCTTCATTCATTTCTTTTCCATTTATGTAATACTACTTGCATATGATGAATTACAGTTTCTGTATGAATGTGTTAAGATGAAATGATAAAATTCTGGCATAATACTCACTAGAAATTTTGACGTCATGGTTCAGAATTATATAAGCAATTAATTATCGTGTATTATATACGCATACTATCGTGTGTTTGTATATATACATACATATATATATATATATATATATATATATATATATATATATATATATATATATATATATATCTATATATATATATATATATATCTAATAAAACGGAGCCCATAAAACACCAAAATATGAGAGAAAAGTACTATATTTCAGAGACTGCTGTCTCTCTCTTCATCTACCTGAAGAGAGAGACAGCAGTCTCTGAAATATAGTACTTTTCTCTCTATATGTTGGTGTTTTTATGGGCTCCTTTTATTAGATGGAATTCTGTTGTTACAGAACATTTTTACCAGTCATATATATATATATATATATATATATATATATATATATGATATATATATATTCACCTTTAGTTTATCCATGCGTTTATCTGTAATGGCACGCTCTTCTTAATGCCCAACGCCGTTATACACAAACACAAAAGTACATCTACGAATGTAATATATGTATATATATATATATATATATATATATATATATATATTATTATATATATATATGTATATTATATATATATATATATATATATATATAAATATATTAATATATATATATTTATATATATATAAAAAAAAATATATAATATATATATATATTATATATAATATATAATAATTAAATATATATAATATAATAATAATATACTTATATATAATATATATATATATATATATAATATATATATATATTAAATAATTTATAATAAATATATATATATATATATATATATTATATATATGATATATATTATATTATATATATATATATATATTAAAATAGTATATTATATATATTATATTTATAGTATATATCTATATAGATAGTATATATATATATATATATTATATATATAATATATATATATAATAGATATATAATATATATAGTATATATATATATATATATATATATATATACTATATGATAATATATAACAATATATATATATATATAGTATAAAATATATGTTTATAATACTATGATATCTATATATATATATATTATATATTTTATTTATATAATATATATATATATTATGTGTATGTATATATATATATATATATATATATATATATATATATATATATATATATATATATATATATATATATATATATATAATACCAGGACTTAAGTGAAGAGTATCTTATTGTTAATTACAACTAGTTTTAGAGATTTAAATTCTATAAGGGTATATGTGTTTCACTTAAAATCAATGAAGCAGCAAAGTAAAATAAAATAATATAAGATATAATAACCTAAAGATGCAGCAAAATCATAAAAATTCAGAGCAACAAACACATATTGTTTGTTGTCAAAAACGAGCAGAAATTAAGTCTAAAACACAGCAATTCAGCAGACCATTCATGATTTCAAAGAGTGTTTTTCTCTCGGGGTATACAGAGACCTAACCACCCCAAGCTCCATATTGTTGGTCCTCCTGCAAGTAAGGAATGCGAAAAATCTAAATTTATCGGATGGTCATATTCTTCAAAGTGTTGTCGAAAAGCCGCATTGATTTTCCGATGTACTTGGTGCTACAGCAGTGACACTTGTACTTCCCAACAATAGACAACCGCAGCTCGGTTTGTCCCACATCGCTGAATCTGAAATTTTTTTTGCAGCGTAGATTTTGACTTCAATGTAATTCGAATGTTTATTTGCGGGTAGAATTCATCCAAGAATTTTGTTAACTTTTCCCACCTTCATATTACAGGACCTATTTCCAATAAACGCGATAGGAAATGACACAACTGCTCTGTTGACAGTGACAGTTGTAGGTGTAGGAAGTCATAATTTTAAGTTCCTTTCCTATATTTATGTGTTCGTAAAATTTTTTTTAAAACCACTAAAATATAAGCACTGTTTATGTATAAACTATAAGTCCATACTAGCATAATTTGAACATCTGAACATTAAAAGATCTTGAGGTTAAGATCGTAATCAAATTTCACTTAAGTTGAATAAGAATAAATGAGAACATTTTGGTGGTAAAAGTTGGCATCCTAGGAGAAAATGAATACACCCAATTTCATTGTAGTAGCTGATCAGGATGTCATGAAAGGCCAGCATCCATGATATCTCAGTTTCCATTATAGGTTGCCCGTTGACGGAGGAATCTCCAGAACTAGTCGCAACTGGTACAGATGCTCATCATTCAAGCCCTGGTTTAATAATATTATTCGTCTCCGATTTCCGCGGAACTGATATATATATATATATATATATATATATATATATATATATATATATATATATATATATATATGTATATATATGTACGTATATGTGTGTGCATGTTTATAGCTCACTCAATAGTGCTTGACAATATATTTAGCTAAGGCCACATAAAAAAAAGCGCTTCCGTGTTATTTCAACACTTATCGAGCTACCTCGAAAATGTGTTGAAATAACACAAAAGTGCTTGGTACTCCCTCTTTTATGTTTCCTGTGGCCTTAGTAAAATATATTATATAATATATATATATATATATATATATATATATATATATACATATTATATATATATATCATATGATGATATGATATAGCATGATACGACAAAGAAGTCCATGGGATATTTCATAGAAGGTCAGACCAGGAATACGATGAGATGATTATTTTTAAAAGTTTATTCCGACGTTTCGTAAATCATATTTAGTTCTGGGATTTATATATATATATATATATAAAAAAACGTATATTGTAAAGTTTGACATGAAATAAAACTAAAGGTCAGTTAAAAGTCAGATGTCAAGTAAAATATTAAAATGTACTATACACAGGCGAATAAGAAACTGAATTGCAAAATGCAAAAAGACTAACTAAAATAACATAAAAACACTAATGAAAACGAACTAACCTGCAGTTAGAAAGAACAGAACAGAACTAGAAATAGCAACTAATCAAGGGGAAGGAGAGGGAGAAAAAAAAAATTAAACATCAAGACAAAAACTACTAGGTACAGCAGGACTATGTCTTTAATTGAGGAACTAGCAGTTTAATCTTAAGTGTTTCAAGTATAAATAGGTCAGTTTGGTTGTTACCTTGGCCAATAATACTAAGGTTTTCATTTTTAATTACCGTTTTACATGTTTTGGAATAGTTGCGAATGTTAGATGCTTCAGGGTTGGAAATCCTTGTCCCTGTACGGTAGCTGACCCCTCTATGGGAGTCAATTTGCACTTTGAGCAGACGTCTAATAGCTCCGACATAAGTCCCTGAATTACACCCGGGGCACGTATATTTATAGATTACATTTGACGTCATATAGGGACTTAGCGGTCTTTAAATTGGAATAAAGAGCCAATAGTTAGCGGGCTTTTGGGAATGAGTTTAATATCAAGAGCTCCTAAGTGTTTGCTCAGGACCTTGGTGAACTCTTTCATGAAGTGTTTTGTCTTGAAAGTAGGGCAGACTAGCGTAGAATTTCCTTTTGGGCACAATATGAACCGTAGCGAGCTTTGAAAACTGTTTATTATGTATTTTATTAAGTACTTTATGGGTATCTTTCCCGGAAAACAATTTTTACCAATCTAAAAGGAAGAGGACCTCCTCATCAAACAGATTCCAGTTTGAGGTTAGAGAAAGCGCCCTGTGAACCACTGTATAAATGGAGTTAAGTTTAAAGTTGTAAAAACAAAAGCTAAAATAATTCGAACCCAGTCCAGTGAAAGTCTTTTTTTTCTTTTAACCAAAACATCTAGAAGAGGCAGTCGGTCACTCTGCTCGCTTTCAAGAGTAAACTTAATATTATGGCGGCATGAATAGATAAATTCTAAAAATAACTCTGAGTGAAAATCGTGTTTGAAGAGAGCGAAGGTGTCATACACATAACGCACATAGAAAGGGGACATTGGTCGAGCATGCGCTCCGCCAGTGAGGACATGAAAATATTCGAGAAGGTAGGGCCAATGGGAGACCCCATAGCCATTGCCGTCTACCTGTCTATAGAGATTTCCATTGAAAACAAAGGCTGTGTCCAGCACTGCCAATTCTAGCACAGTTTTAAAAAGGGCAATATTAAAACCCCAAAACTTAGTATCGAGTTCTGAAAATATTCTGTCCAAAATAATTCCGATAGTTTCGCTCACACGTACGTTCGTAAAAAGGGATTCAACATCGAAACTGGCCATGTAGAGATCAGAGTCTTGAGTGAGAATTTGGTCCGTAAATTGTTTTGAATCGTTGAGAATACATGTTCCGAGTTAGTGGCTCTTACAGTGGAACTAAAAACTGCTAATTTTTAGTTTGCCGTATCATATGAGGCCAGCATAAGGCGAAGGGGAATTCCTTATTTATGAATTTTGAGCAACCCATAAAGAATACCAAAGGACGATCCCGTAGTAAAAAGTTCTTGGTAGGTGTCTTCATTAATTATCTTTTCATTTTTAAGCTGGCGTCGAAATCTGGTTTATCTTCAGTTTTAAAGATGTTTTGGTAATTTGGCTGTCCAATTTTTTCAAACTTAGTATTGTCGCCTAAAACCACATCCATTTTGTTGACATAATCAATTTTGTTAAGAATAACTGTACCCCTACCTTTTTCAGGCCTAGTAATAATCAACTCCGGTTTCGATAGATTCTTTAGCAAATGAAAATCAGATATCTTGAAAAAGGGGGCCCAGTTAGTCCCGAATTTAGAAAACGTTTTTTGTGCTAAGCCAGACAATTCATCCTGTATCCCAGTAAGTCTTTTGATAGTCTTTTGTAAGTTTTATATGCATTTTAGTGTTTTCCCTTTCTTTTTGTATTGTGCAATCTATTCTCTTATTTGTCTGTGTATCGTACATTTTAATATTTTACTTCTCATCTGACTTTTAACTGACCTTTATGTTTATTTTATGTCAAACTTTACAAGGAATGTTATTTATTTTCTGGTAGGAATCCCAGGTGTAAATGTAATTTACGAAACGTCGGAATAAACTTTTTAAAATAATAATCTCATCTTATTCCTGGTCTGACCTTATATATATATAGATATATATATATATATATATATATATATATTAATTAATATATATATATATTTGTTATATTAAATTAAATATATGTAATATGATATATATATATATATATATATATATATATATATATGTGTAATATAATATATATATGTGTATATAAATATATCTAATATATATGTGTGTGTGTGTATGTATATGTACACACGCACACACTCATGCATATATAGATATATTATTATATATATATATATATATATATATATATATATATATATATATATATATATATACTATATAAACAAATTTATAGAGGCATACTTGGATTGAAATGTATTTTTTGTTTTTGCCATCAGTTTTCTTGAAATCTTTCTTGGAACGATATTACACTATGTGACGAACAAGTCTCAGAGTTCTACATGTCCTGCGACTATTTGCACAATGATTAAAACTATTAAAATATTGTGCTATATATCTTTTTGAGTGTCTTTTTTTTATCTAATAACTAATAATCAGGAAGGAAAAGATATCTCTCTCTCTCTCTCTTTCCTCTCTTTCCTCCTCTCTCTCTCGTCTCCTCTCTCTCTCTCTCTCTCTCTCTCTCTCTCTCTCTCTCTCTCTCAATTTCATTCCAAATCATAACCTCTCTTTGCTGTAAGGAGTTTCCTACCGAGAATTCACAACAGCAAAATTCTCCATTTGTCGAAAGCAAATATCCGGGATATCTGCAATCGAGTTAATCGATCACAACTCCGCAATTACTTCCGCTGCAGCGAAAGTTTACTGGATCTGTTTCGGTCTGTCCTGAATGGACAGAAGATGAAATGAGTTTTATTTGATTTCTCGAAGCTTAATTGATTAAATACAAATCTGATGTCGAAGAAAACTCTTTTCAGTAATTTAACGTTGAGCAAATGTTCTTTGTTATTTAAAAAGATATACACGCATTAAAAAATACACACACCCGCACACATAAAATGTATTAAAATAAGCCACAGAGTTAACTGTTTGCAATACAGCAAGCTTAGTAATAAACGATAGGGTGCCACGTAAGGCAAAATCCATTTTACTAGCTGTAGTAGCTCCCATTATTTAAAAAGAAATGTATCCATGATTTCATTTATAAAGAGTCGCAAATGCCTTCAGTCCTTCAAGACTCTCTTTGAATTAGTAGCGTTAATATTCATTACTTGACAAAAGTGACTGAATAACAGCATGGCATGTAATTTTTAAGACACTAGAATGGAAACTAAAACTGCAGCAGATAGTAGACAGTAGGTGTCTTAAACAGTTACTATAACGATTGTTATTGTAGTAGCAAGAGTTTGTTGCAATAAAATGCGCCAGGAAAACATGAAGTTACTCAAACTCCAAATATTCTGGCAGTCGGGATGTAAAAAAGAAAAAACAAAAGGATGAGAGACAAAGCCTGCTTTAGATAATGTATGGAGATAACAAAATGTAATGATTCCGATGAGGCTGTAACATTAGGAAGGTATTCAATGGTATCTTCGGTTAGCTGATTATCTAATGACACTTAATCTTATACTGGCGCTGTTCTAGAATTATTATATTCACACAGTCAGACTACCATTGCAAATGTTGGCCTTTTCAGTACAATATCTATCTGCCTCTTTGTAGATAGTGTTACTATTCTAATTTTCCATGTCCTTGACAGTGTTGGAGGTCAGAAGACTAGGCTCGAAACGCGTTGATTAAGACTTGGACTCGATAATTTGGCAGAAGGCCAGCACGAGGCCAGGCCACAATATGTGTAATTATTTTCATTGCACCTAAATGTTAAGGAAAGAAATCTGAATGAATTTTGGCTGGACAAAGCTTTTCACGTGTCACAGTGTAGGTATGTGCATAAAGGTAAAAAAAGCCTATTGTACGTCTATAATAACCATAAAACATGTTTTCAACATGTTAAACGTGCATGGTATACTGCTCAGTGTCGTTTTATTAGAAAAGAATAAAAACTTCTGTAAATTCGGCACTTGTTTTGCAATAACAATAATATCTCCCAACGTGTTTTGTTTTCGAAGTAAAGTACATCTCTTTACAAAACAGTTATATCAGTTCAGCGAATTGTTTTGGGCTAATGATACACAACTTGATTCCTGTGATTTTTACCATCATTTTCGTTGTAAATTTTTATTACATATCCGCCTTTCTCGTTCTCTTTGCATTGAAGACACTCTCTCTCTCTCTCTCTCTCTCTCTCTCTCTCTCTCTCTCTCTCTCTCTCTCTCTCTCTCTCTCTCTCTCTCTCTCTGTACTAAGGTTTAAAATTGTTATGGTAGTTTAAAGTAATCTGTCTGTTAATCAGGTATAAGTCACCTCTCTCTCTCTCTCTCTCTCTCTCTCATAAGGTTCCAATTTGTTTTGACTTTATTTTGTGCTGATACGCTAGCCAGTCAATCTTTCTCTTTCTCTCTTTCCTACTGACATATTAAAAAAAAGGGGGGGGGGGTGTGAAAAGAAGAGTGAAGGTTATTAGACAAATAAAAGAGACCCAGGTAATTGCATAAGTCAAATAAAATCATTCCTTGTTAAATGATTAGTCATTGTACGGATCTCGTGTTTGTAGTCCATTGAAATGGAAATTTTCGTGGAGATGAAAATGGTGTGAGCCGACTACCCGTCATAACTAACTCCTTTACAGTATTTTAAAAAAGCAGAGTTTTTACTTAATATATCTCACGGAAGCGAAAAAACTTCTCGCCAACGGCGGCAATATTTGAACCGGCCACTTCCGGTTCACGTTCGGTTACCCAGAATTGCTCATAGTACTCATACTAACGTAATACAGTCTTTAATTATTATAGACTAGCTTATTGGTGCGTGCTACACGCGCTGCATCCCGGCGCTGCTGTCTTCCCTACCCTCCTGATCCCCTACCCACCCAGCCCTCACCTGGGGCAGACAAACAGGTTTGCAGAAGGATGGTAGATGTCCACCCTACCCTCCCATTCCCCTATCTACGCCGCTTCCACCCGGGGCGGACAAACTAGTTTGTAGGGAGTGCATGGCTATGTCATGTCTCCCCTACTGGAAGCTTTATGGACCATATCAGTTTCATGATGTTACTTAATCGCTCTTTAGATGGAATATAGCCTCCTGTCTCACATAGCAAGCTATCTGGATGTGCCGCCAAGGCTACTTCACATACAATGAGCAACCCTCATGAAATGTTAAGTATCTAAACATTAAAATTCCCTGGATTGATTGATTGTATCATAATGTTAGATTACGACTTAATGCATATGATTTCACTGAGACGAGTTCAGACATGACAATTATACTGGTCTTTATTATGGATAACGCTTTTCAATAACCACAGTAATACCTGAATAAAAGAGACAGACAGCACTGTAAAACCTAGATAAAAGGACAGTCACCAGAGTAATACCTGGATAAAGGTGGCTGACAGTATGGTAATAACTGGATAAAAGGGCAGTCCCGACAGTAATATTTGGATAAAAGGGACCCACAGTACATTAATACTTGGTTAAAGGGGACAGACAACATTATAGTACCTGGATAAAAGGGGACAGTCCCCACAGTAATACCTGGATAAAAGGGACTGACAGCACAGTAATACCTAGATAAAAGGGACATTCAGTACAGTAATACCTGGTTAAAGAGGACAACAGCACAGTAATACCTGGTTAAAGGTAACAGACAGCACAGGTAATACCTAGATAAAAAAGACAGTCACACAGTAATACCTGGTTAAAAAGGACAGACAGCACAGTGATAACTGGTTAAAGGTGACAGAGTATAGCAATAACTGGATAAAAGGGACAGACTGTACAGTAATACCTGGTTAAAGGTGACCGAGAGTATAGTAATGGCTGGATAAAAGAGAAGACATTACAATAATACCTGGTTAAAGGCAACAGACAGCACAGTAATGCCTGGTTAAAAGAGACAGATAGCATAGTAATACCTGGATAAAAGGGATAATTACCACAGTAATATCTGGATAAAAGGGACAGACAGTGCAGCAATCCCTGGTCAAATGTGACAGACAGTACAGTATACATGGTTAAAGGTTTCAGACAGAACAGTAATACCTGGGTAAAAGGGACAGTCACCACAGAAATACCTAGATAAAAGGGACAGTCACCACAGTAATTTCTGGATAACAATACTGTCATCATAGTAATAATTGGATAAAAAGAGCAGTCCTCACAGTAATACCTGTCAGTCCAAACAACAACAACAGTTCAAAGGGTGAACGTTCACATGAAAAAGAAGAAATGTCAGTTGTGCCATCAGCACAAACCCCTCCCACTCTCCCTTCTCCCTTCCCTTCACCTTCCATGTCCCCCTACCCTAACCCCTCCTTCCCTCCCCTCCTTATCCCTTATTCCTCCACCTGCACATAGACTGTCATTCAGAGTTTTCCCAGGCATTGCCGGGTTAGTCAAAATATATTATAATATATATATATATATATATATATATATATATATATATATATATGATATATTGTATGTATGATGTATGTATGTATGTAGTATGTATGTATGATGTATGTATGTATGTATGTAGTATGTATGTATATGTCTTGATGTATGCATATTTGTGTGTGCTTCTGGTGGCATGTGTAATTCATTAGTGCACATGTGTTTTAAAGCATAGGATTTTATATGATTTAGTAGCAGCTGTACCAGTTCTTCGGACGTATTATCGAACACACATTCACTTCTGAGAATGGACGCACATCCCCAGCCAATGCTGCTGCATCACTGACCGGATCTGTCAGGCACTGCTGGCCAATGGCAGGCACATGCATGTTGTGACAGGTAGCTCAGGAATTAGGAAAGATTTTCATCGCGAGGCCCCTTTAAGTGCCCCTTGAAAAAGCTCAGCCTATAGTTAGTTATGCATTTGTAGTCATTTATTTCAACTCATGCTCCGAATTTAAATGAAGTAGGCCCATCTTTGGCCCTCTGGGCCCTAATTCCAAAAAAGGGTCCCCCCCCCAAAAAAAACATCAATTTCAGGGTAGGTAGCTACGACTCCCTTCTACCTTGGTTGGTAAGTCAAAAGGGTATAGGCCTTCTGCCCCGTAATATTGTGGGAAACTTTCGGGCCCTCATTCCCGGGGGAATTTCTCCCCTTGCTATTGAGGGTGCCTTATACCCCCATATTATGGGAAATCTGTTTGTTCCTATAGAAGCACTCGACATAGATGTCAACTCCGAAAGTTGTAAAAAATGAGAGGGGGTATGAAAAAGATGGGGTATGACCCCCTTAGAAACGGCCCTCGAATTTCAGATTTTGACTAAATCCTTCCAGAGGGGGGAGGGGAGTCTATGGTAAAATTTGGTAGCCCTAGATTTCACAGTCTGGGCATGCATAGCGAGCAAACAAACAGACAGATAGACAAAAACAGACAGAAATTGCCTTTTGTATATATAAAATAAAGTGTTTCGCTACATAAAACAGCAAGGAAAGAGAAACATGAAAAAAAAAAAAAATTTTCACGCCAGATGTAGTTATTCTCTAAGTGGGGCAAAGACATTAAATTTTTTGTTAACTAGTTTTGCGATTACACTTAAATGCAAGAGACATACAATCGAATTTGTAAAACGCCCCATTTGTTAACCTAGAAAATCCATTAGTTGATTAATATTATTTTGTACAGTCATTCACTAATCATATTCTGATGTATGAAAAATAGTCAAGTTCTATATTTCATATAAAAAAAAAATATTACTTTGACCGAGGTTATTACCGAATGTACAGTTGTTATCATTAAGTGATGATTAAATAGATGTCATACATTTCACTAATATTTGTAGTTATTTAATTAGTTCTGATAAGGCGGTTATGTTTCGTTGTATTGTTTTTCGCCCACTCGGAGTAAGCCTACAAATTAATTTGCTGTTTTTGTTGTTGTTGTTGTTTTTCTTGTTGGGGAGGGGAAGGAAAGCCCTATGGAAAGGGCATTTCGTTAAGTTGAAGATACAGGCATTTTAAGATAGGATATTTATGATTTATTTGTTAGAATGAAAATGTAAAAATATAAATGATATGCGCGTTAAACGGAGTAAGAAACCAAAAACCTTCGGACTATCACTACAGATCTGGTGCCAACTTTGAAAACTAGTTCGAGACCACGAAAGAGTGCCCAGGTTTTCTAAGCAACAGGGCTTTAACTTTGGGCGAGATGGATCTTCCAAGGGTAAAATTGCTCAGCCTAAGCAGAAACTTGCTATCTCCTAATGCTCGTGTTGTAGTAAGAATGTGTCGAACATGTTGATGCATTTTAGTTCTTTTAATGTAAAATTTTTAGATTATCGCGAATTGAGTTGCAAACTGTGAAGCATTTTAACAGGTGAATTTCATGTGAATACACTTTTCTGAACTTTTCCTAAATAGGTCTATAGATTATTCTTATGACACCTGACTGAATGTGATAATCAATGAATAAAGATAAAATAAAATGCTTAGAAATGACATTGATAGACTGCACTTATTCAGCAAGGTGATAAATACATATGACGCCATGGAAAATAGAAAATAGTTGCCAAGAACTTTTAAGGTTATGAGAGCAGCTACTTACGAAAAAAGAAATGTAACGACCTGTGCATACTTCAAAATGCTTATATACCCTAAGCTTACTTTAAGATGTAGCTCTCAAAGTCGAGTCTTCTTTATAAACTGTTCCCTTGTATGTAGTCTGCTTCACTGTGTCGTGGAGCAAGAGGCGAAAGATCTCGCTATCGGTTGTTTCACTTTCCTTGAGGCTAGATATTTTGTGCGTGTGTGTATGTGTGTATTTATGGGTGTTTGCGTATTTTCCTTTGGTGTAAACCTCTGATAAGTTAAATGACAAGTATTTATAAGGAACGGTACCATTAAGTTTACAACTTTCGAAAAAAAAAAACTCTACTGTAAACTTACAAAAACCTAAGGTATTTCAGTACCTCATTTGATGTGAAAAATATACGTATTAGCTTATGATTTATCGTTAGTTTGACCGATGAGAAAAAATCTTGAAAGCAAAGAATTCATTGTGATGAACAGGAAAAACGATTGTAATCAGAATAGTGTTACGAATCTTCATTGTCGATACTTTGGTAGGAGAATCGGAGATTCTATAATAATGTAAAAGCATTTACAACTTTATAATTCAACACAAGAAAAATTTGAAAGGACGATTGTTTCTTTTCCTAATTGCATATACGTTTGTTAGAAGTATATTTACCTTGCAGTTTGTTTTTATTTTAACTGTTACTAGTTGAGAGAGAGAGAGAGAGAGAGAGAGAGAGAGAGAGAGAGAGAGAGAGAGAGAGAGAGAGAGGTGGGAAGAACGTTACGAGTCGTAATTTATAACACCATTACACGAACCAAGAGTAAAATTTCCTGGAATAGGAAAAAATTTCTGAAAGTAATGCTTCACATTTTTAAGACAAACGACCTCATCATTTAGTTCTGCATAACATCATTATGCCTCGGAATAAGAAGTGTAAGAAGGATGAGACAACAACTTCTTCCTGGATAAGAACTGCTTGGCTTTTGTTTGCTTCTGTGTCATCTTTCATCGATTTAGCGCTTCCAAAATTTCCCAGAGGAGGTACGAAATGATATCTCTGTTTAGGATGGCTTATTCTTTCTTCTCATCTGTTTCTACCCTTAATTTTGGGCGAAATTGCATAGGTGCTCAGCTCAACATGTCTGAGACTACAATACTAATACGCTGATCATAATTATTGTATACTTTGTGGCGTGAGTTCATTCGTTTTGTTAAATGAGATGAACCGAAGAGACGCCAGTCTTTTTTTCATTACAGAAACTATAAACTATACCCAAATATCCTCCTCCCTCTGTAACATTTTTAAAACTGAGTTTGGGGATTCATACACACAGGCGTCAATGACAGCTACGTGATTGCTTTTTCTTACCTTATGCAGTCAGCAATTGTCAATTCATTTAAGGAGAGATAGTTATTTCGACTTGCTTTTCTCGTTGACCAGTCTTCATTACCTCGATCTAATTCTTTTCGAAAAGGGCTTTATGGATTATTCTAAAGATATTTCTGGCCTTTAACCAATATATATATGTAGAATCTGCTGGTAACTTTTTACCAGATATATATATGTAATTGTAATAGCCAAAATGTCCTCTTAACTTCTTGAGTTTTTCACGATTTTTTGGATTCGCCAGTCAATACAAAGCCCTAAGATCCAAGTGCAAGATATATGAAGAAATTATGATGTCCGGTAGCGGCAAACGAACCTGGGTCCAATAATCACAACGACGTCACGTTGCCTACCTAACCACAAGAAGGATAAAAGTCTATTGCCTCTCATACATATAACTGTCATTTTCAGATATACTTATTAGAGCTGGGATAGACCCATCCTCACCATCATAGCCAAGTGAGCAATTGTTATTATTGCTATTCCAGCTTTAAGAATATCTGAAAACGACAGGTATATGTATGTATGAGAGGCAATAGACTTTTGTCCATCTCGTGGTTAGGTCGGCAACGTGACTTCGATGCGGTTATGGGACCCAGGTTCTTTTCCCGCTAACGAACATCATAATTTGTTCATGTATCTTGCTCTTGGATCTTAAGGTTTTATAGTGACAAGTAAGTAAAAAACATGGGAAGAATTCGAGAAGTTAACAGGGCATTATTGGAATTACTTATAGTATATCTGGTAAAAGGTACCAGTAGATTATACAAATATATTTCAGCCAAAAAAACAATTAAACGATTGCCCACTTGGTAACAATGGTGATGATGGGTCTATTCCAGCTCTAATATGTATATCTAAAAATGACCGGTATATGTATGTATGAGAGGCAAAAGACTTATCCTTCACATGGTTAGCTAGTCAGCCTGACCTGGTTGGGATTATGGGATCCGGGTTCATATCCTGCTACCGGACATCATAATTTCTTCATATATCTTGCACTTTGATCTTAATACTTTGTAGTCACCAGTATATCCAAAAAAGCGAGAAGAATTCGAGAAGGTTAGAGGGCATTGTGACTCTCACAATTACACACACACACACAGGACATATATATATATATATATATATATATATATATATATATATATATATATATATATTATATATATATATATATATATATATATATATGATATATATATATTAATATGTATATATATATATATATATATATATATATATATATATATATATATATATATATATATATATATATATATATTTGTGTAACTAAGTGTTTGAATCCTATGACTATGCCTTACTAATCTTAGTCTTTGTAGTGGAAATAACTGTATCCAAACCAAATTTAGGAGAACTCGAGAAGTTAAGAGGGAATTGTAACAAATCAAAATGTTGAATTACGTCTTGATAATCTATTCATCGTCGGAATAACTTGAAGTGCAGTTGCCTTGATAGTCTTTGCATTAAGATTTTTAGTAAGTTCTACAACGTTTATATAGTTGTTCTTTACCTTAATCCAAATATTAACAGTTCTATATTTTAACGGTATTTTGGAGATTAGTAAGGCATAGTCATACGAATCAAATGCTTACGTACATAAATGGATACCTTGAGCATTATACATATATATAACATATATATATATATATATATATATATATATAATATATATATATATATATATATATATATATATATATGTGTGTGTGTGTGTGTGTGTGTGTGTGTGTGTGTGTGTGTATCCTGGGCTGCACACAAATCACCATGCACAAGTCCAACCAGCTACAAACAGACATTGGTGCCTCAGTGGGCTGACAAAAGGTATGGGGCCAGCAAATCATATCCATAAATGCTTGCTGAAAATCTTTAAATTTGCACCAGCCAGGCACCACACCGTCCACAAAGGAAAATTATGCGTGTTGTAAATTTTTTTCTCCTCTGGAAAGGATGGTGCCAGAACAGCTCAAAACCCTCAGCTCCACAGCAAGCCCCTAATGATGAAGTCAAGAGGCCCATACCCACAGCCTCATATCTCTGACAGCAGATCCTGGCACCCACCCTCAACCATAGGATTGATGTGTGGTAAATCAGAAGCAACATATTTGAAGACTGCACCAGACAATTACAGTGCTCACTTTGACCAACCTGGAACTGCCACGTCCTGATGCCCATTATAGCTGACAGCATCCCATCAACATGGAAACAGTGATACAAAGCCAAACACAGTAGGCAATGGGGCAAAGCGGTGCAGCACTAACACCATCCCCACCACATCCTTACACTGCCTATGGCCCAAAATCCATCAGTTCACCTTGCAATAAATGGGCAAAACATCTGGGGTCAAGGCAAAGGGCAATAGGCCACCAGGCCCCAACCCTTAAAGGTTTGTTGAGAAACTGAAAATCTGCACCACCCAGGAGCCACATCATCCCGAGAGGAAAATAGTGCATATTGAAAAGTTTATCCTCTCCAGGAGGGATAATGCCTGAATGGTTCAGGTCTCTTGCCCCTTATCGAGCTCCTGAGCTTGAATTCTTCAGAGACCAAATGCTTTCCAGTAGCTCATTTCAAATTTGCTGTGGATGGTGTTTTATTGATGATACCTTTCTGGCTCCAACCCTCCCCATTGGCCAGATTTGGAGAAGATAAAAAGTACAATAATTGCTAAGATAGCATTGAAAAACATTATACCAGGGCACAGAGGGCATAAAAGAAGAGGAAATGGATCCCCAGGTACTCTTGCCAGGCATCATAGCAAGCACTGCTGCATCCCCTACTCTTCACGAATGGTAGCCTATCACCACAGGCACAGGAAACCTCTGACACCAGACCAACCAAAGCAGGCTCTAGAACTTTTATACCAACAACATGCCCACCACACCCCCTGACTGCAACTGACCCACTGCCCAGCAGCTTCCCCAGCTACAAGGGACACTTCTTATCTCCCAGGTGCAAGACAAAGGCACCATTGATGGTTGGTGTAACATACAGGATATTTGCTTGGTCCTTAGGTCGCCCCCAACTTGCTGCATAACATTCCCTACAGCTTTGGGTGCATCCAGTGTATGCTGAGTGGGAATGGGGAGCATGGGTTAGAACTCGGGGACTTTACCCACATGGCCCCCTTAAACCTAAAAATCTGCACCACTCAGGCACCACGCCATCTAGTAAGGAAAACGGCACATGTTTTTTTTTTAATTTTCCCCTCTACAGAAGGGATAGTATCTGAGAGTTTCAGACCTACAGCCCCTCAGCAAACCTGTGATGATGAAGTCTCCTGTGGTGGCCCTCACTCCTCCTCAGGCAGCAAATCAGGAGCAACTGAACCAGGAAATTCCCTGTGCCTTCCTTACATCCAAAAATGTTGGCTGCATCCCATGCAAGGTGCCCACGTTTATTTGTTCTACAATGGACGCTTAGTTTCACCTATAAAATTGCATTACAGATGCCCCCAACAGTGTCTAGTTTTCATGACGCCTTCTCACACCATCAGAGAGCTAGAACAGATTTGGCATGTTCACAAAGGGCACAAAAGAAAAGGAACCAGACATGCAACAATATGTACTTGGCATCACAGTAGGTACCACTGCATCCCCAACTGTGATTTCACCCCCTATCTGTTCTTTGCTTCTGGGTGGACTATAAAGGACAACTGAGGGAACAAAATTTGAAGAACCAGATATGCAACTGTACATGCATGCCACTGCAGCAGGAACCACTGCACCCTCAACCACGATTTCACCCCCCCCCCCACCAACAGGGAGGGTGGTGAAATAACAGCCAGTGGGACAGTGGCACCCCCCACAGCACCAAACGCACACGGCCACTCATCTTCGTAAACCCATTCCTCCTCTGGGCTGAATGGACTACAGAGGACATGATGGAAGAGGAACTAACTTCTCTTTCAGCTCCAGCTGAACTGGTAGAGAAGAGAGGAACCAGATATGCAATTACTCATGCATATCACCACAGCAGTCACCACTACGTCCCCAACCACAATTTCAGCCTTCTCTGCCCCACCAACAGGGAGGGTGGTGAAGCCATGGTCAGTAGAGTAGAGGTTGCTGCTAAGACACCATGCACATGAAGTTGATCGACCAATTCCTCTCCCACCACCTAGCGGCCAACAACTCAATCCGCAGGTAATCAGGCCATTGCCAGCAAATATTTTTCATTTTTCAGGTTTATTTCCTCTTTATTTCTCACAAAATTTGTTGATAACTAAAAATTTTCCCTCGGACATTAATTTCATTTTTCTGATTTTGCTTGAGATCTTTGGGATTTCATCAGTGCTTGAAGAAAAAGGAGATATGAAAGTTTTAGTTACAAAAAAATCTCTAGAGTCTAAGGATCAGAATTGTTTCTCTTGATATGTAATTTCTTAGCCAACTTGGTGTTGGTAATTTTCACCTTCAAGCGTTTCAACACCCCTTTTTATTTGGGCTTGGGTTATACATAATCATGTAAATAATATCCTTATTTTACATAAATTCCAATTTCCTTGATTCGTCTTTTATTTATATTTTTTATTATTATTCAGAAGACGAACACTAATTATATGGAATTTCAGATGAAGAAATAGCAGAAGGTAGAAGAAAGTGAGAAAGAAGAGATTACTAATTGGAAAAAAATAAATTAACAAATTAGTAAATAGATATATTAAAACAGATATATTAGGACCTAATTGCACAACATACCGGGGAGACTGTTCCACAGCCGAGCAGTGTGTGGAATGAAAGGCCTTAGAAGCTAAGACGTTCGAAAACGAAGACATTTGCTGCATATTGGTGTTGCTGTTCAGCATATCTGGTCAATTGTGAAAGCAAAAGTTTTCTGTTGAGATACAGCTTATGAAATTTGGCAAGCAAAAGACCAATCGTCAATGGTCCAAGTCATAACTGCAGTTGTTAGGAAACAGAAACCTATTACTGTGAACCACTTTATCTAAAAGACATAAATTTCTGGCAGAAGCAGAAATTAACACTAGAGAACAGAATTCTAGTATGGGAATGACAAATGACCTAAGTTTGATTACGTTGATTTTATCATTGTTATACATATCAGAAAAGGCCTTTCATACAATACCTAACTTCCATGCGGATATGGCTGCAATTTTAGGAGCTGTTTCTCATTCTGCAGAGTCCCATCCACTGGAAGGGGAAGATGTTATGGAAATTCGATACGAGATCTACTGATAGTTGTGTTTTTGTTTTACTGGCGTTCATACCTGACGTAATATATACATGCATTCACACACACACACACACACACACACACACACACATATAGTATGATCTAGTATATATAATATATATATATGTATATAGACATATATGTATATATATAATATATATATTCATATATATATATATATATGGTATATATATAATATATATATTATATATATATATATATATATATATATATATATATATATATGATATATATATATATATATATATTATATAATTATTATATGTTATGGAAATTCGATTACGAGACTTACTGATAGATGTTGTGTTTTTGTTTTACTGGCGTTCATGACCTGACGGTAAATTAATATAAACTGCATTTTCACACACACACACACACACCACACACACACACGACATATCTTTCTATCTATATATATAATCTATATATAATATATATTCTATATCAATATAATATTATGTGTAATACCTATATAGCATGTAGGTATTTCTATCTTATATATTATCCGTATATATTATATTATATATTATAATCTATTATTATATTATTATATATAATAATATTTTATTTTTATATATATACTATATCTCATAATAATATATATATATATATATATATATATATAATAATATATTGCACATTAACACTTATATTACATAAGACCATGACTTACCATTTCCATTGGTAAATAACTGTTGATGTGTGAGCGTATTGATAGCCCCGTTCATTAATGATTATGCAAATCAGTGTACACATGATTCAAGGAGTTATTGAAATCACTGATTTACGAATAAGATTTATTACTCCTTGCACTGTAGAGCCATCCACTGTCAATGACCCTTCTGTGCTCCCAAAATCTTCATGATGAATAATCATCATAAAGGAAGCACAACAAAGGTAAAACGCTTGTGTTAACGATTTGTCCGATTTTCATTAGTGTTTCAAGTTGGCAAAACTCCCTGTAAGTTTAATAAGAAATGAGAAATATATAACTGGAACTAAATCAAGATACATCTTTTTGTCGTAGCATCAGATCTCCCCTTTAGATTTAGCAGTAAGATAAACATGAAATAATATTGGAAAGGTAAAAATATAGCACTCGGTGTCCTTCCTAGTGTGCGATAAATAGAGATAATATCGATGTTGTAGAATTAAACACCAAGCTCTGAAGGGGATCATAACCGAAGGACTCTCTGAGATTTCGAGTAAGAAAAGTAATTAAGAGGCATCGGGGCAAAAGGGAGAAATCAGAAAAACTGATCATGATTTCGAAACCGTCAGCGCTACCGATGGAAAGCAGGATGGCCGGGAAATCTGATTACCGTTCCCTGCATACGAGATTGAGTCGGGCTTTATCTCGAGCTGAATGCCATATGATGCTCTCCCATCGGTGCGAAATATCGTTTTGTGCCGGTGTGCCCCCATATATCTATCGATCTGTCTATCTATCTATCTATCTATATATATATACATTATATATATATATATATATATATATATATATATATATATATATATATATATATAGTATATAGTGTCAGTCAGCCTTGATTAAACAAAGACAGGTAATGAACATCTCAAAGGGCGCCTGGGATTCAGATATCATAAATGAAATCTTCCTTCATCCAACGCTTAAGAAGATTAAATAGGAATTATTAGCGGGGTGACTTAGTAAAACCTGTTTATGTATCTCTTGGTATAAATTCCGCCTTCTCTGTAACTTTTCTCATTCATTACCTACCTGAAGAGAGAGACAGCAATCTCTGAAATATAATACTTTCTATACTTGGGCATATTTTGGGACTCCTTTTATTAGATGGAATTCTCCTGTAACAGAATAATTTTACCAGTCACACACACACACACACACACACACACACATATATATATATATATATATATATATATAATATATATATATATATATATATATATATATATATATATATATATTAAGGTTAGAAATGTGCAGACAGAGGCTGTTTATAACAAGAATAGACTTCTGACCACCAATCCAATACCTATATATATATATAAAACCAGTCCAAAAGGCCAAGTCATCTTTCGCTTGGTCTAGCACCCTACACTAGCATTCATTAACCTAAAAGCTTTTTATTTTAAAATTGCCACATTTATTATAAGGCCTTTTCTATCAACTCCGAGCTCTCTCTGTTTTGTTTTTGTTATCTTCCACCCTTTTTCTTGTTTTATAAATGAATGTCGTATCCTTTGTTAATGTACTGCGTTCCTTTTTTACTTTTCTTTGGGCGAGTTACAGTTTTTTTTTTTTTTACCGTTATTCCATTTATTTTCATAGTTTTATCATTTCCGTTGACCAGCCAGAACAATAACAAAGCCGCAACTATACCCATTTTTTTTTCTTATTTCTACCTGAGGAGAAAAATGATCATAAACATATTGATTGCGTTTCTGTACTTTTGTACTACTTTACTATATCACAAAACAATAGAAAAAGAAAAATACTGTACGAAGAAAGAGAAAATATAGATTAGTAAAAAGAAAAAAAATAGGAAGAATTAATAATACTGTGTGAAAGGGTTCAGACAAATGGGAATTGTATAGCCACTATTCATTCTCTTTATCTCAGAAATTCTTTGGAGTCCTCGTCATTTATCACTAAGGAGCCACCGTGTTTTCTATGCTCCTACGCGGGGCCGCATAATTATTAGTACTGAATTTAGGAATTCAGACAGATGTTACTCTTCGAAGTATTATTAATCATCAAAGTGTAGACTGTTCCATATAAAATGAAAGTTCACTTTTATAATTGTAAGTGATCGTACAGCTTTCCTGATAGACGATAAATTGTTACCAAACATCTATGTATGTAGAATATATATATATATATATATATATATATATATATATATATATATATATATATATATATATATAGATAGATAGATAGATAGATATAGATAGATAGATAGATAGATATTTTATATATATATCTATATATATATCTCTATCTATATCTATATATATATCTATATATATATATCTATATATATATATATATAAATATATATCTATATATATAATATATATATATATGTGTGTGTGTGTGTGTGTGTGTGTGTGTGTGTGTGTGTGTGTGTGTGTGTTAGATGTTTGGGCAACATTTTATCGTCTATTAGGAAAGCTGTACGATCATTACAATTATAAAAGTGAACTTTCATTATATATATATATATATACACAAATATATATATATATATATATATATATATATATATATATATATATATATATATATATATATATATATATATATGCACACACACACACACACACACACACACACACACACATATATATATATATATATATAATATTATATATATATATATATATATACTATATACATACATACATACATACAACATACATACATACATACATACATACGTGCGTGTACGTGTACGCATGTTACTAACTCTCACTTTTTTTAGATTTATAGTACTCTTATACGTGACCATTTAATGTAAACCCTTTAGCTGTACTTATAAAAATTATTACTCTACTCCGACCGAACTTTGAAGGCCTTGCACTAACTGTTATAATGTCTAAAAGACTGCACTTGCGTCAAGCGTATACGTGTTGCTACTGCACTTAGTCTATACGTACTATGTTGGTTTATCCGTTTTATTGGTGCTTCCAAACCGTAAGTAACCCGTTGTTGATGTTAAATATATTGATAATACAATAAATTCATGGTTCTTTACTTGTTCGCGCTTGTCTTTTTCATTACTTCAAGTGCGTTTGAAGAAGCTTCCGGTAACTTGTAGGTGTGCACTTGTTTGCTTTCCGTTTAAAAACTTGTACTTAGCCGTATGAAAAGTAAACAAAAGAGATGGAATGATTTGTGCTGGAGATGTTTCCCCCTTTTTCCCCCGATGTTTTCTTTTTTCTTGATACTCAGATTCAATTCTTATATTTTTGTTATTTGAACCTTCCTGTTGTGTTTATAACGATTTTGCAAAACGAAAGTGTGAACAATTAAACATCTGAGTAAATTTAAACGTTAAGAAACGGAAAGAAAGCTAATATAGTTGAAAGATCTAGCAAGAGCTAAGAAAGACAACCTGATAAGTGAACCAGTGAGAATATAAATGTTCTCACTATCTAAATCATTTTCCTAAGGTTTTCGTGTTCCGTTCCATTTTAGAACGAGAAGAGGGTTTGTAAATTGGCTTGAAATCGCCAGTTTCCATTTTGTGATGATTTATTTCTACCAGTGGAATGAAATAGTTTACTCTCCTCTCGAGGCAC
The DNA here is from genome assembly GCF_015104395.2 of Macrobrachium nipponense. Classification (NCBI taxonomy): domain Eukaryota; kingdom Metazoa; phylum Arthropoda; class Malacostraca; order Decapoda; family Palaemonidae; genus Macrobrachium; species Macrobrachium nipponense. The sequence goes on from NC_087205.1 coordinate 62,701,242, forward strand.
TGGGTAACGAAGGTTGTATAAATTTGCATGACAATTACAAGTTACTCTGTGTGTACATACTGGGAACTGAGAGGGCTTCTCTGCTGAGAGGCTCAAATATCCAGGTACTGCAAATATTTCATTCTGTTTCATTCCTTATTTTCGATGACCTTGTAGCCGTCGTTAGACTCCTGCAGTAGTATGGCTTGTAGAGGTAGGTTTCAAGGCCTTCCATTAAGAAAAAAACGCACATTTAAATCTAAATATACTATATTAGTAATCTGAGCCTCCCCCCTACGAGGGGCCTTTGTGTTTCTTAATATAAAGAAAAGCATCAAGTTGGTCGAGGAGGATCCTGACTGACACTCGTTAGCAGGAGCCAAAAGTAGTAACTTCAGTTAGTTTTTCTTCTAATGGACTTCATTTTCTTCAGTTGCAGAGCTGGAAACTATTTGATGGTCGATTACAACTTCTGTTCGTTGTTAGCAATATTTTTATTAGAAATACTTTTCTTTTCCTTTTTTTTAGACGAGTTCTTGGTCGTTGTTAGCAATATTTTTATTAAAAATAACTTTTTTTTAGATGAGTTCTTTTATGCGGTTGCTTTGATTTTCATGAATGGGCAACACTTAACACACCCAATGTGCATTAGTTCTTTTAAAGTTATTATCAGAAAAGATGAACTTTTTTCTATTTAAGAACACTGTATGTCATCCGTACTTCTTAAGAACAGCAAACCAGAATTGCGTCGATCCTTCTCAGTTAATGTAACGCAGTGATGTGGAAATGATTGAAAATTATTGAACCTGGGCTTCTCCTCAAAGCTGAGTATAATCTATCTAGAGTATTCATTTCTGTCAGATGAATAATTTAATCCTCTTCCTTGGCCTCATGAACTAATTATCATTTGTCACCGTTAAGTCAGGGTATCCTCATTTTTTATTGAAATAGAAAGACACAGTGACAGCGCTTTTTAATAATTAAGGTAATATGTTTCTTGTAACTGATGATGCTCTTTGGACCGAAAAGATAATTATGATTAATTGTTTATGATGGATTAAGAAATGAAAGGGGGAGAATTATTTATGGTGTTTAATGTCATATTGCGAATAGACTACAACGGTAATTATTGTCCTTATATGACAAAAAGACTGATGGAAGTAACCCGCATTTTCTAATTATTGAGGGATTTTTAATCCTTTCTTGAGCAACGTCAAAATCGATTTTCAATTTCCCATCGGATATTTGATTACTTGTGAAACAAAAGCGATGTCTATACCGCAGCTTCAACAGGTTTAAAAAAGCATGACTCTGAAACTAATTCACACAAGCAAAAGCATTAGAGTGAAACTCATGGTCGCAAAAGAGGTACAATCAGTGTATTTCCTTTCACTTCGTCCCCGCAACAAAGCCCGAAATGTTCATGGTCATACTTTCTTTCTGTTCTGCAAATACAAAGGAAAGTGAATAAATTCGTTCCGTAATTTCAGTGAAACTCGATGATCGGTTGGAAATGGGCCTTTTGAAACCGGTTGTTTCCCTCCCTTTGCCTTTGTTTCTTTTTCCATTTACCTGTAAGTGAGCGGAACTGTAAATACGCAAAATTATTTCTCCCAACAGCTATTAAACCAAACTAGTTATTCTTGTATCTCCATATACTTACATTAGTTTATTGATAATTTTATGAACACCGTATCACGATTAACAATATATCATATGTCACAGCAAATTCCTAATATGTTATGATGTTAGTATTTTCCGTTCAGCTAATCCATTCTTCTGATACCAAAGGTAGTTATACATAATTTTCCGTATTTTAAGCAAACACTTTATAATTGCATTTTAATGTATTAAACAAACCTTTCACAATTTCTGCAGTCTCGTCTATTATTATATAGACTCGTTGAGAATTTTTTCCTATGCAAAATGACTGGCATACTGTAGCCAACCGTTTAATCATACTATGATAGCCAAGAAGTAGCACCCTTTCCCATCAGAAATATCAGTCTTTTTTGCTCTGTTCTTTTCGTTCGTTGGATTCTTTTCTCATTTTTATTGATAGAATTTCTCTGGGTATTAGAATAATTATTTCCATAAAATTAATTTCCACTTGCTTCGCAAAACTTCGCATCGACTCTCGTTCTCTCTCTCTCCTTTTTCTCCAGTTTTTATTGCTTTCTCTTCCGTTATACCGTGTTCTTCCTTATTATTAGACTGCAACCAATCCAGTATTCTTCTTTCTAAAGGCACTTACTCCACTCAACTGTGCAATCGGCCCTTTCTTCATCTCTTGTGCACACCGCTATCCATCCTTTGCTGTGTATGTAGTTGTCCTCTCCCTGCCGTTCTGGTGTACAAAGGCCGCCAACAGTCCAGTGTGCTCAGCTTTATCCATTCAATCTCTGAGTCAGTCAGCAAACCAGAATGGCGCGTCGACTTCGCATTCAAAGCTGATATTGGCCGGCCCCCTCCCCAGACAGCCCCCCCCCCCCCCCAAAAAAAAAAAAAAAAAAAACCGAAGGGATTTGGCGGGGAAGGGGGCGGCTAATAATCGCCATTCCTCATAAAGCTCTAAAAACCTGTTGTCATTTTCATAGTCAGCAGAGGCTGTAGATGATTGTTTTTATTGCCTTATCTCTTCATTTCATCCTTTGAGTTCAGTACGTGTTTTGTAATATCGATTATACACAGCCTTCCAGTTCCTCTTTTGAGTCATATCATGCGAGTTACCTTAACTACTGAGTGGTGCTCAAGGTTCGCGTTGGTAGGACTTTGCATCACTCTGGGCCTTCTGCTCATCAGTCTACCCAGTTGCAAGTGGATGAAAGGACCTACAAGTGTCAAGAAAAAGGCTGCTGGGCGGCTATCAATAATCTCTGAAGAATTTTTAGTAAACTAGGATGCCGTACACTTCTGGTGTCACTACACCACAACAAAGGGTAAAAGTGTACAGTGAAGAATATATATATATGATATATATATATATATATATATATATATATATATATATATATATATATATATATATCTATATATGTATATATATATGTGTGTGTGTGTGTGTGTGTGCGTGCGTGTGTGTGTGTGTGTATTTTTAATGTCAAAGATTGCTTCTTGATTTTATATATTACTATATATATAGATATATATATATATATATATATATATATATATATATTATATACATACATACATACATACATACATACATACATACATACATACATACATACATACATACATACATACATGCATACATACATATCAAGAAGCAATCTTTGGCATTAAGAAAATAATTTTTTGGTGGTGCTTGGAAATACAAGGGAATAAAACTAATATATACACCCCTACAGTGTTTCCTGATTAATTATTAATAAAAGGAAACAGAAATCATTCCGCCTCTAAAGAAGAACGGGGAATATTGGAATGAAAATTAGTGAAGGAATAAACCGAAGTTAGGATGCTTTAAGTAATTAATAGAAATGTGGAACCTCCCTCTATTCCATATGAAAACTTTCATTTTGAGCTGGATATCATACCCTTTTGCTAGTTCTCTCTGTTTAGTGTCGTGCAATTATTTTACAAAAAGGTTTGAAAAAAAAAAAAACAGCTGTGTAAGTTTTACAATCACAATTGAAAACCAGTTGTCGGAAGGGATATTAGATTTAACATCAAGAGATACTAGATACTCTAAGTAATCCTTTTACGTACAAGTTTTATGTTAAGAGCAAAAGAAGGAAAACATATAAAGACAGAAAGAAAATTTGTCTCCGCCGAGTCGTTACGGTTGTAATGTGGCGCAGCAAGACTTGTCCACACGGAAGCCCCGTCTGTCTGTCTTGCATCTTCGGCCTGAAACAAACACGTAAAACTTCTGCCCTCTGTTGTGATATCAAAGTTTTCCTTTTTCTTTTTCCACTACGAAGGGGAAGATGGAAGCCTAAAAAAAAAAAAAAGTCAGGAAAGAGTGAAACATTCTGATTCTTGGCAAGAAAAAATTGTAAATATTTCTTGCTAACAAAAACTTACAGTAAGAAAAAAATAGTTTTACTGCTTTAATCAGAAAAATACAAAGTAATGAGTGAAACATCCTGAGGTTTTGCAAGAAAACCGGTAAATTTTTCTTAGAGGAAAAAATTCACACCCCAGAAAATATCTTTGATTTTTAAAAAGGGAATGCTTTAAATGTCAAGGTTGAAAATGGATGGTACACTTCCACTTTATTCAAGAACCTGTAAACCTTTCCATGAAAAAATTGCCTCATTTATTTTATACCCTTTTCTGCCTACTCTGATCTTCTTTCATCCTATTTCTTATCTTTTAGATTTTACCTTATTTTCCAAGAAATATTCTTTCTGTCATATCTATGAACGAGTTCCAAATTCTTTTAAAACCATTTATTGTTTCTGCGGCTTCTCCATTTATTTGCATCATTTTATCCTTCTGTTTACAGATAAGTTGACTGGTCAGGACAGTAACATAAAGAGAGACCTATATCCGCCGTTCTTGTACCTGTTGATAAAATTATAATAACATTTATTTCATTGATGTACGTTGTACTACAGGACTTTTTCCGGATTTGTGTGTGTGGCGTTTGTATGTAGTATAATATATATATATATATATTATATATATATATATATATATATATATATATATATATATATATATATATTATATATATATATATATATGTATATATATATATATATATATATAATATTAATTAATTATATTATATATATGTATATATATGATATAGATATTATATATAATATATAATATTATAAATATTATATATATATATATATATAATTAAAATATATATATGTGTGTGTGTGTGTGTGTGTGTGTGTGTGTGTTGTGTATTATCTACTCATTACATATTTTTCTTGTAGCTGGCAGCATCGACGCGACGGCGTCAGGCTTCCTGACACCTGATACTACCTTACCGTTGAGTTTGCTCAATTACCGGTGTTGGAAGTTCCATGGATTATCCCTATTTTTTGCTCGATGCCGCAAAAGATAGATATGGAGGTCAGGGGATACGAAGGAAGGGGTAGGGCGTAGGGTTTCACTCCGCAACCTGATAAATTTTTATGAAAGTGAGAAGGAGAAGCAGGAGTCCTTTTTGTTTGTTTGTTTGTTTTTCTTTAATCAGTATAGAAAGCGAGGGCCACTTGAATAGGCTTTGGTTTGAACGAACCACCGCTGATGATGTGAAAATTATGCAGGAGCGCCTGATTCCAGTACCACCCAACACTGACCCGGTCCAGGTTTTCTTCTTGAACGTTACTCTAATCTTCGCAACAGCAACAATCGGAATGAGTTTGTTCGTATTCTTCTCGACGACAAAGAAAAAAAAAATAAGAAAAAAAAAAAACTAAATAACACCCACAAAATGTAACCCACAAAAATGTGTTGCGTTTATATGATCGCTCGCTTCTGACTGATTACATTTCCTATATGTCTTCAAAATTGTATTAAATGAAGAAGTGCCAGTGTCTGTTTCTTCAGGTATAGTTTGTGTTGTGCACATTATAATAGCACTCGCTTTCTATACTTCTGCTTCTCACTTTCATCATAATTTTTCAGGTTGCGGGTTAAAGCCCTACACCCTTCTCCTTACTTGTTATTCCCTGACCTCCATATCCGTCTTTTGTGACTGGGCTTTACTACGCCTTTTGTAATTTCATCATTTTTTTGCCTGTGATGTCAGTCTTTTTTAATGCTTTATTTAACTTGACATCTGGGTGTGTTTGAGTCAAAACTTGTAACTCAATTTTCTACCTGTTCCCCTCGTTTGATGGAGTTGAAGCTTCGCATTGTTGCTCAATCTCGATGACAATACAACCTTATATGATCAGCAGGCCAGCAGTGACCGTTAGTGACCCTACATTGACCTCTCCCAGTATCGCAAGGTTTATTATATGAAAAAATATCGGATTTTTCATACCTTCTTTGATTCGGTATAATAGGGTAATAACTCGACCGGTTTGTCAAACTTTCTTTTCTCGACAGGCTATCAGATTCAGTTTTGTTAGTTACAATCATAAATTGGTTACAATTCCTGTTGAAACTAATATGTATAAAATAGAAAAATATAAGAAAACATATTTTGAATATGCTTTTATTGAAATGCAATAGAAAGTCAAAAAAAAAAGGGGGGGGTGGCGGGGCGCGGGTTTTGAGACACACCAGGATTTTATTACAATTATTCATGTCTACGAAGATAAAAGCTTGGGGTGACAAACATCGAGGGAAAGGCTACAAGAAATAAAATATTTAGATATTTCTTTTCTTTTACCATTTCCTTATATATTTGGCGCCCACCCTTACATTTATGTAGACATGATTAATTGTAAGAACATCCTGGTGTGTCTCAAAAAAGGATTTTTCACTTTTTAGTGTATTTTAATAAAAGTGTGTTTAAGAAAGTGGACATATATATTTAATTTGCTATGAACACGCCCTAGACCGATAAAAATGTGGTAACAAAGGAATAGGGGTTATTTAGGTGTTAGATATAATTTTCCTCAAAGTTAAGTATATAATCTGTCTCGAGTTTTCACTTCGTTCAGATGAATAATATAATCCTTTTCTTCATCCTCATTAAATAATTCATATTTGTCACCGTTAAGTCAGTTCTCCTCATTATTTATGGAAATTGAATGACACAATGACAGCGCTTTTTAATAAATATGGTAATATGTTTCTTGTAAGTGACGATGCTCTTTGGACTGAAATGATAATTATGATTGATTGTTTATGATGGATTAAGAAACGAAAGGGGGGTGAATTGATATTAATATTGAATGCCATATTGTAAATAGACTACAACGGTAATTAGTTTCCATTTGACGAAAAAGACTGCTGGAAGTCAACCCACATTTTCTGATTATTGACGAATTATTAATCCTTTCTTGAATAACGTCAAAATCAATTTGCAATTTCCCATCGGATGTTTGATTAGTTCTGAAACAAAAACGATGTGTATGCCGCAGCTTCAACAGGAAATTCATTCACACAAGTAAAAGCATTAGAGTGAAACCCATGGTCGCAAAAGAGGTTACAATCAGCGCATTCCCTTTCACTTCGTCCCCGCAACAAAGCCCGAAATATTCATGGTCATACTTTCAGTCTGTTCTGCAAATACAAAGGAAAGTGAATAAATTCGTTCCGTAATTTCAGTGAAACTCGATGATCGGTT
>NC_087205.1:62710930-62738541 GCF_015104395.2 Macrobrachium nipponense
TAACTTGATCACGAAGTATATAAAACGTGATGCTATGTATAAATAAAGGTTTTTTTTTGCCACGTAGGAAAAAAATAAAAAGCGACATAACCGAGTACTTTCGGTCCTATTCGGACCCTTTACTGAGGCACACTGATTTTACAAAGAACACCATAGTCAAAAGAAGGCTTAATATACAAACTGACACTACCAGATTAGGCATAAGGGCGATTTTCACTCTAGTGAGAGGAGGAGTCGCCATAGGCTAGCCACACCTTGAAGGATACCCGCAGTAAACAAGTGATTCTTCCAGAAAACAGTACATTTGGAAAACAACACGGGAGCATATACAATTTAATATCATGAATTTTTACACAAATTTTCCCAACAAAAATTATTATTAATGAAAAGACGAAAGAAAATATAAATATATATATATCGAGCAAGACAAAGAGGGAGAGAGAATATCGAACCAGAGAGAGAGAGAGAGAGAGAGCGAGAGAGAGAAGAAAGAAATAATAAACTATCTACATGTGGGACTAATTTATTAGTTGTTCATTTATTTTGAGGTCCTTCATAAACATCTTACAAATATATGGGTCCAAATGGTACATTCCCAGACTAAGATTTAGGTTGTTTTTATTAGTGATTTGTATAATTGCCGATTCCAGTAAATTTCTTGAAACATAATCATTAGATCTAACAATTACCGAGATATCACCCCAATTAATACAATGAGATTTTTCACTCAGATGGATAAACAGTGCATTTGAAGTCTGGGCTGTTCTAACTGAATACATATGCTGCTTGATCCGAACACATAAATTTTTACTAGACTGACCAACGTAAAACGATGGGCAATCCTTACAAGGAATTTTGTAAATGATGTTGTTATTTGTTACGGGACTATTCTTAATTAGCATATCTTTAATGGTATTGTTATAAGAGAACACTACATTAACATTAAACGATTTAAACATTGATTTTATGATTTCAAATCCACGAAAATAAGGTAAGCTAAGTACATTTTTAGGCATTTCTTTTTCATTAATATCAACATTATAAAACTTTTTATGAGCTTTTTGATAACATAAATCAATTAAATGAGGTGGGTAGCAGAGGTCGTTTCCTATCTTTTTTATGTATTCTATTTCTTGGTCCAGATATTGTGGACTCGTGATACGCAAAGCACGTAGGAACATAGAAGAAAAAATTGAAATTTTAATATTAAGATGGTGGCCAGAATAAAAATGTACATATGTTAAATTATTTGTGGGTTTTCTATAAATACTGAATTTGCATTGGAAAGATTCTCTATGTATTAATACATCTAGGAAAGGGATGACATTGTTATTTTCAATTTCAACAGTGAATTTTATGGATGGCACTAAATTATTCAATTTAGACAGTAAATCATTTACATCGATACCACCAGGTAAGACTACTAAGATATCATCGACATATCGGTACCATTTTAAGGGGATAAGTGTGATATTTGGGAGGTGTTGTCTCTCAAAAAATTCCATATATAAGTTTGAAAGGAGAGGTGATAAAGGGTTACCCATGGCCATACCAAATATTTGTTGGTAATATTCTCCATTAAAAATAAATCTGCAATCACAAATACATAACTTAATTAAGGAAATTATGTGACTAACGGACATAGGCAAGTCATGCAGTACAAGTTCATTACTTAAATATTCTAGCACAGAGTCAATAGGGACTTTTGTAAACAAAGAACATACATCAAAACTGACAAAAATATCGCTAGGGTTTAGTACAATGTTATTTAATTTTTCCACAAGATCAAGAGAATTCCGGATGTGTGAATTAGATACAGTTCCTAGTAGCGGGGATAACAGTTTAGTAAGATATTTAGATAGTTTATAAGCAATTGATCCTACAGTACTAATAATGCCTGGCGGAACAAGTGTTACCCAAATCATTGCTACCATACCGCATAAGAAGATACGATCAACATCCTTTTAATGAATTTTCATCACTCATATTAAAACGTCACATTGCTGCCGCAAAAATGGAGGAAAAAGAGAAATTTAAAGAACAAGAAATATATGGAAAACTTCATAGAACTACAGACACTTTGATTAGAAAACTGGACAGAAAATTAAACAACCTTATCAACGACAGTGATTGGACCAATAATGCTAGAAGTGATTGTGTGGTGAATTTATCGAGCAAACAAATAAGTTATAATGCAGTGCGCGCATTAGGCTTTGTTGCTGTTTTTCTTCATTTGTAACAAACCCTCAGCTTTATCAATGGCGACATCTCTATATAAGTTTGAAAAATACTGTGACCTACCACAAAATCATTTAGACATTATCAAAGGCATGTCATTTAGTGCTACGCATGCCTACCATGAAGATAACTTCCCCGCTCGCTACAGAAAAGTTTAAAAGAATTGAAGAATGATAATAGCTTACACATTACCAAGGCTGATAAATCCAATAGTTAAGTGGTTCTTGACAAAACTGACTACATATCACGCATGCATACTTTACTAGAGGATGAAATAACTTACAAAAAAACTCGCAAAAAATCCGTTGGACCAAGTAATAAAAAACTTTAATATTAATATCAAACAAATTCTTAAAGATAAAAAAGAACTTTTGTGTCAGTTAACTGTAAAAAGTCCCTCATTACCTTATTTTTATGGCCTAGTCAAAACTCATAATGAAAACAAACCTATGCGCCCAATTATTAGTACTGTAGGATCAATTGCTTATAAACTATCTAAATATCTTACTAAACTGTTATCCCCGCTACTAGGAACTGTATCTAATTCACACATCCGGAATTCTCTTGATCTTGTGGAAAAATTAAATAACATTGTACTAAACCCTAGCGATATTTTTGTCAGTTTTGATGTATGTTCTTTGTTTACAAAAGTCCCTATTGACTCTGTGCTAGAATATTTAAGTAATGAACTTGTACTGCATGACTTGCCTATGTCCGTTAGTCACATAATTTCCTTAATTAAGTTATGTATTTGTGATTGCAGATTTATTTTTAATGGAGAATATTACCAACAAATATTTGGTATGGCCATGGGTAACCCTTTATCACCTCTCCTTTCAAACTTATATATGGAATTTTTTGAGAGACAACACCTCCCAAATATCACACTTATCCCCTTAAAATGGTACCGATATGTCGATGATATCTTAGTAGTCTTACCTGGTGGTATCGATGTAAATGATTTACTGTCTAAATTGAATAATTTAGTGCCATCCATAAAATTCACTGTTGAAATTGAAAATAACAATGTCATCCCTTTCCTAGATGTATTAATACATAGAGAATCTTTCCAATGCAAATTCAGTATTTATAGAAAACCCACAAATAATTTAACATATGTACATTTTTATTCTGGCCACCATCTTAATATTAAAATTTCAATTTTTTCTTCTATGTTCCTAGGTGCTTTGCGTATCACGAGTCCACAATATCTGGACCAAGAAATAGAATACATAAAAAAGATAGGAAACGACCTCTGCTACCCACCTCATTTAATTGATTTATGTTATCAAAAAGCTCATAAAAAGTTTTATAATGTTGATATTAATGAAAAAGAAATGCCTAAAAATGTACTTAGCTTACCTTATTTTCGTGGATTTGAAATCATAAAATCAATGTTTAAATCGTTTAATGTTAATGTAGTGTTCTCTTATAACAATACCATTAAAGATATGCTAATTAAGAATAGTCCCGTAACAAATAACAACATCATTTACAAAATTCCTTGTAAGGATTGCCCATCGTTTTACGTTGGTCAGTCTAGTAAAAATTTATGTGTTCGGATCAAGCAGCATATGTATTCAGTTAGAACAGCCCAGACTTCAAATGCACTGTTTATCCATCTAAGTGAAAAATCTCATTGTATTAATTGGGGTGATACCTCGGTAATTGCTAGATCTAATGATTATGTTTCAAGAAATTTACTGGAATCGGCAATTATACAAATCACTAATAAAAACAACCTAAATCTTAGTCTGGGAATGCACCATTTGGACCCATATATTTGTAAGATGTTTATGAAGGACCTCAAAATAAATGAACAACTAATAAATTAGTCCCACGTGTATATAGTTATTATTTCTCTGCTACTCTCTCTCTCTCGCTCTCTCTCTCTCTCTCTCTCTCTCTGGTGTTCGATATTCTCTCTCCCTCTTTGTCTTGCTCGATATATATATATTTATATTTTCTTTCGTCTTTTCATTAATAATAACTTTTGTTGGGAATATTTGTGTAAAAATTCATGATATTAAATTGTACATGCTCCCGTGTTGTTTTCAAAATGCACTGTTTTCTGGAAGAATCACTTGTTTACTGCGGGTATCCTTCAAGGTGTGGCTAGCCTATGGCGACTCCTCCTCTCTGTAGAGTGAAAATCGCCCTTATGCTAATCTGTAGTGTCAGTTTGTATATTAAGCCTTCTTTTGACTATGGTGTTCTTTGTAAAATCAGTGTGCCTCAGTAAAGGGTCCGAATAGGACCGAAAGTACTCGGCTATCTCGCTTTTTTCATTTTTTTCCTTCGTGGCAAAAAAACCTTTATATATTATATATATATATATATATATATATATATATATATATATATATATATATATATGTGTGTGTGTGTGTGTGTGTGTGTGTGTGTGTGTGTGTGTGTGTGTGTGTGTATCTTTTACAGTGAAAATACATTGTCAGAATCTTTGCTAGAGCTCCGAGATGGAAGACAATGAAACTGTCCCATACATATCATTACAGAGTTCCTGAAAATAAAATAAAGAGACAACCTTGCTGCTTCTAAAGAAGAATTGGGAGTATGGAAAAAATTGAAAAGTAATAAAACTAATTTAGGGATTGTCAAGTAATTAATAGGGAAGAGAACCAACCCTGTATTATACTTATATTGATTCATTTATTTTTAAAATGTATATAAAATCCATTAGCGAGTTTTGTGTGTTGAGTTTTTAAGCAATGATTTTAAAGTAATATTTCGTAAAATCTTAGACATAGCTTAAAATCATCATTCAAAAGAGCTATCAAAAGAAATTGTTGACCATAAGATCAAGAAATACTTTAGTTATTTATCTTAATACGGGAATTAGATTAAGAGATAAATAAGCACGAAATGAAGGGAACAATAAAAAAAATAAAGTAAAAGCGTTTCAGTCGAGTGGTCGAGCTGGGACTGTTTGGTGGCAAGATTTGTCAACGGGTTGGGTCTGTCTGTCTCTCTTGCAGTATCGCCCTGAAACAAGCAGGGAAACTTTTGCCCTCCGTTGTGATATCAAAGTTTCCCTTTTTCTTTTCCCAGTGCAAAGAGAAGGATGAAAGCCTCCAAAAATGAAGGAAAGCGTAGAGCATTCTGATTCTTGGCAAGTAAAATAAAACAAAGACTTTAAATATTTCCTGCTGACGAAAACTTGCAATAAAAAGAGGATAGGTTTCTTTTTCAATTCGAAAGACATAAAGGAAGGAGTGAAACATCCTGAGGCCTTGCAAGAAGACTGGTCAACGTTTCGTGGAGAAGAAAACTCAAACACAAAAAAAAGTCTATGAATTTTACAAGGAAATGCCTTGAATTTGAAAACAGAAAAAAAGGAATACGGGAAGCGTTCTTTCAGTTACTCTTTTATTTAGCTTGTTTTATTGTTTATTTGTTTGTTTGGTCAAATCGTGTAACACAATATGCGACCTGTTTCCTTCGTTGGATGAGCTTGAAAATTTGGATGGTTACTCAGTCCTGGTGAAAATACAACCTTACATGATCAGTGAGTCAGGAGTGACCTCTAGTGACCATACAGTGACCTCTCCCAGTATTTCGGCATTTGTATGAAGTGAATAGCTCTTCGGATTTTTCTTGCCTCTCTCGACTCGGTAGAATAAGTTAGGAAGGGTACGGATTTTTTAATCCTTCTTTGGCTTGACAGGTTATTGTAAAATATCGCGTTCAATTTCGTTAGCTACAATCATAAATACGTTAAAAGTTTTGTCAGTACTAAAAAGTATGAAATAAAAAAGGAACCATGTTTGTATTCAGAGTTGGGTTACCTACCAAGGCTGAAGAGTCCCTTCCTCCCTTTTGTGTGATTTAAGGGTGTCCTAAAAGAGTTGCGCGATGAAGCTAAAGAGTCTCTTCTACCCTAACTCCTGTAGGCAGTTTAGTAGTGAACCCGGGCTAGGGAGTTTTGACGTGATTTCATTATTCACAATGGTACTCATGAACAAAAGGCTGTTCCCTTCGCTGATCCAGAGTGAACTCGAATCCGCTTGCTTTTGAAGACCCAACATATGGGAACAGGATGGAGGAATGGGAAGCAGGTATTTTTTTCAGCTTAGTCTTCGTATTCTAATATCGTTAAGAATGTGATCATAAAGTTTTTGATGTTAACGATACTGGGTTTGAGTGTAAAATGTTAAGTTAAGAAAATATGAGAAATAAATTATGAGAAAAAAGTGCTTAGGAAATCAGTATTCATGAATTAGTATTTCCTATAGATTATTGTATCTTATTAACAGCCATGACTGTCCACAAGACTGATACAAAACATTTCAGCAACAGTTTAATGTGGTGTTCTATAATCTACAATCACCGCTTAAAAAAATAACATTTATAGCAGCAAATTAGCCCAATTTTCAGTTCACTGGCGTTATTAAGGTAGCAACCACAAACTGCTTCTGGTGCATCCTACATATGTAAGCATGTCATAGATCTGTTATATTTAGTTAAATTGCGTGATTGGGGCCACATCCATAGTGACGGTGGGCGGTATGGATGATAACAAACGACGCCAATTTTTAGACTCATATTATGGCTATATGTATTTTTATTTTAAATACTAATGCAGAAGGGAAAATTCGGATACTTTCACCAATGTAACAATCATATTCAGTAAAAAGATATAAAGAAAGAAGCAGAGAAAAAAATATTAATAATAGCACAGAGATAAAGAAAAAATGAGAGAGAGAGAGAGAGAGAGAGAAAGAGAGAGAGAGAGAGAGAGAGAGAGAGAGAGAGAGAGAGAGAGAGAGAGAGAGAGAGAGAGAATGCATGTCTTAGTAAGTGGGTGTCGAACAGACGTAAGTAGCGAATGATGTTTTTATTATGTATTGTTCAGCAGTTTTATTGGTGGTGTGAGGTTACAACAATGAAAATGCGTTGTGAATTGAATAATCTTTTACCTGTCCAATTGTGATTATTGTTAATATAGAATGTCATGGTCATGAAAACTATTAATACACAAACAATATTATGGTGTTGACAGTTTTTAAATTAACGTAACAATCCTCTATACCAAAAGTTTAAGGATGACGCTACCCACACCTGTGGTAAGGAGTATACCTTTGGTTGCACATTTTAAACTCAAACCGACTATCGTGACCAACAAAAACTTTGCAATCTCTTTTTAACGATATTAGAATATAGCAACTTTATGCTCCAGAAAAATACATGTTACCCACTCCTCCTTCCTTTTCCCTAGGCCCTTACAGTGCGACATCAAGTAACTAACTTCCATTAGTTACTTGTTCAACTGCTTCGGTGTTTCACAGCCAGAGGATTCTTGTTCACTCTCCGGATCAGCGGATGGAACGGACTTTTGTACACGATAGTACCTATTGACGATCTGCTAGAGTTTTTAAGGGAAATTTTTGCGAACAGAAAGCTAAATATACCATTTACCAAGCACGCGTTAAAAGGAATGTAGATTTGAATTCTACGGGAAATTTTACTCTAAAAATTTTGGATTGACAGTAGAAAACATTTTATTCCCACTGTAAAGAATTTTGTGTTTGGAAGTTTTCGAAACCAAAATATTAAGCAAAATCGTTCCACGCAACATAATATGGTTCAGGTATGTTGATGACATAGTATGTGTTTTGCAAGGAAACTATTAAGTGAATAAGTTCTTTGTTAAATTAAATGAATTACTGCCATAAATAAAATTCACTATGGAAATGGAAAAGACTGGTTGCCTACCCATTTTGGATTGCCTAATACATAACTAATGATAGGTTTCAATTCACTATGTACAAAAAAACCACCAATATTTCCACCTGTGTTAATTTTTATTCTGGTCTTAGGAATAAAGTTAAGAAATTAGTTTTCTCTCCCATATTCTTGAGAGGATTACGTATATGTAGCTTTGAATACATTGATTATGAAAGAGATATAATTACGAATATAAGCAAGAAATTGAAATATCCTGACTCTGGATTAGACAATCCATAACAAAATTATAAAAAAATCCTTCTTTTACTATCATTATATAATAATAATAATAATAATAATAACAATAATAATAATTTCAAAGATATTTCCTATTTACTCGAGAATTTTTGTGTTAATGTAATATTCAAGAACTAAAAAACGATGAAACATGCTGGCAAAGAACACGCCCGAGAATACTAAACGGCAACTTTTATATTGGTCAAATAGGAAAAACATTCGAAAAAGAAAATAGGACAGCTTAAAAGATGTGTAAGAAATACACAAGTGAAGTACTACTGAATTTTTTTACAAGTGACTGAAAAGTATTTGAAGGACCGGCATAAGGAAATTTGGGGTCTCCGGGTATTGGTAAAATTTGATCTCTCACCAGCGAGGGTAGGAACCCACCAGATGTGAATACTTGTTATCCAACAGTTTGTATGTTCGTGTGTACTGTCCCGCCGGAATATATATTATGAATTTGTATCATTTTGTATCAGTACCCTGTGGTGATTGATATAAAAAATCGCATATAAGAGTGATTATATATATATATATATATAATATATATATATATCTATATATATATATATATATATATATATATATATATATTTATATATGTAGTATATATATATATATATATAATATATATATAATATATATGTATATATATATATTATATTATATATATATATATATATATATATATATTATCTATATATATATTTATATCCCGGTGTGTCTAACCTAAATGAAGTATTTTACAAGAATTATAAATAAATAACACACACGGATACATACTACACGTTCACGCACACTCATATTTACACAAACATATACACATTCTTCGTTAACATACATATACACAAACATACTGACACATTAACTCACATGATGTAAAGAGAATGTGTTTTTCTGTATGAGTTTATTCAGCGACAAGGGCAACCGTCAGCAACCGTTACATTTTATGACGATAGGAAACATTTTTTCACCCATAGAAATATTTATTATGGTAACATGTAGTGAAATTAGTATGTTAGCGAAGTGGGAAAAAAATGTGAATCTATTCACTTCTGGCTGATCTTCAACACAATAATAAAGAGAGAGAGAGAGAGAAGAGAGAGAGAGAGAGAGAAAGAGAGAATTCTAACATATATCCAGGGCACGATTTCATGTATCACTTTGCTACTGTGCAAGTTTCAGGACACTGTCCATTAGGGTGACTTCTGAGAGTCAATGAATATTTGACATCGCAAAAGTTGGTTTGAAACTTCTCAGAATTTTACCACTTGGAATTTCCATCATTGACGATACAAAGTGAACACGCTGAAATTGGCATTTCTTTTCTTTTTATTAGACCTGATATTTTGTTTCGTTTTAACTGATTTTCAACGAGTTTGTGTAATTTCTTATTCCCGTGCAGGAGACAGACAACCACAGCCGCTTGAATGTGTTTCTAGATATGCAAATGGGAGCGTGCGCGCGCAATACGTTTACCAGCAGGTGAGTACTTGCATGTAAGGTAATTCTACTGTAGATGTAAAAAAGTCAGAGGAATTTAAGTGATGGATAGAAATATTCATTTTATATCATCAGAGCTTTGCTTTATGATCCATGCTTTTATTTAACTTTACTTCTTTGTCTGTCTGCCTGTCTGTCTGTTTGGGTCAAAACTTATAACTCAAATTTCGACCTGTTCCCTTCGTCCGATGGACTTGAAATTTTACATGGCTACTTGTTTCGGTGCCAATACAATTTTAAATGATCATTGGGCCAGCTGTGTCACCTCTAGTGACCCTTCAGTGACCTCTCCCAGTATCTTAGGATTTGTATGAAACTCTATGGATTTTTCATAACTTCTTTGATTCGACAGAAAGGTTAATAAATCTACAATTTTTTATAAGCTAATAACTGCGGATTTTTCAAACTTTTTTGGCTCGACAGCGTACCATTTTCGTTAGTGCAGTCATAAATTGGTTAAAGTTTCTGTTAAAATTAAAAAGTATAAAATAAGAAGACAATTTAAAAACATTCTTTTATTAAAATGCACTAAAAAGTGAAAAATTGATTTTTTGAGACGAATTTTTTTTTTTTTTTTTTTTTTTTACTATAAATGATGTCTACAAAAATGAAAGCTTGGGCACCACACATGGAAGGAAATGCTACAATAAAGTAAAATGAAATATATATATATATATATATATATATATATATATATCTATATATATATATATATATATATCTTTTCCTGTAGTACTTCCTTCCATGCTTGGCGCCCACGCTATTATTTTTGTAGACATGCTTAATTCTGGTGTGATTTTTTTTTTTTCACAATTAATCATTTCTACAAAAATAACAGTCTGGGCGCCAAATATTTGTAGCACTTCTTTCAATGTTTACTTGTAAATAAATCATGGTTTGTATTTTTCACTTTTTAGTGCATTTTAATACAAGCGTGTTTAAATATTTTTATTATTATCCTTTTTCGTTTTGTAAGTATTATCTTCCAACCGTGGCTGAATATATTTCTTGAGCAACCTTTTTAATAACTTTATCATTACAAAGGCTGAACTGAGTAGTTTTAGAAACAGTCTGCAGCCCAATGACATTGCTCAAATACAGAAAAGAAGAAGCCATGATAATACCAGGTCTAGAAAGTGCATTTCTAAGTGCATTTCGAAATTAAGATTTTATTTGTGAATTATCGTTTTCGATTTTTCACGTAAGGTTAACCTATAAAACCTCTTAACGAACCTCAGTGAGTAATTTAAAAGTTCGGGGCCAATTAAATGATAGTAAATAGTTGTTTTAGTAAGTAATAAGATAATGGTTTCGAGTTTTCGTTTGTCAAATTTCATACAGTATAATGGGATTCATGGAAATTGTAATGCTTGTCATCTGCTTTTTTTTTTTTTTTTTTTTTTTGGCGGGAGAGAATGGGAGATGGGCGTGGGGGCGTTGCCAGGGATTTGGTTGTCAACGCACTGATAGGAAAGTTTCGTTGATTTCTCGTTACATATTTCTGATTGGCTGCCCTGTATCTTTTTTATTTGTCACCTTTGTGTCACCTCAAACATCGAATTTGCCTGTAGAAGATGCCGAGAAAGAGCAGTGCACAGACAACTAATAAATAAAGGGACAAGTGAAGGGGGATTTCGATCCTGTAAGTCAGAGGAGGCCCATACAAAATAACACATTGGGGATCTTTCCTAGATATCGACCCTCAAGGGTTTTAACCCGGTATGTATCCACATTTGCGGAGTGTTTAGTACAAGCCCGTTAGGGGGTTACAGTAAAGACACAAACAAAAGACTGTAAATATCATACAGATAATGACCCCAGGAAGTCCTAGATAGTGACCCCTGAAAACCCCTGGGGGTCCCCTATCCAGGAAAGATCCGAGATTGGATGTGCCCTGGAGAGGCTGTGTCGTCTCGTCTTTCGAGCAAGCGAAATGTTGCCAGGAAAGCAGTGATGACGACAGAATCTCTTTTTACAAAAATATTCAAGGGTCGTTGTTTCTCCATTGTTATTTCGTTGGGTTTTTAATGGATATATAAAAGTTATAGGTAGAAATACTGAGAGAACAACCTCAAATATACGACGCCTTCAGTAATGTATAATTAAACAGACCCTTCTTTTTAAAAAAATGCCATAACCTTCCATTGAGTTACTAGTGTACTGTCTTTGCAGAATTAGAGGACGATATTTACGCTAAAAAAAACTGAATAATATTAGAAAAGATATTTTACTCAAAGAAACACATGGCAATGCATTTGATGCTTATTGATGAACAGAAAATGGTGACAGACTTGTATTCTCACGGGGAGAATTTTTTTATTTTATTTTATTCTTAAACGAATTTTAACAGCCATCTAGATTATAACCTTTCATCTTACCGCACCAGTGCACTATTAATAACAACAGTTATATTAATCGTCTCCATGGCTACCATCTTCAACTTCTGGTAGCATAACGGTGATTAATAATAATAATTAAGATTGAATTGAGTTAATATCTTAAAAATAAGGCATTCAATATTTTCTGTTTTCTCAGTCAGTGAATTTAAAATTCTTTGCCGAGTGTTGTGCGTCATCTTCCAAGCAAAAGATCTTTCCTGACACTATTAATTGTTGGTAGACATAAACACTTATAATAATGAGGCACCGGGTAAGCATTTGCTCTTGGCAAGTGAGAAGCACATGCATTAGACTAAAGTAATTCCTGCTTTCAAATAAACATTTGCTTGATTTTTCATAAATGACATGCATACCGTTAGCTCTGCTTTGCCATTGAAATGAAGATCTGAATGATTCGACATGTATGCACGCACAAAAATACCCCAAAACCACTCACAAAGATTTTTTCCTATTACGCTTCGAGGTAAAGAAAAAGAAAATGAACTTGTAAAATTTCATGTAAATGTTTTTGCGGCTCAAAATATCTCTGCTCTTTTATTTCGAGTAGTCTAAAAGATGTAGCGTTATCCTTGGTCCCATTTCGAAATACGCAAAACAAACCTCAAAATAAGAGATCTTTGCGTGCTTGCGTGATATCCTCCGAAACAGCGAGCACGCAAAACCTAAAAGCTTCATGCAAATAAGAAAATCATAAGTGTTAATAGCGTGCATTCTTTTCCAGATGAAATAATAAAATTTACATAATGTCCCCTCAGAGTTCTCTGACTATAATGTTTATTTGCATACCAACTGCAATGATTCACACGTAGATATGAATCATCTTTAACACGTCATTATTTAAAAATGAAAATTATAAATTAACTGACGGGAAATGGCCTTAGAATCGACACACATTTGAGCCCTTTTCATCCAAAGAAATATCTGGTCTTTATTATCTTAGTTTAAACCTCTGTCTCTTCAACAGTTGTGTTAAAATAAATCGTTTTACTTCCTTTCCCTTTTTGACAACATGAGCGGGCTACTAAATACAAATGGTAAGCGATGAGCTTTGAATTTTTTATTTTATTTTATTAATATCAGAGGGTCAGAACAGGATTACTCAAGTTCCTTGTATAGTCCAGGCTACAAAAAAAGAAAAAAAAAGAGGAAAGGTTTAACCACAAAACCGACGATAGATTTTTCTACCTTTAAAGGAAGAAAGTTTACAGCCGTCATAGAAACCAAAAGCAAGGAGAGATTTCTGGAGTTTGGCAGTAGAAGAAAGTATGCAGTCAGTAAACAGCGCAATCCACAATAATTCTCGTAAATTAAGGTATCCGTAAATCACATATACAAAACCATCAACAGAGAATTAGTGTAACGGAATACTGTAACTATACTGAATTATATGTTGGGTAAAAGAAATCAATTTCTTTTATTTCTGAGACAAATCAGGTACACACGACATATACCGCTCAGAGGAAGCATTAAGCAGCGAAAGTCATCCGATTAACGAACAAGATTAATCAGAAAAAGTGCTGATTTGTTCCTACTCATTTTCTTCTCGATGTTAGCCTTTGCAGCTTTATACTTTTAGGTTACATTTATTTTAATAACAATATTGGTGTGTTGACATTTTGCCTGTAAGCTCCTTCAGAATATTAAAACACGAGGAAAACATTTTAAACAAAACTAGCGTTCATTAAAAAGACAAATTTTCTATTCTTATCCGAGTTACTTTGCGGAAGAATATTACGGAGATGTCATTTGATTTAGGACAAGCTGGCTTGGTCTTTGTTCATGGTAACTCCACTTTAGTAATATAATGATTAAAATAATCAATATAACCATGCATAATATCTACTTTGCTGTCATCGGTATGTAGCGATGGCTTGAAGGCGCAAATGGAATAATATGAAACCTACGAAATACCCTTCTTTGGAGGTCATCAATATTTTACTGAATGTTTTTAAAAATTAGTCCTTGGATTTTTGCTGTCGCTTTAATTAAGAGCGAATAATATTTTATCTATCTCAGTCATCGTATTCGACTGGGTGGTATTGATAGTACGGGAGTCCATCACTCTTCTCACTATGTGCACTCTTTTGCACGAGTCCTAGAGCTACATCGGCATTTAGTTTTTCCAGGTTTCTTTCCAGAGATCTTGGGATCGTGCCTAGTGTACCTGTAATTATGGGTACAATTTCCACTAGCATATCTCATATCCTTCTCATTGCCATTTTCAGGTCTTGATACTTATAAATTTTTTCTCTTTCTTTCTCATCTACTTTGGTGTCCCATGGTACTGCGACATCAGTGAGTGATACTTGCCTCTCGATTTTGTCAATCATCGTCAAGTCTGGTCTATTGGCACTTATCACCCTATCTGTTCTGATACCATAGTCCCAGAAGATCTTTGCCTGATCGTTTTCTGTCACTCCCTCAGATTGGTGTTCGTACCACGTATTACAGAAAGCTAGCTGGTGTTTCTTGCACAGGCTCCTGAGGAGGGCTTTTGCAACTGAATCATGCCTCTTTTTGTACTGGTTCTGTGCAAACGCCGAACATTCGCTTGCTATGTGGTTTATGGCCTCGTCTTTCACATTGTGCTTTCTACATAATGGTGAAATGTTATTCCCATCTATCGTACTTTGGACATATCAGGTTTTTATGGCCTGATCTTGTGCCGGTATTAGCATTCCTTCTGTTTCTTTCTTCAGTTCTCCCCTCTGTAACCATTGCCTTGTTTCGTTGCCAGTTCTTTATGCTGTTTCATTTACTGTCCGTGCTTTGGTGTGCAGTGCCATTCCTCTGTTCTGTTTTTCATTCTCATGATTCTGTATATTTCTGGGTCTTCGTCTACTTTTATCAGTTCTTCTTCCCATGCTATCCTTAGCCACATGTCTTCTCTGATTATCAGGTATTGCCCCAGTGTTCTGCTCTCGATGTTGACGCAGCCGTCTGTGCTTAAGTCCTTCCTTTCGGGGTGTGTATTGGGTGTATTTACCCTTGAGTGTAGTGCTTTGTGTATTGTCGTGTTTCTCCTTTTATTCTGGTCTGTGCTGCTGAGTTCAGCCTTCCTCCGCTCTACTACTCCCACCCTGTATCTGATTACTGGTATACTACCCATAAGATTATGGCTTTCATCATATTTCCAGCGTAGAGTTTTGACTGGCGTATCGCCTTAAGTCTCTGCATATATTCTTTCCTGATCGTATCCTTCATGTCTTGGTGTTTTATATCCTCCCCTTCTATTATTCCTGGGTATTTGTCTCCTGTTTCATCTATGTTTTGTGCTATTCCCGTCGGGTAGCTTTATCCTTTCGGTCCTTCTCACGTTGCCTTTTTGTATGTTGACCAAGGCGCATTTTGCTATTCCAAACTCCATCCTGATGTCCCCAGACACAATACTTACAGTCTGGATTAGGGTATCTGTTTCCTTCATGCTCTCATCATACAGCTAGATGTCGTTCATTAACATCGAATGGTTAATTCAGTTGCCTTCTTTTGTTGAGTTGGTACCCTGCATCCATCTTCTGCAGTACTTTTGTCATGGGAATCATAGCTACTACTGCATTTCCTTCTGCAGCCTTTCTGTTGGTTGGGGATGGTGTTCGCATCGTGTAGGTAGTTGTATAGCCTTTCATTGATGATACCTTTTGGTAACTTCCACATTATTGGTTGGCAGGTGATAGGCCTGTAATTACTTGCTATATTTCCCTGGTTCTTGTTCTTGTCTATCCTTATCTGGGAAAAGGTCTGTTGATAGTAATATATTCAAACGTCACAGCTTTTACAAATTGGATACACTTATGCAAAATTTAGTTTTTCGTAAATAAACATTTATTATAAGTTTTGCATCATACTGAATTACATGAAACCTCTGATAAAATATATAGCCAACCAGACCACACGATGTGAAAAGGAAAAGAAAACTATTATGAATCATCAATTTACTAACGTTTTGTGCGTTTTCATTTTAAAAAGTCAGACCATTATCAGAAGATATTAAATTTCAAAAAGATTTGAATAGAATAAGTTTATAAACCAGCAAGCAGAAGCCAAAGGAAACCGAGCAAATTAATTAATATTTCTTTTTTTATTAAATGGTCGTTTGGTTTCACATTTCGAGGGGAAGATTTTCAGATTCGATACTGAAAAAAGAAAAATCATGGAGGTAAGATTTGAATGACTTGAAAATCGTTGATATAATTCAAAATAGCTCAAGGTTATATCGTAAATAATCTCACAGGCATATTCATTTATTTCTGTATAGGGCAAACTGAAATTCAACTGCATGTGTGATATGAACGCCATAGTATTTTCAAGCTCATTTAAAAAATATTCCAATATTTTGATAGCAAATGCAAGAGCTTGTCTCACAGAGTTACTTGAATTATTTGTTATGCTTCTCTTCTTTTCGAAAATATGTTTTCGGGTTTAATACATTAAACGAGCATTTTCTTATATTTTGTAAATGCTGCCTTTATATTCGTATATCTCTTGTGGTTGTCATTTTCACCTTATTCGTTAAGTTGATCACATAAATTGGGCAAAGCAATGTTTCCTTAGAGACAAATACTTTGGTATGTTACTTAGCTTTAAAAAATCTCTTAAAATGTATTGTTTCCCAGGATGAACGATATTGAATACTGGTTGAATACTGTGTTGAGGTTCGAAAAGAAGTATCTCATCTACCACTTGATGAGTAAAATAATTTAAAAAAAGAAAAGAAATAAATGAACGGACTTTAAAGGGAAACCTTTTATTTGCGTAAGATGAGCCACATGTTTACTTCTCCAGATATTCAAGACTTACCGAAAACCCGAAAAGTCATTATTTTTACTCAACTAAAAGAAGCTTTTAGAATGTCTTGTTACAGGGAAGCTATGTAAATGTTCCTTTCAAAATTAAGAAATACCAGCATGCAAAAATGAGTGTAAAATTTTAGTTGGAAACGCTTCCTGAACATAAGTATAATAGAATTAAAAGAGCAAAGATGTCTTGAAGAAGAAAAAGAAAAGATCACACCTTCGTACTAGTTTTTAACTGCATACATCCGCAGTAAGACTGGACATCAGAGTTGCCACTATGAGGGCCCTGTGTGTTACTCACAGGAATCAATAGCAATAGGGACATGATCCCCCCTCCCCCCCCCCCCCCCAAAAAAAAAAAAAAATAAATAAATACGTAATTGAATTCTACGTAACGGTCTTAATGTTAATTCTGCATTATATACGGAGATATTGTTACACTTTCGATCAAGATGTAGTATGACACTTGCGCAAAGTGAAACTAATTATTGCTAGAATATGAAATGTAAGGTTAAGTCAATATAAACATGAACGTATTATACTACTTATATGACCTTGATTTAGAGACAGTCTGTGAATGAAAGCAACTGAACCGAATCTCTAATGCAGGAGTAAATGAACACTTAACATTCAGACGGTCTAAATTTGTTTTCAAGTACCGAG
Organism: Macrobrachium nipponense; assembly: GCF_015104395.2. Classification (NCBI taxonomy): domain Eukaryota; kingdom Metazoa; phylum Arthropoda; class Malacostraca; order Decapoda; family Palaemonidae; genus Macrobrachium; species Macrobrachium nipponense. Next base: position 62,728,512 of record NC_087205.1, read on the forward strand.
ACCTATGGAACTAACGCCCAATGCATTTTTTTTTTTAGCCCAGACCTTACTAAACAAGAATGAAGAAAATGAAGGCAGGAGTCTCAGTAATAGAGAAAGAATGACAAGAAGTGTCTGGGGGAAAAAGTGAGAGATCATTCCAATCCTAGCATTTAGGGGAATCAGAAAGCAAAATGTTTATAACAGTAATAGAAAGCCACAAATCAGCGCGGGAGAAAAATGTCAGTATTTAGATGCAAGGGAAATGACCTAAATAGAATAGAAAAGGAAGCCGTTACAAACCAAGTGCTCGTGCTGGTGTGTGACACTGAAAATATGTCGATATCCAAACGTAGAGCGAAGTCAAATCGGCTTGCATAAACATAAACATATCCAGTTAAACTGGATATGTGTTACAAACTTTTGTATAAAATGGATTCCTATATACACAGTCCCTATTGTTTTATAAATATCATGGCGGGCGGTGATGATCAGTAATTTTAATTATTTTTTCCGTAACATTCTTTAGTACCATATTGGCTTGGAACAAAAAGTAATCAGTTCAACAGTAGATGAGACACATAAGGTTTTTCCAAAGTCTGAGTCAAAAGAAGTCATAGTTGTAACATTCACAAATATTTTGCAACAACCGTTGGTAACGCATTAGCTTTGCTGAGAATGAAGCACACTTTAGACGGTAATTATGAAATTCATCATAATCAACAAATCATTAAAAACGTGTGGGTTCGCATATGTAGAGAGAGGAGTTTTAGTGGTAGCTATGAAATTCATAGTTGTATTGCACCAATATTTGGGTAACATTTTATTTTGCCCAAAATTAGAAAGAATCTTGAACGGTGTTTATGAATTTTTTATTTATATTGCTCCAGGCATTGTTTTAATTAAATCGTTTTCACTCTTTAATAGATAGGAATTGGTGAAGCATTTCATTGTATCATTTTGGCTAAAGGGTCGTAAATAGTAGCATTTGATGGGCACTTTGGTGACCACAAGAATGTGATCTCTAGTTGCCCCTAGAGTAATGTTCAGAGTCGAACAGTTTTTATATTATATTATATACATCCGATATGGAAACGAGCTTGTTGCTCTTGGGAATGAAATTACCGCTCTTCACATTAATCCAGTTTCCTAAGTAGCGATGTAATATTCATCAGAGCATTGTCCTCCGTTATGAGGGATGGATTTGGGTCTTAACAAGCGCGAACTATCCCCTCCCCTCGTTGCCATCATTGTTACAGAGTTTGGTCTTCCGCTGCTGACACACATCTTAAATTACTGAACGAAAACTTTATATTATTCTCTGGCACCGCCGTTCAGTTAGCTCTTGAATGCTGTATAAAACATTTCACCCTCCTGATCATCATTTATACATAGATCTTCCTAGATTATATTTGCGGTCTCGCCCTTTGACCCGTGCGGTTCAACTATACTCTTGATACCTATGGAGACTAAATTGTGGAATGATCTTCAATCCCGTAGTTGAATCTTTGGAACTTCAGAAGTTCAAATTTTGGTGCAATTGCTTTTTGCTGAGCACTTTGATATGCATTTCTCCTCATACCCTCATGCTTTTGCTTTTTTTGTCATTTGTTTTATTTATTTCAATTTGTTATTTTAATTGTTTATTTATATGTTTTATATTTTTTTTCTTTAAAATTTCTTTTTCACAATTCATTCTTTTCTACTTAAGCGACCCTTGGCCTTATATTATCCTACTTTTCCAGCCGACGTTTGAACTTGATTTAAAAATGACAGTAATAATATCCTCCGGTGTTAACGTATTGCTCATTCATAGATGGCACCTATGCAATTCATCACTACATTGCAACAACCGATGTTAACTTAGATTTGTAGAAAATTAAGCATAATTTTCAAGGATTTTTGTAAATAAGAACATTTCGGAGGCATCTGCTGGTTCTGTTGTTCATTATACATTCCACATGGGAGTATCTGTGGGGCTACCCTTCATAGGTGCTCAATCTCCGAGGTTTCCATTTCCCAAGAGGCCCTTTCCCTGTATGGGAGGAAATTAATTCTGTATCGTCATTGGATCTTGTCGATATAGAAGAGGTCTTTAGATATTCACACATGGTGAGAGTATGTTGACAGCGAGCATCTCACCAATGATGGGACCTGAGTATAGGTCACTACTGTATAAGAAGGTGATGTGAGAATAATCCTGTCTTATAGAAGTATTTTGGATGTCGACTCTTTAATGTCTAAGGAATGAATCTTATTCAGTCTCAAGTGATTATTAATATAAGTATAAAATGCGCCGAAGTTTCTTCGGTGCAATCGAGTTTTTTGTACACCTTATAATGCTGTATGAAACTCTTAGTCATGGCCCGGTGGTGGCCTTTGTTGTTGCCACCTATAGCTGTGCCATACGTACGAGCATGGCTAACTTGCTTATTTAAAATGAAAATAGTGAGGCTAGAAGGCTGCAATTTGGGATATTTGATGATTGGAGGGTGGATAGTCAACATACCAATTTGCAGCCCTCTAGCCTCAGTAGTTTTTAAGACCTGAGGGCGGACAGAAAAAGTGCGGGGACAGACAAATAGCCATCTCAATAGTTTTCTTTTACAGAAAACTAAAAATGCAGATTGGTTAAGGTACTAGATTACAATAGATTAAAAAAAATTTAAATTTTAAACATGAGAAATTGAGTTTCTATAAATGAAGAGAAAGAGAGGTTATTATTGTTAAACACTTAAAGAAAAATTTAAAATAAATAAAACATATAATGCCATTCCAAGTAACTTCTTCATGTTGCAGTTCGATAGGAATCTATGCCTATTTAGCACATTTACGTTTTTCTCAGTGAAATAAGTAATTCTTATTTATGTGACCTTTTGTTACGGACCCCTTTTTTGGGCCGTGGTGCAGGTCTGTTATTGTATTATTTATACTCTCAGCGTAAATAATCCCGTAGGATTCCTAAATGCTAAGAAAACTAAGCTCTAGATAGAAACCTGAAAGAGACCGAACACAGGAATACAACTAAACCGGAATATATCCATACAATGGCTGGTCAGACCAAAATCCAAATATACCCATAACTAAAAGTGAAGGAAAAGAAGGTGAAGGATAAAAGTGAGAAAACACTTAACTCCTACCTAAGAATTACAGTCTAAACACCTTATAATAACAAACACCAAGGCCGATAGGCCATAAGGACCACCAGAATCTATAAATATAGCAGCAATAGATTGATATATATATATATATTATATATATATATATCTATTATTATATATATATATATATAGATAGTATATCTCAACAAACTCCTCACACAAAACAGGGGAAGCTGCAATCCAAAATAAATTCAAGTCACCTTTAAGGAGGCCGTGATCCAAGACATCTCAGCTCTGCAGACGAGGGAGGAGATGAATACTCAGGTAACCACAGGTACAGGGAGTCGGAGGAGGTCCTGCTCGACAACACAAAGACAAACTCCTACCTGGTATCTGTCTCCCTACTTGACACCTCACGAGCCAGATTGCTCCCTCAGCAGCAGCTTTAAGGTGTCCTTGGAGATACACTGATGACTGCCCAAATCTCCACTAGTGCCGGCACAACACGATGGCACTCAATACCTTAGGGAAATATATATATATCCACAAAGGTGGCAGTACGACGAAGTTGCAGGTGACAAAGTCAACTGCGTCGAAATACAGGTACACGACGTCGCAGGTGACGAAGTGTATCTGCAAAGGGCAGCTCCAAAAACAAGATTCAAGATGCAAGAAGGTTGTCCAATAATCGCCAGCTGCAGAGGTATCAGGAAGCAAAGTACGGCTCGAACTCCTCTAGGCCGAGCACCGTCCTTCAAAAGTCACCTCACAGGAGTCATGCCGCACTCGAAAAATAAACAAACCACAATCGTTAAAACGATAGTTCAAGCAATTAAGTGAGCGGGGAGGAGGCGAGAAACTATACCGTAAACAAAACACTAAACACTTAACATTGACTGCCTTAAGAAATAATGTACTTAAATCTAGAACAAGGTTGACTTAAATCAGAAAATTACGTTACTCTAATACCTTCCTCCCTGAGAAAAAAAATTATAACAAGAACATAGAACCTGAAAAGCAGGAACATTAAGGTCATTTAAACAGCAAAGTCAAAACATGGTATATAAACCAAAAGTAAATAACTTAAGACTAAATAACGACAACAAGAAAAGTCTCGATAACAACCAAATCTTCGCATAGCATACAAAACAAATCAGAACAATACAGCCAAAACTCGCAAAAATTAAGGAAGGAAACTTACGTATACACACCTCGACTTACATTGTGCCAAAAACCGTTTTTATACAAAACCACGGAGAAACGAGCAGGGCAGCGCACGAGGGAGGTAAGGCAAACATATCAAATTCGTGAGAGAGCGTCAGGAATCTTATTTTCAGACCCCTTAATGTGTTTAATAACCAGCTTGAATTCCAACGCAAGATCCTCTGGTTGGCTCCTTTCATACGCTCAATGAAAACAAGCGGGTTATGATCCCTCCAGATCTCTATGGGAAGAGAAAAGTTAGTTACATAAGGTTTGAAATGTATAAGGGTACGGACCAAAGCAAGAGCTTCCTTTTCAATGGTAGAATACCTCCTTTCAGCCGCCAATAACTTCCGGCTAAAATAAGATATGGGGTGTACCTCACCTTCATCGTCCCTTTGGAAAAGGACACCACCTATACCCACATCACTGGCATCTACTGCTATAATATAAGGTTTCTGAAAATCTGGGGAACTCAAAATAGGTTTTAAAATTAGAATGGTTTTAAGCTTATTAAAAGCTTCCTCACACTGATTAGACCAACAAAATTTTTTACCCTTCTCTAAAAGGATAGTAAGAGGCTGAGCAAGATCCGAGAAATTTCGCACAAAGTGGCGATAATACCCAGTCATTCCTAGAACTCTTCTCACCTCCCTAATATTACCTGGCCTTTTTAAATTGATAATAGCCTCGAGGTTAGCTTGTTTCGGAGCCAACTGACCCAAACCAACCTCGTGACCCAAATAACAAACCTTTGCCTTGCCAAATTCACACTTTGCTAAATTAATAACCAAACCAGCAGACCTAAGGGCCTCAACTACCTTACGCAATCTTACCATATGCGTACCCCAATCATTGCTATATACAACCAAATCATCAATATAAATTTCAGTTCCTTTCAAACCACAAATGACCCTATTCATAAGCCTCTGAAATGTACACGCGGCATTTTTCATTCCAAATGGCATAACCTTGCATTCATACAAACCAAAGGGAGATACGAATGCAGAGATTTCACGGGCTCGATCAGATAACGGAACCTGCCAATAACCCTTCAACAAATCTAGTTTCGTAATAAATTTGGCAGAACCTATCTGGTCGAGGCAATCATCAATACGTGGCAAAGGAAAAGAGTAATTTTTGGTGTGGGCATTAACCTTTCGATAGTCCACACACATGCGGAACCTCCCGTCAGCTTTTTCAACAAGAACAATAGGGGAACTCCAAGGACTGACTGATGGCTTAATCAGGTCGTGCTCCAATACATATTTAATCTCCTTTCCGACCAAATCCCTCTTTACAGGATTTAACCGATAAGGACTGTTTAACTGGGGAGGCACTACCTACATCCACATCATGCCAAAGAAAATTAGTTCTACCAGGAGAGTCCCGGAATAAAACTGAAAAGGAATAAATTAGATTAAACACATCCTCTCTTTGATGAGGATCCAAATGTTTCAGACCTTCCTGTAAAACTTCTAAATTTTGTATATTAGAAAAAAGAGCATCTGAAGAAACCTGACTCATTAAATCATCCGAATCCTGAGGAGGAAATTCCAACGCTACAGATACTGGCTCAGAGACAACTGTTAAAGGATCAACACTTCTACTATGATACGCTTTCAACCTGTTTACATGAAAAATTTTACACTTCCTGCTTGAACCGGGAGCTTCAATTTCGTAATTTCCTCAAAATTTTCCACTTTCTAGGTTCAAGAAAATTGTCCAGGTCCATACTCAAAATCAAAACCAATTCTCCTGGTTCAAAAGAACGGGCTTTAGTGTTCCTGTCAAAGTTAGCCTTCATTTTAGCCTGAGAATAATTCAAATTATCATGAGCAAACTTCCAAGCACTGAACATTCTCTTTCTCAAATCATTCACAAATTCTCCCATTTTGATATCTCCCCTTCGGTTGGCCCCTAATACTTCACAAAAAATGTCCAAAGGGCCACGGACTTAGCGCCCAAAAATTAGTTCGACGGGAGCTACACCTGTGGAGGCATTGGGATGATTCCTAAGAGCAAAGAATGCGATCGGAAGTGCTTTGTCCCACTCGCTTCCGTGTTCATAACAATTTTTTTTTCAAAATAGATTTTAATGTTTGATGAAACCTCTCCACCACACCTTGACTCTCTGGATGATACGGAACACTTGTAATGCGCTGAATGGCCAGTTCAGCACACTTACCTTTAAAGATTTTACTTGCCAAATTCGTACCGCAATCGGTCTGAATAACACGAGGGAGACCGTACCTGGAAAAGAATTCCATTAATTTTTCAAAAACTACTTTAGAGGTTATCTGCCTCAAAGGGAAAGCTTCGGGAAATCTAGAGGCCCTATCCATAATTGTTAATAGATAAATATAACCAGACTTAGTTTTCGGCAAAGGACCAATCACATCTATCACCAATTCCGAGAATGGTTCTCTGATGACAGGAATAGGATTTAAAGAAGGCTTGGGAATAATTTGATTTGGTTTTCCCATAACCTGACAAACCTCACATTCGTTCATAAAACGTTTCACAGACGATTTCATCCAGGCCACCAAAAATATCTTGCCAATTTACGGAAAGTCTTCCATACCCCAAAATGACCTGAAAGGGAATTGTCATGAGCGAGACTTATTACTGATTCACGGAACTGGGAGGGGACCACAATTTGCTCGATCCGAGAAGTCTTGGTCAGATCATCTGTCGAAGGTCTTAAATCTGTACAACAAATTATGAATTATACCAAACCGAGGCTTAGTTAGATCATTGACATCACCTAACTCAAAATTAAATTCTGTTTTCTGGGCCTCAATGAAAGTCAAACGATCCCAATCAGGTTTCAGAACATCATTAATAATAATATGACCATCACTACTATCTACAGACCGGGGCCTTTCTACATCTACTTCTAAACTACTAAATAATAATTCATCATTAATTGATTCAACAGCTCTTGCTGTGGCACGGGTTGTTACAGAAACAGGATGGGCACGATCAGACAAAATAGGAAATAATTCCCGACCTTCACTATTGAGCATATCATTTCCCAAAATACTGTCAATACCAGGGATGGGGAGATTATCAACAACGGCCAACTCAGTACCCTATCATATCCAGGAAAAGACAACCTGACATCCACCAACGCAGCAGAAACAACCGTGTTTGGGAACCCTCCCAGAACAACATAATTACCTGAACGCTCTTGTAAACCATTCAAAGTCTCACTCAACACCAGAGACCGAGCTGAACCAGTGTCCCTCAAAAACTTCACATTGATAGTTTTAGATTTATGAATTATTTTACCGGGCCAGACATATTTGTCAAAATTGAGTCACAAATTTTTATTACTAAGGGATGGATTATTATTGCGATCTACCATACTGCTAACTACTTCAGTCTTTTCGACCTTATCACTAAAACCAGACCTGTTGGAAATTAATGAAATTGGATTCTGACCATTTTTCTGCACATACCTCCTATATGCACATAGTGCTGGAAATGACCCGGTTTGTCACACCAGAAACAGGTTCCTCTACGTCTAGTACCTCTGTTATCATTATACCTGTTAGTTATTATTGCCTGAATTAGGCATACCCCTGTTAACAAAGATAAGAGGAGGAGGAGGCCCTCCAGAGACTCCACCAACATTCCTGTTACCTGTAAAAGAATGATCATTATTACCCTTAGGAATATTAGAGACAGACGAAATGGTTTCTACTCTCCTTCCATTACTGACGACACGAGAAGAGGGGTTATTCATATCTTGATAACCAAAATTACCAGTTCCAGAACGATGAGTCAAGACATATTCATCTGCCAATTGGGCGGCATTATTCAGTTTTATAGCCTTAACCTCCTTGAGATGGACTCTCAACTCCTTGCTACACGCTTTCTTGAATTCCTCAAGGAGCAACAATTCCCTCAATGCAGCAAAAGACACTACTTGACGACTCTTTAGCCAGTCGTCGAATTATTCCTCCTGGACCCGTGCAAATTCAACAAAGGCTTGAGAAGGGTGTTTGTTATAATTCCTGAATTTCAGACGATAAACCTCGGGTACCAAATCATAAGCTTTTAGGACCAGTGCTTTGACCTTCTGGTAGTCCCGAGCAATTCCTTCCTCCAAGGCATTGTATTCCCGGATTGCCTTGCCCACCAATCTACACTGTATTAATACAGTCCACATTTCAGAGGGCCAAGACAATCGGGTGGCAACCCATTTAAATGCCTTGAAGAATTCAGGGACGTTCTTTTCATCATAGACTGGTACTAACTTTAATGCCACACCTAAATTAAATTTATCATTAAAATTATTCTTAGGGGAACTAATCACATTGGTCCCCTGCAACCTTGCCATTTGTAAATTTATATTCGCTACCTCCAACTTGTGACGCCTCGCCCTCTAGTTCTCCTCAAATTCCAATTTCCTCAACTTGATACGTTTGCAAATTATCTTATATTCTACCTCCTCCTTAGACTCTCCCGAACATTGAATAGGAGCCAGGAGTCCCTCTGGCATAGTATTTGGGGAAGGCAAAAAAGGATTAATTGACAAATTAGATTTAGGCAAATTGGAGGGACCTTCAAAAATAATACCTGTGCGGGGAGGATCCTCAAACAAAGTCAAACCTGCTCTCACACTCAATTTTTCCTCCTCTGAATCTACATCAAACATACTACCGTCATCATCACTGTCCTCTCGACTTTTGCTAACCAAATTTCCAGCCTCTGCTAAATCTTGAGAAATCTTATCTCTTACTGCCATCAATATTTCCCTCTTAGTGCCCGCAGATTTCAGCGGAACACCTAACCGCTGAGCACAAGAAATTAAATGCTTCCTACTCAATATAGGCAAATGCTTTATACAATTGGCCGACCCCAAATATTCGGCAGGATCAAAGACAAACTCTTCCATTATGCCAAAAAAAATTAAGTGTACAGGGAGAAAGGCAATACTACAAAATAAATATTGAAGAGACCACCCCAGTGTCGCTCCACAGACCAAGATACTGAGTATCCCTGAGAATAAATGTCCTGTCACGGTCACCAAATTGTTATGGACCCCTTTATTGGGTCGTGGTGCAGGTCTTTTATTACACTATTTATACTCTCAGTGATGTTCAAAAATACTCATACTTAGAATGGTCAGGGGAGACGAAAAACAAAAGGGAAAACTCAACAATATTTATTCACAAAAAAATAACAAATTAGGAGGACGTACACTAGTCCTCAAATAATCCCGTAGGATTCCTAAATGCTAAGAAAATTAAGCTCTAGATAGAAACCTGAAAGATAACGAAGCACAGGAAGTACAACTAAACCGGAATATATCCCATACAATGGCTGGCCAGACCCAAAATAACCAAATATACCCATAAACTTAAAAGTGAAGGAAAAGAAGGTGAAGATGGAAAAAGTAGGAGGAAAACACTTAAATTCCTACCTAAGAATTACAGTCTAAACACCTTATAATAACAAACACCAAGGCCGATAGGCCACAAGGATCACCAGAGTCTATAAATATAGCATTAATAGATTGATATATATATTTATATTATATATATATATATATATATATATATATATATATATATATATACATAGAAAAAATAGATATATAAAAAAAACAAACTCCTCACACAAAACAGGGGAAGCTGCAATCCAAAATAAATTCAAATCACCTTTTAAGGAGGCCGTGATCCAAGACATCTCAGCTCTGCAGACGAGGGAGGTACAGGGGAGTCGGAGGAGGTCCT
>NC_087205.1:62739041-62766541 GCF_015104395.2 Macrobrachium nipponense
TCGGAGGAGGTCCTGCTCGAACAACAAAAGACAAACTCCTACTATATCTGGTCTCCACTTGACACCAACATTGTTGATGTTATCAATAAAAGTAGGCAAGGGTTGCCAGTTTTCATGATTTACCCTTCATTTTTAGCGGCGATATTCACACTGTTAGGTTTATCGCTGTATTTTAGAATCAGTGGGTTTGTAGGAATGTCCTTCAAGTGTAATTTAGATACTGATAAGAACAGGAGATTCCTTACTCTGTTCATTTAGTCCAGTTAGGCTGCAGATCATGACGAGCCAGGAAGAGGAAGAGCAGGGAAAAGATTAAAGTTAGGATCAGAAGATGTTGGATATAAATAATGTACAAATAAAATGCTGAAGGACTAATAAATTTAGGATTTGCAGAATGAGGTCTGGACTTCAGAATACTCTAAGCAACTGAGTCGTATTCGATTCGTTATAAGGTTAAATTTCATTTTGACTAAGTTTTATGGGAATGGTAATAAATGAGAGAACAATGCGACAGTGTTTCCTTATTAACGTTTCAAGAGCATTCCAGAGTTGGAAGTGATAGCTGAAGTAATTATTTCCATGCTTCGACTAACAGATATATTTACTTAAAATTTTCGTTATTCATTATTTTATTTACTTTACTATTATTAATTATGAATTTGCCCTCACATTCCAACATTTCATTTTTAAAAGAACATAATGCTGTTATACTGATGAGACGTTTCGTAGTTGTGCTTACTCAAGGCAATGTCAAAAAATAAGAATTTAATTTAATCATATATGAAAAAGATTAAGGTGTCAGCAGTCTCTGTCATATTATTATGTAACATAAGAAAATTTGTTAAAACGGTAGTCGACTCCCCTTTTGCAATAATCATCGTTCTTCCAGGATTTTAAAATTCTAAGAAAATTCACGCCTCCCTTGGAATGAACATTTGTTCTCCAAGACAACTCTTTTTCTGTTTTCAAGGATATCCTCTTTTCTAATGGCAAAGGGGATGAAAGTGAGGTAGTCACTTGGTATGCCAGTGTCTTATTGCACGAAATGTTATTAGTTCTTCTTTATTCCTTATTTTTATTTTTGTATGTGGGTCACAGTCAAGCTGCAATAATGTGATGACATTTTTAAAGTTTACTTACCAAAAATATTATATATATGTATGTATATATATATATATATATATATATATATATATATATATATATATATACTATATATACATATTATATATATATATATATATATATATATATATATATATATATATACATATATACATATATATATATATATATATCTATATATATATATATATATATATATATATATATATATATATATATATATATATATATATATATATACAATATATATCTATATATATATATATATATATATAGTATATATATATATATTATATATATATATATATATATATAGTATATATATATATATATTCACACACAAACACATATATATAAGCCAATGCCGCAGAAAAATGATACGCAGAAATCCAAGCGCTTTCGTCTTTACTAAGACATTGTCAAGGAATGACGAAATCGCTTGGATTCTGCCTATCATTTTCCTGTGGTATTTGCTTATTTAATGAGTCATGTGAACTCTACTGGGATTTTTTAAGTATATATTATATATATAGATATTATTTACCTTGAAAACTATCATTGAATTATCTTTCATTAAGAGGATGTGATGGGCAATGACATTCTTAGAATGTAGAGATCATCAATTTAACGCTCCATGGAAACAGTGGTCCTGAAGTGACCAGGCAGCTCAGCTTTGGAAATGCTGACACAATTTCCTTGGGTGGCACGATGTCGAAAGTCGCTGCCTAAGCAAAACAGACCACGTCCTGTGTCTCCATGTGAGGGCAGATGCAGATATGCTTCTGAATCTGTTTAGGGCTGATTCTTGGACATGAACAATGATCTGTATAATGACATCATGAACTTGTGACGAAATTAGTGACAACACTTATTTGGGAGTGTCTTGTGTGTTAATTCGTGCTTGGGTTCATGCGAGCTATTTCTCTTCATAATGGGAGAGTAAGTTAGCCAAAAGGGAGAACGATACAAAGTCGCAAAGGGCCAAGATGGCTCCTTCAATAGTGTTTTTGGTTAAGTGTGTGTAATCTGTGTTGAATGGGTAAGCATACTTATTTTTTAGCCAAAAGGGTGGCTTGACTGTATTTTGAATTTTTGCTTCAAAGATGTTCTATTTTATTGGACCTTTTGATTTTGCTTTTTAATCTTTTGCTTATCGATGTGTTCTCCTGTCTTCTGTAGGTGGATCTGGAACAAAGGGGAACTGATATGATATTTAGAAATGGGAACTTAACTGATGTTCCGTGGTGTTACTAGACTGTGCTATGACTTTTCTTACTGATGTTCTGTGGTGTTACAAGACTGTGCTATAACTTTATATGCATACATACGTATGCATATAAGGTTTCATACATGCGGCTCAGTTCTCGAGGTGCTTAGATTACTTTTATTGGGTCTTGAGGACAGTGAATTTTTTTTCTTTGTGCCGAGGTTAAGGGGTGAGTGAATCCATCATTTTTTTTTCTTCTCTCATGTCTCCTCCATTTGGCCTTGAAAACAAAGTTCAATGCCATGTCCTTGAAATGAGGAAATCAGCTGTTAGCCACTGAAAGACGATGTGATATGCCTGTACGGTCTTTTAGAAGGATTTTTGTTCTTTCTTTTGCGTAAAGAGAAAATGAATATGAAATGAATATGGTGCAAGTTTTCCTAACGCTTTGGAGAATGCCTTAAACTGTTTTAGATATTTTTTATGACTTCGAGCCCAGAGCCCAGGCCTATAGTTTACGCATTTGGTGATGCTAATGATGATGGTACTGGGGTTATGGGGAGTGGTAATATTAAAACACGCACTGGTGATACAGGGAATTATTGCGAGGATGCTATGCGGCATATTGGAGTTCACTGTGTTAACAATTTTGGTGATGATATTATGGGTGGTGATACTGGTACTAATATTTGATGTTTATTTCTGATACTAACAATGGGGTGGATGTAATGAGAACTAAGGGTTGGTGATGTTTATGGGATTGTGGAAAGGAGGTAGGGCCAACCACAAAATATAAAGGTTTTGTTTTGCGGAGGATATTGTTTTAATGCGCGTTCAAAGACTATGGTAAAAGTCAAATTGAGGAAAGTGAGAAAACCTACCAGTCCTCTTTTGCCTGGGGGTTTTTATTGGTTTCTGTGATAATCTTAGAGTTTTTTTTTTTTATGGGTTCAGTAGACAATTGCTTGAAGTCTATGTGAGTCACGGATGTTACAGGTGTCACGGGAACAGTCAACAGTGCCATTGGCTTTTCTTTTCCCCTTTTGGACGTTAGCCTTGCTGACTAAGTTTTTTTTTTATCATGGGCAAATTTGAATTTATTTTTCTCTCATAACAGTTTGTATGGATTTTTCATATCTCAGTTCATGACTGGAATCATTGTTCGGGAATGTGTTTATAATTTCAGTCGTTTGATGCCGCAAAGAGATTTAGGGGAGAATTTTTTGCATTTTTGAATGTGTACTTAATGGCACTACTTTTTTTTCTTGATATTTATGTTTCCGGAAATTGTTGGCCTCTTGCACAAAACCCTTGTTGTGTGTTCTGTTTTCTTGATAGTGTTTGCAGAGCCAATATCTGATGAGATGTCAGTTTTTTCTTTTTTTTTTTTCTCTCTCCTTTTTCCCGAGTCCGTGAGCATATGTTGCAGGGTACGACAATGATATGTCGCTTGTGCTTTTTCTGTTTTTTTAAGTTGTCGAGTGTTTCGGCAAATATTTCTAAGTGTCTATCATATGAGAAATAGTTTTTTGCTCATGGTTGTCTTTGTGGCAAATTTGCAGAGATAGGAAACTTGATTAAGTTTTTGTGGCATGTGCCGAAGTTATTATGGGGAAGCCATTGTTTAGACACTTCGGATTTGTTGTTTTGTTGTAATGAGTTATGGCACACTGATGATTTTTTCTAGAATTCCTTGGCAATTTTTTTGCCAAGTTTTTGCCCTTCTCAGCAGTTATGGTAAACAAAGAGTTTACAGTTTTTGACGGTAACATTGAGCTCATTAGAGATGCTTTTGGAGGTTATTTTACTGGCACAGTTTTTAGAATCCGATTATGAGGAGCATTAGAGGTATAATATTTTGGCCTTGTGGTATTTTGTTTTGTTGGAGATGGTCCAGAGTTTAGGCCTGTTGTGGAAAGTGCTATGTTTTAGTTTGCTGTTTTGGATTCAGTTATTTTTGCAGTTATTTTGGTGCAAATGGAAACCTTTGTGATAGAAGATATGTGGTAATATTTTCAAGTGTATCAGCTAGAGGCTTTAAGTGCATTTTTCGGGGACAGAGTTTCTTTTTTGATTACCCTGCTCGGAGGTGTAATGATATTTTTTGGGTACTTGGTTTTTATTCCACATGTGGTTGCTGGTGAAATGGAGAGGGGAATATTTTTATTGCCTAAGTGGTATTATTATTGTGAAAAGGTGGGTGGTTATTTTTTGTATTATTACTGAAGAGTTTTTTTGGGGGGGCTGAGTTTTTCTTTTGTGGCTATAATCTTTAGTGGTGAGTTGTTTTTCGTGGTTATGGTTTTTGGTGGTGATCTGTGGTTTTACGAACCAAAGAGGGGGTTATTGTGGTTCCTTTTGGTGTTGTGGCTCTTAGGGGCGGTGGCGCTAATGTGGTTTTATGGAGGTGTTGTATTTTTATATTCTCCAGTGGTTATTTTGGCGGTATATAATTGTTAAATTGTGGTTTACTGTGGTTTATATCCCGAATAGATGGTAATGTGGTTTTATATACCTGGGGTAGTATCATGGGGGAGTTATGTTTTTTAAGGGCAATTTTTTGGGCACCTTTGGTGATATCCTGGAGATAAGTTTCTGAAATGTGGTTATATAGTGTTAGTATTGAATTTTTGGGGTTATTTGGAGAATAATAGTTTCTGAGGTCGCAAGTCTGACTAGACAAATCTGTAGTGCAGTTCGAAGCACATGAGGTGTTCACAGGTGGATTTTTGCTGAGGGTGCTGTGACGAGTCCGGTTGCTGATTTTTTCCTTTTAGAGTTGATTACTCGGAGATTTGCACTATTTTTGGAGATTGGATTATGGCATTCCATGAGGATGTATGTAAGGGGGTTGTTTCGTCGATGAAATATGTTGGTGGAGCAAATACTGTAACGATACATACTGCATTTATGAGGGAAAGGAATTGGATTATTATATATTTTTTTTTTTCTCCGTGTACATTTCTTAATGGGGAGGGGAAAGTTCACGTTATTGATATTGTTTTTGGGTTTCCTTAACTGATTTTGTGGGTTAATGACAAATATCAGAGCTTGAGAGAAACATTTTTAGTGATAATTTGGGGCTGGTTTTGTTTTACCTATTTTTTTTTTGGGGAGGGGGGGGGGGTCTCAATTTTTTCTTTCTTATAACATGTTGAGTAATGGTGAGTTTTAAAGTTGTAAGGACAGTTAGTCCGTAGACTTTTTGTGATTTCCGTCATATTTTCTAGTTTGGGGGGGTTTGTGCTAATTTAAATAATGGAGGTTGGCGAGTCTTTTTTATATTTTTTATTATTTATTGGAGAACTTTAATATTTTTTTTTTTTTTATTTGGATGGGGGTTATAGTTGGTTCTTTTACATATATATAGATTCAATTAATAGTGAATTATGATTTAGAGCGATTTTTATGAAATTACGTTCATAAGTTTTTAGTTAAGAGAAATTATTTTCGGGATAAGTGGTTATTTTAGTGGTTTTAATTGGAAAACGTTCATTAGTATTTCTTAGAATTTTGAGGTCATTATTTGACATATGTATGTCTAGGGTTAATTCTTCTTTAATTGACCGATGACATGACTGACATACTGAAACACCATAAATATCGTTCCCCTACGCCAGCAAGACATCCTTCAGCTACTACAGAGATGTATGTTGCCTTCATGCAAAATAATCTATGAGTCTACGAGGTTTTTCAACCCTTTTGGACTATGGAAGTCGCCAGTTGTCTTTCACTGGGAGACATTTTGCCTTTCTACAGCGTGCTAGCTTCTTTCGGTGGCCAAGCAGTATTATGTACCCTTGAAAACTGTATCCATGTATTATCTTTTTTTTCATGAAGAGGATGTGATGGGCAATGACATTCTTAGAATGTAGAGATCATCAATTTAACTCTCCATGGAAACAGTGGTCCTGAAGTGACAAGACAGCTCAGCTTTGGAAATGCTGACACAATTTCCTTGGGTGGCACGATGTCGAAAGTCGCTGCCTAAGCAGAACAGACCGCGTCCTGTGTCTCCATGCATGGGCAGATGCAGATATGCTTTCTGATCTGGTTTGGGGCTGATTCTTGGGCATGAACAATGATCTGTATAATGACGTAATGAACTTGTGACAAAATTAGTGATGACACTTATTTGGGAGTGTCTTGTGTGTTAATTCATGCTTGGGTTCATGCGAGCTATTTCTCTACATAATGAGAGAGTAACTTAGCCAAAAGGGAGAACGATACAAAGTCGGCAAAGGGCCAAGATGGCTCCTTTGATAGTGTTTTTGGTTAAGTGTGTGTAATCTGTGTTGAATTGGTAAGCATACTTATTTTTTAGCCAAAAGTGTGGCTTGACTGTATTTTGAAGTTTTGCTTCAAAGATGTTCTATTTTATTGGACCTTTTGATTTTGCATTTTAATCTTTTGCTTATCAATGTGTTCTCCTGTCTTCTTATAGGCAGATCTGGAACAAAGGGGAACTGATATGATATTTAGAAATGGGAACTTAAGGCTATCGACGGCCTGTAATTTTGGCGATATTGGCTCAAATTCATGAAATGAGTTATCGTCATATTTCCATACATCTGGGTCCCGGCCGTTGCCACACGTAAGACTATATCGATACGAAGCTTTTTAAATGGTTTAAAGGCCAATTTAAAGGCCCCATCCAAGTAGACAATTAATGGTCTGGGTAGGGTGGTTTTTACTATTTCATTTTGCATTCATTCTTCAAGTATTTGAATTTCTTTTCATGCATTTTGTTTCGTATGCCGTACAATATGTTTTCCTGATAGAGATGGCAACTCTTCCCATGACTGAATAACGCGAGCCATTTGTCTCGAGAGAGAATACTTGTATTTGTTTTATGCAATCGTGTATTTGTTATTTTCAATCAATTGCAATACTTCTTCAAACTTTTGGACATCAATTGTGTATTATATATAGTACTAACATGCCGAAAAAGAAGTTTAGTAAATAAAGGGAAGCAAGCTCTCGCAATATTAAAACTTATCTTGAAACTAAAAGCATAGACAGCTAATGTAGCTTCTCATGTGTCGCCACAAACCACGTGTGCTGAAGAGATGCCAAATCCTTCCTATTACGAAGCTCCGAGGGAAATCTATTATTCCCTTGCACAAAGATGTGCAAAAGGTCGTACTCAAAACCTAAATGAATCATTCAAAAGTAAAATATGGGCAAAGTGTCCAAAGGTGAGACTTCATGGGAAGGATACTGTGACCTTTGCTTTTCATGTTGCTGCAACAGAACATAATATCGGCTATGCAGCAAGTTCATTGCTGCCTATTATGAGAAAAACTACAGAAGAAAGCCTGAAAGGCCTTCAGATGAAAAAGAGAAGACCAGGAAACGAAGTCTGCTATGCATTCAAGAAAGCAAAAGAAGCAAAGAGCTTCAAAAGGAGATATGAAGGAGGGGCTCATTAGCCTTTCTAAAAACTTGCAGCACAAGAGTAGAGTGGCGTTTTACGATAACCCTTCAAAAATAATATAAACTATTTTCTATAAGTGATAAATGTTTTTTTTTTAGAGGAAATAATATCTCTTATAAAAGAGAAGGAAACAGGTGGCATGTAGGCTTTTCCAAGAAACTTTATATGTTTCTTCCAAAACCAAAATAATGGTTAGCAAACTTTTAACTGCGTTTTTTCTCAAAACATATATTTTCTACACTCAAATTCTAAAAAACTCCCTTATTTATGAATGGATTTTAATAATCTAAAAAGCAATTGGGATAAAGATAGTGAGAGAACACATTAGTAAATTTATTTTTCTTTTTTCTCTAAAATTTTTTTTTTTTTACCAATATCTAATACATAATTCTAAGGTATTTTTTTATTTATTTTTTTTTTAAATATTTTTTTTTAAATAGCACACATCACATATTAGATTTCTGAGTTTGCCGTTTTTTATTTGATAGGTATTAAACTTTCTGCTATTACTTTTTTCTTTAAATTGAATGATAAATAAGGAAGGAAATATACTTTAAAACACGAATACAAAATGCTATGTTTAAAAGAAAAAAATATTTGTTAAAAAAAGAGTTTTCATCTAATTCACCTGACCAGTTTGTGTGCATCTTCAGTCAAAACTAGAGGTAACACCTGTGGAAGTTTGAACACCGTCACTCAAATTAACTCTGACCCCGCTGATACCCTTAAAACTGATGTTCCGTGGTGTTACTAGACTGTTGCTATGACTTTTTTTCTTGAGTTTTATGGACTAAACTAATGCTGGTTTACGTAAAGGAGGGATGGATGGGTTTGGTTCGATTCCCAGGGCTATCTGAGTTATTTTGGATTTTTGAATTTAATTCTTACATTTTATCATTTGTGAGAAATCTGAATTATTTAGTTAATGGTTTGCTCTTAAATAAATTGTATTTTTGTAGTTCACGAGTCTGATTTAATTGCCTTAGGTGGATGAGAGAGAGGGGGTGTTAAGAGAGAAGAGAGAGGGTGATAGAGAGAGAGAGGGGTGTTATAGAGAGAGAGAGAGAGCTGTAGAGAGAGAGAGAGATGGAGAGAGAGAGAGAACGGATGTCACCCAGTGCCTTGCTGCTACCCGGTCATTGACTACCAAATGTACTGAGGTTGGAACCTCGTAATATATATGTAGCAAAATATACTCTTATATATATATATATATATATATATATATATATATATATATAGTATGTATGTATATGTACGTACAAAAAGCTAAAAATGTCTTATAATGTCCAATTCACTCTACTCGGATTTAACATATTTGTTATATGTTAACCGAAAGAAAGGGAATTTTTTTAGTTCATGATAATTTCATACTCTCGCGGATTCGAACCAACGGACTGAGAAGAAATCAGGACTTCAGTGACATTACCGACATGGCCGAGAACGGTACTACTGTCATTGAAGTCCTGATTTCTCCTCTGTCCGCTGGTTCGAATCCACGAGAGGACGAAATTTTTATCAAACTGAAACATTCCCCTTTGGTTAACATATGAAAATGTATTAATTACGAGGTAGAGCGAATTGGATATTAAAGGGCATTTTTAGCTTAATGCATGTATATTTCTTTTACTCGTCATGGACCGAACCCCAGTCTTTCAAGTGAGAGTCCAGGACATTAGCAATTCGGATGCAAAGATAATGAAAGGAGTTCGAATTCCTCCAAGGTTCCAATCTACGTACTACATGTCTAAGGTTGTTCCGGGGCATGCGAGATAGAGCTCACCATACCAGCGAATTTAACCCATCTCCACGACCCAGCAGTGCTAATCGGTTGGGAGTTAGGTTAAATTCCCTGGTATCTTGGGACCTAGTCTAAAGTTACTATGAATACACATATGGGTAATTTTAAACGTTACTTGATTATGTAAAAGCTTATAGATTCTGGTAAAACAAAAAATTAAAACAAAAAATACCCTGTAGAAGCTTCCCATATGCTTTTTGACGGGATACATGTTTTTTATTCCACAATTAATTACTGATTAATGTTTAGGGATATCTCATTCATTAATACTACGTCCTGAGAACCCATATGCTTATTCCATGAATGAGACAGAATCTGATATCTCTTAGGGAGAGGAAGCATTAATGTTATAGCCCTAAATGATGCTAGTCTCTCTCTCTCTCTCTCTCTCTCTCTCTCTCTCTCTCTCTCTCTCTCTCTCTCTCTGACCGAATTTAGGAATGAAGCAAAATAGAATTGCATGGATGAAGTAAAGTTCTGAAGAAAATAAACGAAGCCCCTCAATATATATAACACTGAAGATTTTATTTGTCGCACACATAATGTTAAAGACTTTTCTTTACAGGAATTTAAAGTAAAGTTAATTTTGAATTAACGTAGATATATCAGCAATCACGCTAATATACAGAACTCGTAATGTTAATTGTTAAATATACTACTAATAAAAGTAGCCAGCCGTTTTCATGTTGTTCACTTACCTTCTCAATAGCGTTACTTTAAAGAGTACGCTATATGTAGTATATCAGAGATCTTGCAATAAAAGAAAAAGAAAAACAAAAAAAGATAAACTGAAAAAAAAAATAAATGTGACGCCTGTTCGATCCAATAATGAGATAGGTCACGCAGAGCCATTAAACCTTGAAGTCATTAACGACTAGATGATTAAAGTTTCCCGGTCTTTCTTCTCTCCTTCATCATCTCTTCTTTTCGTTCTTATTATTATTATTATTATACATACATACACTACATATATATATATATATATATATATATATATATATATATATATATATCAGCCTCTTAATCGTTTATATGTATAATATAATATATATCATATATATATATATATATATATATCACCTCTTAATCGTTTCTATTGTTTAAGTTTCTTCTCTTTGTAATCTTTGAAGATCGGAGATTGATAAGTTTTACATTTTTTTTCCCCTTTTGGCTTGTTTTCTTTCGAGTTGTACAGGTCCTGTGTAAAAAAATTTCTCACTCTAATCCGTAATTATCTAACCACTTCCAATGTATTTTTATATTTAGAATCGTTGCTCCACTTTCTCAGAAAGGAATGGCTCAGTCATTTTATATATATATATATATATATATATCATATATATATATATATATATATTATATATATATATATATATATATATATATATATACCTAAACATGCTCTTGCGCAGCATCCTTTGCATTTTCCATTGTTATATTATCATTCATAACTTTTTACTTCAGTTACTGTATCATTCCTTAATAACATTCTTTACACAAATGTTTATCATTTTAGTTCGTCCTCATAAACGAAATTTCGTAACATTTATGATTTTGCTAAATTAGTACCTTTTTGGTAAGTTTCACGCTGTTCGAGTATGTGTCTGTCAACAAGTCTGTACTACGTGTTATGTGCCAGTCGTCATGCATGTTTCGATGAAATAAATGTAATGATTCACTGAAGACCAATTCGTAGTGTTTATTACATCTATGTGTTTTGAAGTTGCACGGTTAACCACTATTTATTGTCACTGAAAATAACCCACAAATATTGAGCATTTTACAATATTCATAAGTGACTTTTTTTTTAAATGCGGCGATAACATTAAATTTCTTTTATTTAATATCAACATTTATAACACACTATTATGCCAACCAGAAAACATGTCTTTCTGGCAAAATGTAACAAAATATAAAAAAGAAAACGTTACAAAATCATGGTAACGAGGGGTAAGAAGACCTGCTAGAAAGACTTTCTTATTGCTCCTGAATCTGTCATATCCAGTTTTGAGATTCCTGAACCCATTATGCTTTGCTTTTAGTTTCTGTTCAACTCTGCAAACAACTTTTTCACAGAGCAGCAAACTCTCTTCCATGACGAACACCACTGTTCTTTATCAGTCCTCTTTTTCACTGTATCGTTTTGTTGTAAATCTCTCCATACCATTCAAAAGATTTTTGATCGAATAATTTAGAAGCACCTTACATCTTTGACATCATAAAAATAGAGCCCGATAAACATATATACTATAAAAAAACTTACTTTTATACCTTGTCATTCACTAAACTATACGATTCTCCTCATAACATACCTCAAATTTAATGCCGCGAATTCCTTACGTGTTTACTTTCATCTTTATTCGTTACCTTCTTGGTAGATCAGTAGTTGCTTTGGAAACATTTTCAGATTTACATGACACATACACACATTATATATATATATATATATAATATATATATATATATATATATATATATATATATATATTTGTGTGTGTGTGTGTGTGTGTGTGTGTATGCTTGCTATTTACAGCAAGATTTTGACTGGTCTTCTAATGGAAGAATCATTTCTACAAGAAAATGGAGGAAGGAACACTCACCATCAACCGGGAAATGGAATGACTGGTTATTCTGCCCTGTTGGCAAAATAAAACATAGAAACTTATCCTCCCAATATAATATAATACCCCTATAAAAGGGACATAGGAAAGACATTCCGCGACCCAAATTATTCGCGACTTGGGAAACCAATTTCCTTCCTTTTCCGGGGAGAGGAAGATAATAGATACAGACGTATATAAGCCTTTGATGCTACTGTAGGCACTTTTCGGTAGACAATTAGCTTCCTCTCTCCGTATCTTGCACTTATCTAAACAGTTTATGAGGGCCATTTTTGGGACAATTTAATAATCATATGCCAGTGATATTATTCGTTTTAACCCTTATATGAAGAGTATATTTCCCTTCGTCTTCCCTGAAATAATCAGTTGTCTTCGTTTCACTTGCTGTATATTCAATGTATGATTTAATTTGAGTGGTAGATAATTATTTAAATCTATATAAACGGTCATAGCGCCTCAGTGGCGTGTTCAGTATGGTGTTGGCGTACCAGCTCGGTGGCCGCGGATTCGATTCTCGGGCATTCTATTGAAGTGTGAGAAATGTATATCTGGTGTTAGAAGTTCATTCTCGACGTGGGTCGGAGGTCTCGTTTAAGCCGTTGGTCCTGTTGCTGAATCATTTACACTTAGATTCTTATTTTCATTTATCGACTTCTGTTGAATTTCTCGTCCAGCGGTTTAAAGTCTCATTTCCCCTCACCTGCGACGGTTTCTGGCATTTTGAAATCCGTGAGTCACAGCTTCACTTTGTCTTGATTTATTGCTTTCATTTTCCTTCACAAAAGTTTCTCTTGTTCGTTTTTCATTCCCTGTTACCGCTTTTCAGCACCGAAAATGTAGTTCCCCATTGCACAGTTACTTTCTTTCCTGTCTCACTTTTTCCCCTCTTTTCACACTAAATTTTAATGCGTTCTTTCTATTATTTTCTGACCTTGACCAATAAACGGGTCATAGGGCGTCAATTTCACGACCTCTTCCAAAGAGAGTTCGTGAAATCCAAGAGTCCGTATAAAGCTAATAAGACTATAACCATACTAATTCCATTACCGTTTATGGCTACTATATATTTATACTCGAGTACATGTACCCATTAGGTAGACATCAGAGAGAGAGAGAGAGAGAGAGAGAGAGAGAGAGAGAGAGACAGTTAATTAATATGTAAATGTATTATAAGTCTATTTTCAGAGCTTACAGTTTTAGCCCTAGGGTATTAAACTTCATCAACTCTGCATTATAAATCAGGTAAGAAACCTCATGTAAAGACTGTTTTCTCTCATGATAAATGACCCTCCTTCAGAAAATGTGTTGGAGCCACTGGAAGATTGGAAAATAAGCTTCATGAAAGATTCTCTCTCTCTCTCTCTCTCTCTCTCTCTCATGAATACCTGAAAAATAAAGTTTGGATTTAACGGAAATGTACCAAGTGTGTGTATATATGTTTGTACATATATCATATATATATATATATATATATATATATATATATATATATTATATATATGTGTGTGTTTCTATATTTATATGCGTTTACGTTGTGTGTGCATGGTGTAGTGTGGTGTGTGTGTGTGTATTTATTTGAGTTTTAGCTGAGGAATCTATACGTAAAGATATCAAAGTTAATACACAATTCCAGAAGAATGGGTATATCTTGGTTTAAAAAAATGGAATAGCTGAACATGACAGATTCTTTGCTTGAAATCCTTATTTTCCGTAAAAGGGTTTCGTTGACCATTCATCTTCGTGTATACCTAAAAATACAACAGTGAAAAAAATTAACTTTATAGTATATAATTCGATGTTAAAGTAGTTGTCAAAACGTTAGAGTTTTACAATTTAAAAACAAAATATGAAGTACAGAGTATCTTCTTTCGTAAAAAAAGAAAAGAAAAGAAAATAGCGTAAACAATTATACACACACATCTCTCTCTCCTTTCCTAACTGTACGAAAATAAGCATTTTTTATACAAAATCAATAAAACGCTATTTTTGTAAAAGAGGCTTTTTTATATTACTGTTCAAACTAAACTTTCCATATTTACTAGTACATGTCTAGTCTTTTAGTTCTTTGTTTCCTCTTGTACTTTCTCTACATGCTTTAATCTAGACCTTATTCCTTCACTTCTTACATCACTAATCTTGCTATGTTTGCCTCACACAGTAGCTTGAGTATCATTGTAACGTACGAAAAGATCCAAAAGCAAGTCTGATTTAGGTGAGCTAGGAGACGTAGAACAATATAATTATGAAGGTGAACTTAGAAATATATCTTCGACGTCAGTGAGGAAAGAAATACAGCAAAGCATCTGTTGGGATGTGGGACTTCGTTAGTTTATCTTAGTGAAAAGTATGATTAGACTGGGAAGAGCGAAGAGATATTTAAATACATCACACTCATGGAGCTGGGATGTTTCAGCAATTCTGACTCTCACTAAGCTTATAAAAGCTCAAAATGTCATCTATGTATTGACAGTTATATCAGTAGGGTATTTTCTTTTACTTCCTTATGAGCTATTGAAATCAATTGGATGACATCCCTGAGGAGTTCAGAACCCCACAAAAAGCTAGAGTCAATTTACCGATATATATATATATATATATATATATATATATATATATATATATATATATATATATATAGATATATATATATACAAAAAGCTAGAGTCAATTTCAAAGAAATATATATATATATATATATATATATATATACATATATATATATATATATTATATATATATATATATATATATGTGTGTGTGTGTGTGTGTGTGTGTGTGTGTGTGTGTTTCTATGTGTGTGTACCCAGGAAATAAAAGACGGAAAGAGTGTTGATGACTTTAAGGGTATGAAGAGACACTCATTGAACATAGATAACTAATGAGGAAATCTGAAGGGCACTACAGTGCTTACAGAGAATAAACTGCGTTCCCGAATAGTGTCCATATAAAAATAGCAGAGAGAAAGAGAAAGACGAGAAAAATGAATTTTGGTGTTATCGATTTAAAGAGATTTTTTCTGATACTTACGAGAAGAGATACGAAGAAAAATGATGCCCACAAGCATTACGGCAGTACTCCAAATAATAAAGAAAAATTGTACTAGGCATCTTTGTTTTACGAAGAGATTAGACCATGTAATTGAATTCTCTCTTAGGTTTCAAGGAAATTCAACACTAAAAATGTCGAATAAATGGGAAGTTCAACCTCCTTTTCATCACAAGGAATGGAAGAAATTAATCATTAAAAACTGTGATATCGGTATATTGAGCGTGACTAGGTTTTGAGAATCCTTTCAGATAGGATTATAACATCACCCCCGCTAGATTATGCCATTAACAGCAACAAATATGCGTAAAAACTAGGCTAAAAGCACTGACTTAACTTATCGACACCTGGGAGAGCCACCAGTTAGAAGTTCATACCAAACGCTGTATTTTCTTTTCCTATATGTATATTGAGTTTGTCGGGTCACAAGGGACATTCGTATATTCATGTATACGTGTACAAATAACGCAGTTATTCACTCCCATAACATTGGATATTACAGCATAAGACATCCCTAGAGTAAAGAAAGTTTATATATATATTATATATATATATATATATATATATATATATATATATATATATATATATATATATATATAATATATATATATATATTATATATATCCCCCATATAGATAAGAAACTATCCCCAGAGTAAAGAAAGTATATATATATATATATATATATATATGTATATATATATATATATATATATATATATAGAAAAGTAAAAACATAAATCACAGCGTAGATTATGTGAATATAAGATCATGGCATATTTGAGCATTTATAGAAACATTTAAGCTCTCTCTCTCTCTCTCTCTCTCTCTCTCTCTCTCTCTCTCTCTCTCTCTCTCTCTCCGACATATTCTACAGCCTGCATGTCTGTCTGTATGTATGTGCCCTCCCCTGCCTTGGTCATCCCTTTCCCCTTGCGTGTACTTAATTTCTATTTTGGTCAGCTACCTATCAACTTTTTTCATGGAAAAAAAATTCCACCAGATCGTAGGGATTTTTCAGTCTGGTAAAAATTTTCTGAAATAAATAACATAAAGCACTTTATTATTAATAGATTTGGCTGGAAAATAGAGAACACAATTCTATTTTGATGAACTATATTAATCCATTTTAGATTATACTTTTTATTTTATTTTATTATATAATACTGTACTTTTCATTTTTTTTACTGTATATTAGTGTTCGTTGTTTTTTTTATAAATATTACTTAACCTTTATGCTTAACAGTCTCTTTACATGGCAGAAAAATTAGGCATTTTTTTTACTTCATTTTCTCAAAATTAAAATTGTACTGTAGAAGATATGAAAATATAGTGAGATATAACTTAGGTATCGGAGGCTTTGCTCTTGTTATCGATTACAACCAACGTTACTAGTAACTGTCTTTGGTGATCCTACACTTGTCTTTATAATAGATTTCACAATGGGCTAAAAGATAGTACATAGGAAGAAGCAAACGATCTAACTTTTATGGAATTACTCATTTTCCCAAAGCCGAAATGTTACAGGTGAACTTAACAGGAATATGGAACGGATCAGCAACTGGTAAAGTTAGTTGGAAGAGAGGCTTAACTCCAGCTAATCTCGTAAGTGACTAACAAGCCGATCTCTTACCATACTCCAACTCCATGATGATTTATGGATATTTAATACTGCCCCACTTGAGATTCTATACATATAAAATCGAGTGGATCTTATTTGTCCTCCCCAGGGTGACAATAGGGGAGACTTGACGCAGCCGCCCACACCTACAAACCGGTTTGTTCACCCCTGGTGGGACGGGGTAGGTAAGGGAACGGGAGGGTATGGAGACATCCACCCTCCTCCGACAAACCTGTTAGTACGCCCCGGGTGGGCCCAGGGTAAGTAGGGGATCAGGACGGTAGGGGAGACAGAAGCGCCGAGTTCCAGCACACGTAGTTCATGCCAACAAGCAGCATTTGAAAAAAAATACTCAAAAATTATACCAGAAACTAGGCATTGTTTATGAGGGTTCCCATATACACAGAGGTGATGGTACTAATAACTCAAAAGGTGGTTTCTTCTTATTCTTAACGATGGTAGTCATGGTATTTTTATTTCAACAGTGAATTTCCATTTGCGCCTTTGAAAATATAACCCAAAAATTAGTGCGTGTTGCTGCTTCGTAGAACACCAGGAACACAGTGCCGGGCAGCCACCATTAGCACGATGTCTATTGTCAGAAGTTACTCATTATTAGACTTGTGAGTTTAACAGAAGTATCATTACTTGGAAGATCCGTGAAGACTAGGGTTCCCTTGCTGTTCTGACTTACATTGTATTTGTTTCAGGTAATGTTTTTCTGTTCTAGACTTTTCATTGTCTATTTTTAACCGTTTACATCCCTGTTTTATGTGCTTTTCACGTTGGATAATTTTCAGTGCTAATGGATTATGATGAAAAAGAGACAATCTGCTGAATAATGATGGCAAAAAAAGTATGCGAGTAACATATTCGATTCTGAGTAATTTTGGTAAAACTTGCGTTGATTAACGTCCAGAATCATGTGAAGACTTTTTTTTTTTTTGTATTACATTGAAGCTCCCAGCAGTTTCATGAATAACTTGAAATGCCTCATTTTACAAGGTCTATAATCCAGAAGATTAAATGTGATTACCTCTGTCTTCGCCTTCTTCGTGTTGAAGTGCTAACATCAACATAGTAATGATCACGGGGGAGCGATAAAAAGAAGCAATAAGAGGAAAAAGGTTAAAACTTGGAAAAATGAAAGAACGATCCATCCGCAAATCAGAGGCTCCCAGATAAAACGACGCATCGAGATTGGATGCCTCAGGGACGGTTTCCCCGTCCTCTCCTCGGTGTCTCTTTCGAGTGAGAGTGAAGGGATGTAGTTGAGTGAGGCTGAGGAGAAACTCGGATCATCTTAGCCTTCAAAATACAGTTGGGGATCAAGAGATAGGACTCGGTTTACTTGGTTCGCTTTCGTGCTCCTTTTTTTTTTGTATCTTTTTTTTTTAGTTCTTAAATTACGCGTGTGTGCATTTATAATATATATATATATATATATTATATATATAATATATATTATATATATATATATACATATATATATATATATATATATATATATGTGTGTGTGTGTGTGTGTGTGTGTGTGTGTGTGTGTGTCATTTAATATCCAATCCAATTTTTTAGTTGATGATAATTTCGCCCTCTCCTGAGTTCGAACCAGCGCCCAGCGGACAGAGGTGAAATCAGGACTTCAGTTTCCTGTAAAGGAAAACTTTTGAGATGGCTGTGCCTGTCCGTCCGCCCTCAGATCTTAAAAACTACTTAGTCTAGAAGGCTGCAAATTAATAAGTTAATCATTCATCCTCCAATCATCAAACATAACAAATTACAACCTCTTAGCCTCAGTATTTATTATATTTAAGGTTAAAGTTAGCCGTAATGGTGCCTCTGATAACGAAACAACATAGGCCACAACGGCCGGCTGAAAGTCCAAGGGGCCGCGGCTCATACAGCATTAAACCGAGACCACCGAAAGATACATCTATTTTCGGTTGTCTTGATTATACGCTGTACAGAAAACTCGATTGCGCCGTTCTTCGATGCATTTTTTACTTTTTTTCTTCTTTTAGCAATCTGTACATCTGAAATGATTACTAAGGGGATATACCCCGTTTTACAAATTTACAAAGGGACCAGTGATGGTAATCCTTGCTTTACAACAACGGCAATTAGTAACGTATTGGATTTACATAGAATGGGGGCAAAGTTTTCGATGGACTATTGTGAAATTCATGGCGGTTACTAATGTCCTGGGTGGGTGGAGGAGGTGAGTACCATTAGACTGAGTTCCATTGCCCATTATGCATTTAGCATAGGGCATTAAGGAGCGAAATTCCCTTCGTAAATGTTCATTCTCTTGGGCCTTTAATCTCACAGGCGAGCATTTCGTTTTATGAGGGGAGGGTAATGATGGCCTTTCCTTCAATTCTGTTTCTGTCGAATACTTTTCGTTTAACACAATAGTTTGTGGGCATATGCAGATTGGTAGGGCATATGCTCTAATCGGCGCATTAGGAGCTGTAAATATCTCAGACCATTCCTTGAAACGAAGAGATTTCTCGTTCTCTTTGCCTTGAAAAAAGAGATGTCGCTTTGTGTCCTCGGGTAGTAGGCACTGAGTGGAAATGATGCAGAGAACTGTAATTCATCGTTTCCAGGAAAGTGAGTGATTGAATCACGTAAGAGCCTCTCTATATTTTCGTAAGAAACTTATTTTGCCAGTTGCAGTGGCTAACTAATAAAGCCTTATTGAAATATACAAAGTGAAAGAAGAAGAAGGAGAAGAATACGCCCTATTATCCATAATCATTTCTGCCTATCGTACGTAAACTATGGAAGATTTTCCATGATATGGATAAAACTGTAAATAGTAAAGTCAAAATAATTTGCGGTCTCTCTGCTGAGAAAGAAAAGGTGAGAAAAAAATTCCACTTTCTGCCACCAAATAGGTAAATAAACAATTCATAAAAATCCATACTATAGGGAATGATATTAATACTTCTTTTAAAACTATTTTCCTTTGTAGTAAACGCCAATGTTGCCATATTTGCAAGCGAGTGAAGAAAAGTATTGGAATTGCACAAATTCATGGAACCATTTCCATTTCCAATATTCAAAAAGTGAAATATAAACTGACGAACACTCGAATTATTCATTGTTGTGCTCATATATTTCGTTCTAGATAATCATTGTACATTTTTTACTCCTACATGATGGAATTTGATGCGCATCAAACGCATTTCTACAATTAAAGGAAAACAAACAGTCTATCACGTCGATGCAACTAAAAGAAGAAATCTTTATATATATATATATATATATATATATATATATATAATATATATATATATATATATATATATATATAATTTATATTATATAATAAATATTAAAACCAGGGCTTGAAAGGAAGAGCTTCCTTATTTATTGCGACTAGTTTCGGAGATTTACTTTCCTCCGTCATAGGGCAATCTATAATGGAGTATTAGTTACCCTTAAAATTAATGAAGTAATATAAGTTACATTAAACTTAATGAAGTAATAAAGCAAAATAAAATGAAATTACACAATTACAAGATATAATAACTTAAACCTGCAGAAAAAATCTTAAAATATAGAGATGTATTTCAAACATCAAATCACAACGTCAGTACCCATCACATCACAGTAACTTTATAATATATATATATATATATATATATATATATATATATATATATATATATATATATATATATATATATATATATATATAAACAACGATTCGAGAAATGAAACTGCCATAAATAAGCGCGAACTGCCATTTCTAGACATTGCAGCAGGAGAGGAACAAAAGAAAATAAAACGCAAACAATTACCGAGCAGTTCTCAAATCCTCTGATCCTGTTTCTCTAATGATGGCAAATCCTTTAATATCTTGCGAATCCCTTTACGAGAAATCCCTTTGTCGGAATATCCTATGCAGTCATCAGAGCTTTCTCCCTTTAAAAAAAAAAAATCCGTAAGCTTTGAACTTCTCGTGGTTCATGACGTACACGTTACATTCTAGATAAGATAATTTTTTTTTCTCTCTCTCTCTCTCTCTGTGACTTTCCGTTCTTGCGATGTAATAAAAAATTAAGTTCGAATATTTGGTGGAAATTACCGGTCTCTAATGTTCATAATTTCCATTCCTAAAGTATCCCTTTCATCGATATCGCATCGAGAATTACTAGATTTCTACTTGATATTCCAAAGCTGTCTATATATTATATATATATATAATATATATATATATATACTATATATATATATATATATATATATATATAGAACTACAAATGTCCTTTAATATCTAAAATTCGCTCTACCCCGGAATGATATATTTTCATATATGTTTAACCGAGGGGGAATTTATTAAGCGATAATAGAGTTGCTGACCGGCAGGCGCGAACCATCGACCTCTCAATTCCAGGGCTGGCAGTGAAGCCTGAGCCAACCTCGCCACCCATATATATATATATATATATATATATATATATATATATATATATATATATATATATGGGTGTATGTATGTGTGTGTATGTGCCAAATGCACTTTGACACACACATTGAACAATTGCAACCATACTTGGTATACATTATTTGGGATTTGGGAAAGAATACTGTTGGGGTAAGACATCACTGGGACCAAAGGAGGTGGGAAAGGGTGAACAGTATAAATAACCGGAAACAACAGATATTAGTGTCTAATCCATTGGTTTTGAGGTCGGTGACATTATGTGACACTCCCGATTCCCTTCAAGTCCAAATTTAGCCCCAATAGGGAGTAGGGGTGGGAAGGGGTGGGAAGGAGGTGACATGTAAAAAATAACCGAAAACAAGATAAGAGTGACACTCCCGATACTCTTCAAGTCAAAGTTCAACCCTAATTGGGGGCCGGGTGTGATGGGGTGGCAAAAAGAAATAACCATAAACGACAGTTTTCGAGGTCGCTGAGAGCGCTCAGAGCCCATGAGGGGGCGAAATTATTATCAACTTAAAATTCCCCTTTAGTTCACATAATGAGAATATATTATTTCCAAGGTAGAGCAAATGGGATATTAAAGGACATTTGTAGCTTAATGCATGTATATGAATTACGGTGATGAGATAAAAATTCATAATATGGCTACGTGCGGCAAATGTACAACTGATTTAACATGGTAGAGGTGGGTGGCTTTCGATTCTAATTAGTAATACCTGAGTTCGACAGTGATTTATAAGGTCGGAATTGGTATCAACTTATATCTCACTTGTTGGCCGAGTCGGTAACTTCACTGAGGTCCTGATTTGTTCTCTGAGCGCTGGTTCGAATTCACGAGAAAACGAAATTATTATCAGCTAAAAATTCCCTTTTGGTTAACACATATGAAAATATATTAATTCCGAGGTAGAACGAATTGATTGTTAAAGGACATTTGTAACTTAATGCATATATATGTGTATGTATATACACACTTACACACACACACACACACACACACACACACACACACACACACATATATATATATATATATATATATATATATATATATATATACATACATACATACATACATACATATATGTATTATATGCGTGTGGTGAAAATATCACCACTGACGGGAACCGATATAAAATCCCGTATATTCTGCTGACTTCATACATGGATTTAGGACGTTTATCTTGTCTTCAGTGGAAACAGACAAGGTTCTGTATCGACAAACAGAATAACGAATGAACAGTTTTAAAAGTTTTAAAAACGACAGCAAAATATGACAGAGCGACTGGGCCACTGGGTTTTAACTTGCATTACCTTATTTATTCTTACCTTCGACTCTTGAAAATAGAGAACAAACACGTTCACCCATTTCCTCATGGGGTTAGTCATTATGGCCTTCAAGAGATTTGTTCAAGTTCAAGATCAAGAAATAAGGATTTCCCTTAACTTTAAACAGTGTTAAGAAAGTCAAATATTATTTACTAAAAATTAACTAATTTATTGCCGAAACTAAAAAGGGAGGAATATGGAGACAGACAACAAGAGAAGTTCGTTTTCAAATGGTGTTCAGCAGATGATTTGGGGATTCATTGTGTGTAACCTTTAGTAAAAGAAATAATTATTCATCTTTGTAAGAGACTCGGCTGTGGCATGATTTAAGAAGTCTAAGGTTGAACAAGCAACCGTGCATTAAGGATATCTTCTTCTCTATAATGATATTGCTGCTTTGGAATAGGCATAAAAAATTTCTTCAATTGATTGTGTGGCACCAACAATGAACAGTAGGGAGGGCGACGTCGTTAGGGGTTCTTGACAATGAGTCCAGGAGAGTCTCAGATATGGGAATGAACTGGATTTTTAAAAAGGACAATCAAAATGGAATTTTTACTGTTTCAATGTGTTATTCCCGCATTGTCTCCTCTCCTTTAACTATAATACTGAGATGTGGCCTTACATCAGAGTTTCATAAAGATATGCTTGAGGACTCTTTCAGCTTTCACGTACGCTAGGATTCTCTACCCAACGGACAGTCCTGCTTCTACGTCCCATTTAATGAATGGCTAAGGGATTACGGTTGAAGACTTCTCCCTGCAGAAATTTAACTGACTAATTAAAGAACGCTTTCAGGGAGCTGGCCTGAAAATGCATGGTGCCTTCTAGACATAAAAATCAATAGGCAGGCATAGTTACGCGTGAGATACAAATAGGGATTAAGCAGGATATTAATAACGGTAGACCTAGAACATCTGAAAAGGAAAATGAAAAGTAAAAATGAGACACTACATGGATATTTTCACACACCCCACGCACGCACTGCACACCTCAAACACACACACACATATATGTGCGTATGTGTGTGTACAAATATATCTGTCCCAGATGTAATCTGGGCACAAACATCGGATGCACCAGAAGACTGCTAAAGTTTCGAATCTCCTCTCACCGGGGGATTAAATACAGAACAGGTAGTCGACTATCTAGTCGAATGTGAGAAACCATAGCAAGACTAGCAAATCGCATATAGACGCCAGCGACTTTAGTATTGAGGGAAGAACGCGAAGTATGGAGGAGCTCACAACACTTGAATACATATGATCAAATTGACTGCCCCTATCCTCAATCACCAGTCAGCTTCAACCCAATTGTTCATTGCATAGTTTTTAACCTCTGGTTCTGTGCCCCCCCCACCCCCCCTTTCTCTCTCTCTCTCTCTCTCTCTCTCTCTCTCTCTCTCTCTCTCTCTCTTTCCTTTTCTGTATTTCTTGTTAGCTGCTTTCCGCTATCGTGGGTAAGATGTTGTGTGCTTGTTGCCTCTGCTTTTGGTTTTTTCCCTTGTTCAGTTTTTTAACTGCTAGTGGTGTTAATGAATATACAAAGTGTGTATCTCTAATGAATTTATAATGTGTATATCTCTTACTTTTTATACGCAATTACTGGTTATTTTTAATAATAATGATAATAATAATTGTTATTATCAGCTCAAGGCCATATAGTATATGGAATATACAAAGAATAGATAATAACATACAGTCTAGATACATAAGATAACATGATGAAAAAAAAAAATTAATCGGCAATATCCATACGTGCTGAGGTAGTATAAAAGATGATAAGATCGTAATCAAAATAATGGTCGTAATCGTAATAAGATTGAGAATAATAAAAAAAATGCATGTAAAAACTATATTGATTATAATCGCAGTAATAATGAAAATAGGAAAATGCCAGTAATAACAATAATCGTAGCACTAAAATAATAATGATAGATTCTGCAGAGAACATTGCAGAAACAGAGATTAAGTCATTTAGGAAACAAACGCCTCATTTTCCCATCTTCCCCACAATTTAGATCTTCTTGCCTCATTAATTAGGATGTTTTGTATGAGCGAATTGCTGCTGTTTCGCAGTCGGGTGATGAACTGGACATTGTTTGCCATACAGTGATTTTTAAATTGTCCAGGTGGTTTTCTGTGAACATATGTGGCGGAGTGGTAGCGAGGAGTGTTTGTGAGGCGTCTCAAAATGTCATTGTGAACAACAGTAATACGTCTCATGTTCTTTCTGGTGTAGGTCGTGCACAGGGAGCGCCCATAGATGCTGTAGCAATACGAGCAGAGAAGTAGTTTCAAGCCTCTGTGACAGAAGGCAAACCTCCTTACAGTCATGTTGCCAGTTGCACATAGTTTACGATGCCTCTGTTCTATGACTGCCGTATCTTTTAGGTCGTCCGTGATAATGGTGCCCAAATACGGAAATTTGTGCACGAATTCCAGCCGATGATTTCCGAGGAAAATTTGTGGTTCTGCAATTTGCTTAAGCGATCTCGGGAGCATCGACAAGCACTGGGTCTTGGTTTCGTTGTATAGGATATCAAATTCCTCTGCATATTGGCGGCAAGTGTTGATGAGTCGTTGGAGACCTTGCACTGATGGGGAAATCAGAACCATATTGCCGGAGTAACAGAGGTTGTTTATAGTTGTTTCATAGACAGTGCATCCGATTGGGAGTGAGTTCAGGTTGACATTCAAGGCATCTGTGTATGTATTAAACAGGTATGGTGGGAGAATGTCCCCTTGCCGAAGCCCATTTAGGGAGCAAAAGGTGTACAATAACACTTTACCCCATTTGACACAGAATTACTGTGTGGAGAACCAGTAATATAAATGTAGGGGTGTGCCTCTTTTATGCAGCATCAGGAAGAGCTTCAGGTAATTTACTCTGTCAAATGCTTTTCTCACATCCACAAAACAGGAAAACAGGAGAGGTTGACAATAGGCAATAGTTCAGCAATTCTTTCATTATGTAGATGCAGGTGTCGGTTGAGTGGTTTGCTTTAAATCCGAACTGATTAGCAGTGGTGTGTAGGAAGGGGAGAAGTTTCACTAGAAGAACTGACTCAAGTATCTTCGACGTGATTGCTGTGATTGCAATCGGCCGGAAATTACCAGGGTCAGCTGCATCCTTTAACTTGTTTTTGATTAATGGTATCAAGTGAACTAACAGTAGGGAGTCTGGAACAAAATGGTGAATTAAGCATGCATTGAATAGGGCAGCTAGCAAAGTGTAGATTATGAGATGGCAGAATTTAAAAGTTTCTGCAGGAAGACCATCGCAGCCAGGCGATTTATTATTAGGTAGGCTGTTTATAGCACTGCTGATGTTACCTGGCATAATACGATCTGCAAAATGAAAGTGAATGTTGTCAGTAAGGCGGTTATCTACATCCCTTCTGGAGTCTTGATCATTTATGCAATTAACGATATTACTGAAGTGATCGCCCCACATACTTGCGATAGCCTCGTCACTGACTGCTTCTCCTACTCTCTGTGACAGCTTTTTAGTTTTGGGATTTAACTGAATATCTTTCCAAAGATGGGGATAATCACCGGATTCTAAGTTTCTTGACATTGCATTGGCTTTAATTGTTTTCCATTTAATCTGCAGTGCTTAATGCAAAGCAGAAATGGGAATGTTGTTATGGCACTCCAAAACAAGAAAAACTGAACACAAATAGAGAGTGTACAAAGGATCTTTACAGCTAGAATAGAAGAAGTTAAGAACCTTGACTACTGGCAAGGACTGCAATTTTTTAAATTATGTAGTCTAGTAAGGAGAAGAGAATGTTACATGATAATACAGGCATGGGAACAGATAGAAGGAATTACTAGACACATCATGGAGCTAAAAAAATCAGAAAGAGCAAGCAGAGGTAGATTAATAGTGCCTAAAACTGTACCAGGAAAACTAAGGAAAGAACACAGGACATTAATCCGCGCCAGCATTGATAATGCAACATCTATTCAATGCATTGCCAGCCCATCTGAGGAATATATCAGAAGTGAGTGTAGATGTGTGTAAGAATAAGCTCGACAAATATCTAATTTGCATCCCAGATCATCCAAGATTGGAAGATGCAAAATATACCGGATGATGTATTAGCAATTCTCTGGTAAACATTAGAGGCGCTTCACACTTGTGCTACCATTTTGCCTTCACGGTAAAAGCATTTCCCGTGAATATGAATACAGATCTTTAACCAAGTCCAGGTATATTACGTGAATTACCTAGACGAAATCTAAAAGTAGTCCTTCCTTAAGCAAGCATAGCAGAAATTATGTTTGAATAGAATTCATTCAGAGCCCTCCTGTGGTGGTCATTTCTACAATTTGTGTTAATACCAAGTAAGGCATCTGTCAGTTGAACTATAGACTGCAACCTGGTTTCCGTGGTCGCCCAAAAGTATTTGGTTTCTGTTGGTTATTAGAATCCCAGTTTACAGTTGGTGGGCGGTTAGTAAGGGGGTTCACGGTAAGGAGGAATGGGATACTGAATGACACCTGTAATGGGATGTGGTTGTAGCCCATTGCAAGATCATAGCGAATATTGCAGGTCATAATAGAATCATGGAGTTGTGGAGATGTGATGCAATGGTCCAGCCAGGAGGTTGTAATTGTGTCTGCTCTGTTTTGTACATATGAATAGGAGGAGGGAGGGAGGAGCATTATATCGCAAAAATGGAGAGCATGGAGAGAGTAAGTTCATTATAAAATTTTGTGGGATGAGAATTAAGGTTTCCAATTATACAAATAGATTCAGCAGGAGAATCGTGAATAGTACTGTGTAACTCGCCTATGATCATGCAGTATTGATCAAAATGATTGTTATTTTCCCAGGGCATATAA
>NC_087205.1:62774041-62781541 GCF_015104395.2 Macrobrachium nipponense
TTCGGCTCTCCATTGATTATATAGTAAAGTGGACTGAGGTTAATGGTTTTAGATTTTCTGCTAGTAAAACAGTAACCATGCACTTTTGCCGTATAAGAGGATTCCATCCTGATCAAGATTTATTCATACATAGGCAGAGAATTCCATGTGTTGGTGAAGCAAGTTTTCTATGATTGATTTTTGAGAGTAAGCGGACCTGGATTCCACATCTGAAATATATTAAGGCAAAATGCTTGAAAGCAATAAATTTGGTGAAAGTCCTGTCTGACGCTTCGTGAGGTGCAGACCGAACTCAAATGTTAAGGTTATATAAAGCCCTGGTCTTTTCACAATTAACTTATGGGTGTGAAGTGTACACATCTGCAAAGCCAAATAGCCTTAAATGCTCAATTAAATTCATCATGGAGGAGTATAGTTGTGTACAGAAGCATTTAAATGATCTCCCACCGAGAGCATGCTCGTAGATGCTGGTGAGATGCCGCTAGATCTTCATTACAAGCGTCTGCTGGTTCGGAGCTGGTACAGATTTCAGAGGCTACCTAAGTCTTTAACCAGCATTGTATGAGAAAGGAAAGGCATTGGCAGTTTATGAAAATCACCCCAAGAAACCTCATCCATTTTCTTTTTGAGTAAATTTTATAGTCAGTGAATTAAACATGCCAAAGATCGAGATTTTACCTGCAAAATATTCAGTTAGTCCCCCGTGGAACTTTCCAGAGGTAAAATTTTGTAGATATTTTAATTTTACCAAGACAGAATTGTCCAGTGAGGCCTTGCGGTCAATATTTTTAGAACATTCCTTGCAACATGATACCTCCACTGCAGTTTTCATGGATGGCTCAAAATCAGATGCTGGCGTCGGCTTTGGAATGGCTGTCCCTGACATAGAAAGAAGCAGGAGGTTATAATCTGTTGCATCAAGTTTTACAGCAGAACTATATGCAATTTAAAAGTTTTAAGGGAAATTTTAATTCAGAATGAAAATTATTTTATATATATATTTATTGTGACTCAAGATATGTTCTTCAGTCACTGGAATCTTTTAACTCTTTAAAGCCTCTGATTTTAGATATATTGGAATGGCTGCTTATACTAAAAAGAAGAGGGGAAGAAGTAAAGTTGTGTAGGGTGCCTTCCCATGTTGGGGTGGCTGGGAATGACAAAGCTGACCAACTTGCAAAGTCAACAGTCAGCTCCTGAGAACCCACAAGATGCCTACTGCCATATCGGGATTTATACCCTCTATTAGGACAGAGTATTAAAAAAATGTTGGCAGTCTCAATGGGAGGATATATTAACGATGTGCAGATTAAGGATTGGACATACAAGACTCACTCCTGGGTTCTTGATGTCCCGTGAAAATCCTCAGTTTTGCGATGACTGTAATGTGCTCTTGACTGTGACATTTGCCGGTCGAAATTCCCAGACTTGGGAATTTGAGACATAGGATCCTATCTTGGGGGCGTTACAGAGAAGGTCATTTTATTCTAGCTACAGTTCTCAAAAAGGATTGTAATATAGAGCAGTTATATATCTTTATGTGGGAGGCGGGCCTCCGCAACAAAATTTATATTATGCATAAAAAATCTATGTAAGAATTTATATTTTTGAACAAATATATTTATATACATATATTTTTTTAGATATTTTTATATGAAATTTATTTTAAACTTATTTTTTCTTTTTAAATTTAATTCGGTGTCAGTAACCTAGATGTTGTGACGCCAGTTTTAATAGACACAATCAGTCAATCAATTAATTTTAATGGCATTGTTTGCAGATACTATCTTATTATCAAGACTTTGAATCAATCTGCACTTCTTTTTCTCTTCTGGCAAACTTCTCGGGTATAAGGAAAAATCATTCGGGACACTTTCTATCTACTTTTAATTTTATAATCGACGGACCGTTTCTCGACCTTTCTCTCCGGCGACATTAGGATTGGATTACATGTCAACATTCACGGTTTTTATTACTGCATATGCATTCCTGGCGCATATGACCAGGCTTGCATTCAAGGTTATGAGCAAGGGCGGGATTCCCAAATCTGGCTGATAGCCTCGATTTGCTTCCTTGTCGGTAGTCGTGCCCAACGGAGTTCTGTCACTCGTGGCCTGGACGCGACTACCGACAACAAGGCAAATCAATAATATCGGCCAGAGACGGGAATCACACACCCTTGCCCATGCCCTTAGATGCAAACCTCAGGATCCGACGTGTCCTAAGGGGTGTGAAGAATGCCCATGCTGCCTCCGTGATGGCCAGATAGAGCATGAGACCGGCCAAACAATAGAATTTGTGACCACCAATGACCTACTGTATGAACGTCCGCATGCAGTAATGAAAACCGTGTTTATTGATTTATAATCTAGCCCTGATGCTGCCGCCGGGAGAGGTGGAGAAATGGTTCGACTAGAAAAAGAAAAAGTTAATGGAAAGAATCCCGAATTATTTTTCCTTACTCCTGAGAAGCTTGCCGGCAGAGAAATAGAAAAAGTATAGACTGATTCAAAGTCTTGATAAAAAGATAGCATCTGCTAACAGTGCCATTTAGTTCAGCGGAAATTGTATGAGAAAGAAAATGTGCTCAAATATCAATTATATATATATATATATATATATATATATATATATATATATATATATATATATATATATATATATATATATATTATTTATTTAAATATATATTTGTGTGTGTTTGCGTTATGTTTGTTTCTTTGTTTGTGTATGTATTGTTGTGTATAATATATATTATATTTAGATGACTGTAGTTGCGTAAACCCCTTTTTTCAGTGTATTCAGTCTCATAATTTCATATGGTCATATAGAACAATAAGGACTGAAATTAAACAAAAGAAAATAGACATATTTCTAAAGTGAAAGCTGTATGATCTACGAAAGACAGGAAATATGTGTATGTTTATAGTCAAATCTCAGAGATAGACTGGTGACCAGCATCCGAAGGATCAGCCTTAAGCAATCATAAAAAGTAAATGGTAAAAAAAAATAGTTATAATGGAAAATAACCGCACTTTGCACAGTAAAACGTCACACGTAAATATTCAGAGAATTATGAAAAGAATCAATACGCCATACTCTAGTCATGAGGTATCTAAGGTGTCAGTTGGATAATGTTTGATTAAACAAAGCAGCATATTCCTGTGTTGAGGAGGTAGGTTAGTTATGTACCTTTATAAGCAATAAGCATCTGGAACTTAATCAAGGAATGAGTAATTCTAGGTTTTGATTAAGATTACAAGATCCCTTTGTAATCTGTGGGTATTTTTAAATTACCATTGTAAGAGAAACTGAAATGCTATGTAACTTGAGTTATTAGTAGATGAATATTAGTGAAAAAGTCAAGGGATATTTTTATACACCTAACACTGAGCTTTAATGAAAAGTCCCCATACCCCGACATAAAAAAACAACAACAACAACAACAACAACAGCAACAACAACAACAACAACATCTAAGCTCCCACTGAGTACTTTGGCGTTAATATATGACTCACTTAAAAGAAGGAGAAAGAGGTGAGGCGATTACCTCAGCAATATTTTCATTCCATTGTCCCTGATGACACTCCACATACTTCCCCACGTCCTTCCCGGCTCTAATACCTGACCCTAGAATCCGCGCAGAGCCAGAGAAAGGGCGTCCAGACATCGGTATGTCTCAAAATGACCTCAAATCTGTGCTAAACGGCCAGAGGGTTCGCGTTAGGAGGCCATTACCCCCCAAAATATGGCCCGACAAATTTCCGGAAGAGAAAAGAAGTTTGAAGAAAGGATCCTCGAGTTCTAAAAAAGTGTTGACGACATAAAAAGGTTTAAGAAATATGAAAGCTTGGGGCGACTATCAAACAAAATGGAGGATTGTGGGCAAAGTATTTATTTTACGTCACACGATTACGTTATCAAATGTAAGAAAATAAGCAAACATATTTACATCATAGTATAAGATTGTTATCATTTATTTGAAACGAATGATTAAAAATAATGATAATAAAATGTTCGATTCTGTCTGGAACCTGAAGTGCAGAGGTAATGTACTCGAGCACACATAAAGCTAAAACAAGAATTGTATTCATCTCTTTATTTAAATAACACTCCTTCAATTCATGTATTTCCGTGCCGTGATGTCTGCCTGTCTGAAAATATATCTAGGAAATAAATGTCGTTTATCATTCGTACACTGAAGTCTTACTCAATAATGCATGGTAAAAACGCAATATATTTACTAATATTAATAACTGAATAACATAAAAAAGATACCCTTTTAAAAGACATCGCTGCAATTGCTATAAAAACGACACTATTAGTTGAAGCCAATCTAACAGGAAGATGTAGATGAAATTTTTATCATTTATAGGACAGTGCTAGAATTAACCAATGAAGAAAGAACTGTTTTGCACTTATATCTGTTATAGACCGAAGTCGTATGAGGCTGAACCCCCTTAAAATTAAAACACTATTGATAAGAAGATTTCGAACGGATTTCCCACCCCATCCTCCATTGCAGGTGAATGGAACATTGCTGAACGAGTCTGAAACTTTAAATTTTGACTCACATGTAACTTTTGAGAAACATCTAATGGAAGTTTCAGCAAATGCCGCACGTAACTTAGGTATTGTTCCGTAAGGCCTCATATATTTACAACAGTGATAAAGTTTTAGGTCATTTGTGCTTCCTTTGCTGGAATACTGTTCTCCGGTTTGGATGTCTGCTTCAGACAGCAATTTATTTCTTTTAGATAGGGAGGTTCGTGGTAGTAGGTTTATGTTTCCTGATAGTAGTAGTTATGGCCTGGACTATCGACGGATGGTCTATTGTTTGTCACTTTTCGTAAGTTGTATTTTAACAGAGATCTTTCGCATTCTGAATTGATCCTGAACCCCTTTATCTACTGAGAGCAACCAGACATGCCAAACAGCAACACCACCATGCAGTAAATATGCCTGGCTTTCGAACTTTTTAGTTCCTGAGCACCTTTATTCCACACACCGTTGTGCTGTGGAACGGCCTTCCAGATGATGTTGTGCATTTGGATCTAGAGGAGTTCAAGTGAAAATGCAATGCATTGATACTCCGATACTATTCTTCTTGCATTTCGATCATTTTTTTTATCAATTTATCTATTCATAATTTTTTTTTATTAAGTGGAGCTCTTCTTTTTGTATTTCCTTTGACTTCCTCTTACTTCTTTGGAATGAACACCATATTCTTTGGAAGCTTGAATTTCAAGTTAGTGGTCCCTGTTGGCTTGTTCCTTATGAATAGGTTTCTTCTGTTGAATAATAATAATAATAATAATAATAATAATAATAATAATAATAGGTTAGGTCGTCAATAGACTTAAGTCAAGTTAAGCAACATTGGCTCTGGTCAGTTGTTGGATGGGTGACCGCTCTCCTCGGCGTTGATTCCTTGGGAAAGGATCTTTACCATAATTTCCTCAGTCTACTCAGCTGTAAATGAGTAACTATCCCTGATGGGGTAGGGTCCAGCTATGGGTTTTTAACTTAAATGCAAAAACTCAGCAATGATGGAAAGAAATGAAGGAATAAACCACAACGACGTAAATGGAACCTCTGGCAACAGAGGAGCTTCGTCCGGCAACCAGGTATTCAACCCAATTGAAGGGGAAGACCGTCAGGTACTTGGAGGTCGTAATCAAGCAACTGATCAACCCACAACGACAGTAATCAACAGCCTGAGATTGGAGCTACAGAGGCAAAAAAGGAAGAAATGGACAAGAGAAGAA
This sequence comes from Macrobrachium nipponense, assembly GCF_015104395.2. NCBI lineage: Eukaryota > Metazoa > Arthropoda > Malacostraca > Decapoda > Palaemonidae > Macrobrachium > Macrobrachium nipponense. The sequence goes on from NC_087205.1 coordinate 62,779,810, forward strand.
AATAAGGAAATATGGAGATGCTACATCAGAAGCAACCCGACGGAGAGAGGATATAGAAGAAGATTGGTCAACATCTGGAATGAGAGGAATAACACCCCCCAAACAGAGCAGAGGCTGGCAGACCAAGTAAGGAAACATAAAGAAAAAGAACTGGCTCTCCCCAACAGAGAAGAACTGGAAAGGGAAATGTCACACGACAACGAATTACACGAAGACGAACTGAGAAACGAAGCCACAGAAGACGACAGGGAGGATGAGGTATCAAACAACGACACACGAAGAAACACCGACGAAGTAACAGAGAGGACGGAATGGGTAGAAAAGATTAGACAATGGATGGAGCCAGATACAGAGAGAACAAAGATCCCCTCCATGAAAGCCTACAACACCAAGAAATTAAGGGAAGAAAGAAAACAAGTGAGGTCAATAGAAATAATGGGCATAATACACACCACCAGTATCACAGAAACAAATAACTTGACATATGCAGGAGCAAGATTAGTAGCAGAACTGATGGGAATTCGAACACCAACACCACCAGCACAACCAACCCAACAGAAACCAAAACAGCAACCTCCTTGGAAAAGGCGCCTGGAAAAGCAAATCATGGTGATGAGATCTGACTTGAGTAAACTGAAAGAGATGGCAGAAAAAAGGCTAAGAAGCAAGAAAACAAGGGAGGAACTCAACGAGAAATACAAAGTACAAGAGAGGGGGGGGACTAAACAACACAATAGAAGATGTAAAACAGAGGCTTAAGGCCAAGCACATAAGATCCAACGGTACATGAACAGGAATAAGGGATACCAACAGAACAAAACTATTCGGAACCAACCAGAAAAGACTATACAGCCAACTAAGAGGGGAAGACAACCACCCAGAAATTCCTGAAGCCGAACCAAGTAAGAGACTCTGGGAAAACATATGGAGCAATCCGGTATCACACAACAAACATGCAACATGGCTCCAGGAAGTCAAGGAAGAAGAAACAGGGAGAATAAAACAAAGATTCACGACATCACGACAGACACAGTCAGACACCAACTAAAGAAAATGCCAAAACTGGAAAGCCCCAGGTCCCGATGAAGTCCATGGATACTGGCTCAAAAGCTTCAAGGCCCTACACCCACGAATAGCAGAACAACTCCAGCATTGTATCTCAAATCACCAAGCACCCAAATGGATGACCACAGGAAGAACTCCTTAGTACAAAAAAGACAAGAGTAAGGGAAATATAGCCAGTAACTACAGGCCTATCAACCTGCCTACCATAATGTGGAAGTTACTAACAGGTATCATCAGTGAAAGGCTATACAACTACCTAGAGGAGCAAACACCATCCCCCACCAACAGAAAGGCTGCAGAAGGAAGTGTAGGGGCACAAAAGACCACCGCTGATAGACAAAATGTAATGAAAAACCAGTAGGAAGAAGGGAAAAACCAACCTAAGCATGGCATGGATAGACCTATAAGAAAGCCTTCGACATGATACCACACACATGGCTAATAGAATGCCTGAATATGGGGCAGAGGAAAATACCATCAGCTTCCTCAAAAATACAATGCGCAACTGGAATACAATACTTACAAGCTCTGGAATAAGACTAGCAGAGGTAATATCAGGAGAGGGATCTTCCAGGGCGACTCACTGTCCCCACTACTCTTCGTAGTAGCCATGATTCCCATGACAAAAGTACTACAGAAGATGGATGCCGGGTACCAACTCAAGAAA
>NC_087205.1:62786541-62791541 GCF_015104395.2 Macrobrachium nipponense
AGTATTAACATACCCATCAGTTTTGCACCGTTTTCCTATTTGTAATAGTTGTTTTGTACATTTAGCAGATTACATGCAAATACACACACACACACACACACAACACACACACACACCACACACACCACACACACACACACATATATATATATATATATATATATATATATATATATATATATATATATATATATATATATATATATAATCACACTAGATGCACGTGATATAAGCGAATACCACAGGAAAAGTAATAGGCAGAAATTCTGACTGAGCGCTTTCGTCCTTTAATGAGACATAGTCGAAACACAATGGGATAAAGTTGAAAAGAAAAGTTACAAGGTAAACAAAAAGATCAAGAATACCAAATGGTTAGTTGTGAAAAGGGTCAACACCAAAGAGATAATCCAGGATAATCGCAGAGCACACGGTCACAGACTAAAAAGACCGACTTAACCATCAGAGAAATGGAAGCTTAGACATACAAAAATCCAAAACAATTATACAACTGAATATATACATTAATTTTGTTGCATTATTTATCTACAACATTTTTTATTATGAAGGCATCGAGTTTAATTAAACAAACCAAGTCTTAAATTTAGAACACTTCCATCATATTTTTTGATGAAACAAGTGTCAGGATCAGTAGCTTTGTTTGAACGATCCTGGTTGGGTAGTTTCCCTGTTTCTCCTGCTTTTCGGTATTTTCGTCTATATGACGAGTTTACTTTTGTCACACTGTGAGTGACTGAGTCAGTCAGGTTCTGGGTGGCAGACAGACAGGTTCTTGGCAATACTCGGCCAAGAAGGCAGTAGCTGAATACAGTACGGCTACTTGATTTGAGCAGCAGGTATTGGTCACCTGTTGTATTTGGCAGTTTGCAGCATGGTTACTGGACTTTAAACAGCAGGTATTGGTGACCCTGATGTTTTCTTCGGCAGCTGCAGGATGTAGTCATCTGTGGAGCAGTGTATCCAGTGAGACGGCCAACCAGTTGTCTTTTCCACTTCGCTGCAGTCATGTGTATTTTTGGATATGTTCCTGTCAGCAGTCATGGGCTGTTGTGGTGACTGGACGGCGATTGTCTGGTGATGTACTACATCCTCTTTGGCAGTAGAGACTGTCTTGACGTCTCTGTAGAGATGGTTATTTTTGTGTGTGGCGCTGCCTGAAGTTCTGGTATTACCTTTGAGGTATTGTTGTTAATGTTATTTATACTGTGTATGTAATTAAATTTCTTATTATTGGTGCTGTGTGAATTTAATCATTCTTTATGCTGCTTTGGTGATTTATCACTGTTATTATTATGCTGCCTATTTTTTGATGGACTGATTTATCAATTGAACATGTTATTGTGCATGATTGTTTATTTAGTGCGGAGCAAGTGTATGGCTCGGAAATTGATTTGCTATTTAAATGTATATTTTGAATTGGATGTTAATTGATTTTTCACTGCTGCTGTTAAGCATTTACTTTTGTTTATGAATGTTTGGTGTTCTGTCTGAGAATATGAATTATCCAATGATTCATTTATTTGACTTTTAAATGTTAATGATCATTTAATGTAGTTTCGTCGCCTAGAACCTATACTCATTTGTAAATATGTACATATATATGTAATAAATTAGATTTAAGGTTTTCTGATTTTTTTTCACACCCTCTTCTGTGGTATGTCTGTTCCTCCAGCCATTTCAGTCTCATATGATTTTCATTGAAAGAACCTGATGAGCCATCAACGGTTCATAATACAAGATTCAATGATATTCCTTTTAACCGTGTCGCTACACGGAATTAAGGATCTTGCCTGACTCCAGTTAAAAGGATGATGTAAATCTCTCATATGTACAAATAATGCATTCGATATTTGAGCAGTTCTCAGTGAATATTGGTGCTTTTTGATCCGTTGTGAAAGTGATTTTCCAGTTTGTCCATAATATATTTTATCACATTTTTTACAAGGAATTTCATATATGTAGCCAGAAACATCTTTACGAGAATGCTTTTACTACTAAACTCTTCACATTAATATTTTCGAAAACAACATTTATATTGAAAAGCTTTAAGATTCTAGGAATTTCTAAAAACTTTTCATCATACAGTAATTTCCGAATGTTATGTTTACTAAATTCAAGTTTGTCGTTAGTTAAATAAAATGTTTTTGTAGCTCTTTTCCATGCTACATATACAAAAGTCCTTGGGTATTTAAGTTTCAAGGCAATATCATAAATAGTTTTAATCTCAACGTCAGTAAACTGCTGGCTCCAGACACACAAAACCCTCAAGAACATCCAAGAAAAAACATAGAATTTAGCATTTTGATGGTGATTGGAATGATAAGGAACAAAAGAGGCAATGCTAATTAATTTCCGAGAGACTGATACATCAAGAAAGTTCAATTTATGATTTCTTTCTTCCTTTACAGTGGATTTTATAGAAGGGACTAAATTATTGAGCTTAATCAGAAATTACTGGAGATTTTCGTGAATGGCCAAATACAGAAAATATCCTCCATATACCCATACCATATAGCTTTTTAGGGCAAAATTCTTGGTAAAAGTTTTTTTCTAAAAAAATATTGCTAAGGACAGGAGATAGGGGATTACCCATAGCCATGCCAAACTTTTGTAAAAAAAAAAAAAAAAAAAAAAAAAAAAAAAAAAAAAAAAAAAAAAAAAAAAACAAAAAGTCACTGTTAAACTTAAATACCCAAGGACGTTTGTAGCATGGAAAAAGAGCAAGAAAAGCGTTTTATTTAACTAATGAAAAACTTGAATTTAGTATGCATAACATTCTAAAATTACCGTATAATGAATGTTTTAGATATTTCTAGATTTTTAAAGCTTTTTAACGTGAATGGTGTTTTTAGTAATACCTCTTAATGTTTAGTAATAAAAAAATTCTCGAGAGATGTCCCTGGCTACATATATGAAATTCAATGTAAAAAGTGTGATAAAATATATTACGGACAAACTGGAAAATCACTTTCACGACGAATCAAAAGGCACCAATATTCACTGAGAATTGGTCAAATATTGAAAATATTGAATGCAATATTCGTACAAATAGAGATTTAGATAATCCTATTAACTGGAGCCAGGCAAGATCGTTAATGTCTTATTAGAAGACGAAAGCACTCGATACGAATTTCTGTTTTTTATTCTTCCTGTGGTATTCATATATATATATATATATATATATATATATATATATATATATATATATATATATATATATATATATATATTTATATGTGTGTGTGTGTGTGTGTATGTATGTATGTAGTATGTAAGTACTATGTATGTAACATATGTATGTATGTTTGCATATTTGCGTGCAATGCTGCTAAATGTAAAAAAGACTATTATAAATAGATCAACTGTGCAAAACTGAGTGAATGTTACTAGTATATGTTGTATACATGAGAAATTATGATCACGTTTATGAAACTGACGTACGTTGTTCATTTTTCGCCCATAGTTAATTGCGAAAGTATATTCAGTGTTCAATTAAACATTTACTCATTAAAAGATATACTACTGCTCTTTGCGTAAGCCTGTATAGGTGCATAAATAACTGATATTAAATCGAAAGAATTCTCCAAAAAGTTTCGATATGAACGTATTCATTTTTCTAAAGAAATTTTCAAATATACTTGTGATGAAAATATTTCTTCACTTTTTCATCTACAATGAAAGATATCGAATAAGTTTAATGACCTCATTAAAAGTCTGTGAAGTTTTGAGCCCTTCATTATTCAAGGGTTATGAATGGCTATTGTCTCTTCTATAGGTCTGATAATGCCAGTCACCAAAAGCTTTAAACTAAAGTTTTCCAGATTCTTAAAAAAAAAAAGTATTTCATTTCTTACACCATTGAAATTGGTAAGTTGATAAACGGAATTCATGCGGTATAAGTTTATATATTTATCTGTATGTACGGCTGCCAAGTTTTGTAAACGAAAAAAAAAAAATGTAGCGTCGTTCCCGCAGAGCAGTTTAAATATCCAAATTAGTGCATGTAAATAAGAAAATAATTATTTTTTAAAAATACCTACTTTAGGTTATTTAAATGCCCAAATTAGTGCATGTAAATAGGAAATTAACTTAGGTTTTGTAAATACCCAAATTAGTGCAGGTTTTGTAAATACCCAAATTAGTGCATGTAAATGAAATTGACAATTTTGAATAGAATTGCTTAAGAATTAACGTCCCTTTATATCAGTCTACCATAATATAGTAGACTACATTCTTACGCAATTATATGGCCGCTTGTAACGTCGTATCTGTCGCTCTCTTACATCATCGCAACATTTATGCTGGTATCAAGAGTCTGGGGGAATTTGACAATAATGAAAAGATTAAAATATCATCATTATCCGGTCAACTAATAGTTACATATTTCTTAATATGAATTTTTGTGTGTAAAATATATTTTCAGAGATGTCATAATGTAGTTATCATGAAAAAACGCGAATAAAGGCCCTAAGTGATAGCCATGCTTCAGAGTAGAATTAAGATATCTGGGACGGTAAAACGGTCCAGTGTGTTGTTCCAAAATAGCGAACGGAAAGAAGTGAGGTTTCCAGCCTGAACTTTTACACTGAAAAAAATGGTTACGATAGGTTTGTAGAGTTCCAAAAACCCAACAGAACTTGGACACCGATATAAAAATGGAATTGCTCAATCCAATTTTTATTTTGGAAGGGAGTAGCGATAAACTAACTGCACACAATTAATTCACTTTGTAAACTGAATTGATCTGCAATGCATCACTGTTGCGCGTTATACTTTTTGTTCTAAAATATCTTCTCATTCTCATCGTTTAGTTCAATGGCTAATTTAAATTTTTGTCTTGCGTGACTATGATTTACTTCCACAAGTTCGAAAGGTAATACTGTTATATGCCTAACAAGAGCTAAGCTGTTTTGAGCAGTTGATGGTGAATTATTTAGATTTATTCTGATTTTCTTCTTCTCTACCTTATTCGCCGAAATGAT
>NC_087205.1:62806144-62821144 GCF_015104395.2 Macrobrachium nipponense
CTGTCTTTTCTTTCTTAAATTTTCCCATTGGCTTCAGCTAATATACAAAATCACGTGCTTACTTTTGTGGTTTCTTAGTACATATGAATATATTTTTAATTCTCTGTAAAAGAAAGCTATTGTGCCGGCTTCGTCTGTCCGTCCTCACTCAGATCTGAAAAACTACAGAGGCTAGAGGCCTGCAAATCGGTATGTTGACCATGCACCCTCCAATCATCAAACATACCAAATTGCAGCTCTCTAGCCTTAGTAGATGTTATTTTATTTAATAAGATTTTAGTTAGCCATAATCGTATATCTGGCAAGGCTATAGGTACCAACAACATAGGCCACTACCGGACCGTGGCTGAGTTTCAGGGGTCGTGGCTGAGGTCATCCCCGGACAGAAAACTCGATCGCGCCGAAGAAACTTCGGCGCATTTTTTACTCGTTTCTTTGTTTGGCGTTTTCCTTTTAGAGGAGTAGGCGCATAAAGGATGGAGCCTCCCACTTCTCAGTCACTCTCTAGGCAGTGGTTCCCAAACTTGTCCACTACGTGCCCCCTTCTAGTAGTACCAAACCTACCATGACCCCCACCTTTATAAGGCTTCTGAAAATGTACTCATTTTCAATGGCGAAGATACATTTTAAACATTAAATTAAAGATGAATCACAGCAGAGAGAGCAATAACCACACACAAAAATGCTTATTATTATTTAATAAGAAGGACTGACTTAATCATGTATTTTAATGAGGAGGATGTACTTGGTTTTTTTTTTTATACGAATTAACAAAAATCTCTAAATACCACACAAAATTTCCTCAAAATCTTGGATCTTCCATGACCCTCCAAAAAGGCTCATGACCCGCAGTTTGGGAATCCCTGCTCTGGGCATACCGTTGTCAGCACTATGCCCATTCATAGAAGCCAGACGACGTTAGTGCCCATTCCCTGCGTGATCTACTTTTGGCAGCCACGTGGATCTTACCATGGACTTTGTACATCTGTTATAATGATACCCGTGATCTGTAGCAGACCTCTTTATACAAGAAAAACAGAGAGAGAGAGGCAGATGGAGAAAGTAATTTTTAAATGCTTATTTCATTAGTTTTCCCAAAAATCTTCAATGTACCTTCGTTTATTGGCTATTTACCCATAATAAAAGAGATACAAAAGAGAACTGCGCATAGTAAAGTTTTGTCATTTGTAAAACAAGGCAAGGGCAAAAGGAAATAAACACCGGTCAAAGACAGCAATAGTTCCTTACTACGTCCGATTGCAAAATTATTCTTGATATTTTTTTTGGTATTTAATACCATTTCGGCGAATAAGGTAGAGAAGAAGAAAATCAGAATAAATCTAAATCATTCACTATCAGTATTACCTTTCGAACTTGTGGAAGTATATCATAGTCACGCAAGACAAAAATTTAAATTAGCCATTGAACTAAACGATGAGAAGGAGAAGATATTTTAGAACAAAAAGTATATAGTGCCACAGTGATGCATTGCAGATCAATTCAGTTTACAAAGTGAATTAATTGCGTGCAGTTAGTTTATCGCTACTCCCTTCCAACATAAAAATTGGATTGAGCAATTCCATTTTTATATCGGTGTCCAAGTTCTGTTGGGTTTTTGAAACTCTACAAACCTATCGTAACCATTTTTTCAGTGTAAAAGTTCAGGCTGGAAACCTCACTTCCTCTTCGTTCACTATTTTGGAACAACACACTCGACCGTTCTACCGTCCCGGATATCTTAATTCTACTCTGAAGCATGGCTATTACCTAGGGTCTTTATTCGCGTCTTTCATGATAACTACATAATGACATCTCTGAAAATATATTTCATACAAAAAAAAATTCATATTAAGAAATAAAATATGTAACTATTAGTTGACCGGATAATGATGATATTTTAATCTTTTCATTATTGTCAAATTCCCCCAGACTCTTGATACCAGCATAAATGTTGCAATAGAGCGACAGATACGACGTTACAAGCAGCCATACTATTGCGTAAGAATGTAGTCTACTATATTATGGTGGACTGATATAAAGGGACGTTAATTCTTAAGCAATTCTAATCAAAATTGTCAATTTCATTTACATGCACTAATTTGGGTATTTACAAAACCTAAGTTATTTTCCTATTTGCATGCACTAATTTGGGCATTTAAATAACCTAAGGTAGGTATTTAAAAAAAATTATTATTCTTATTTCCATACACTCATTTGGATAATTAAACTGCTCTGCGGGAACAACGCTACATTTTTTTTCGTTTACAAAACTTGGCAGCCGTACATACAGATAAATATATAAACTTATTGCGCATGAATTCCGATTATCAACTTACCAATTTCAATGGTGTAAGAAATTAAATACTTTTTTTTTTTTTTAAGAATCTGGAAAACTTTAGTTTAAAGCTTTTGGTGACTGGCATTATCAGACCTATAGAAGAGACAATAGCCATTCATAACCCTTGAATAATGAAGGGCTCAAAACTTCACAGACTTTTAATGAGGTCATTAAACTTATTCGATATCTTTTCATGTAGATGAAAAAAGTGAAGAAATATTTTCATCAACAAGTATATATGAAAATTTCTTTAGAAAAATGAATACGTTTATATCGAAACTTTTTGGAGAATTCTTTCGATTTAATATCAGTTATTTATGCACCTATACAGGCTTACGCAAAGCGCAGTAGCATATCTTTTAATGAGTAAATGTTTAATTGAACATGAATATACTTTCACAATTAACTATGGGCGAAAAATGAACAACGTACGTCAGTTTTATAAAACGTGATCAGAATTTCTCATGTATACAGCATATACTAGTAACATTCAATCAGTTTTGCACAGTTTTTTGTTCTATTTATAATAGTCGTTTACATTTAGCAGCTTTGCACGCAAATATGCAAAACATACATACATATACACATACATACGTATATATATATATATATATATATATATATATATATATATATATATATACGTATATATATATATATATATATATATATATATATAGTATATATATATATATATATATATATAGTTGATATCCTATATATATATATATATATATGACGTATGTATGTGTATATGTATGTATGTTTGCATATTTGCGCAATGCTGCTAAATGTAAAAACGACTATTATAAATAGAACAACTGTGCAAAACTGATTGAATGTTTACTAGTTCGTTTTTACATTTAGCAGCATTGCACGCAAATATGCAAACATACATACATATACACTACATACGTACATATATATATATCCTATATATATATATATATATATATATATATATATATATATATATGTACGTATGTGTGTGATGATGTATGTTTGCATATTTGCATGCAATGCTGCTAAATGTAAAACGGCTATTATAAATAGAGCAACTGTGCAAAACTGATTGAATGTTACTAGTATATGCTGTATACATGAGAAATTATGATCACGTTTATAAAACTGACGTACGTTGTTCATTTTTCGCCCATAGTTACTTGCGAAAGTATATTCAGTGTTCAATTAAACATTTACTCATTAAAAGATATACTACTGCGCTTTGCGTAAGCCTGTATAGGCGTGCATAATGACTGATTAAATCGAAAGAATTCTCCAAAAAGTTTCGATATGAACGTATTCATTTTTCTAAAGAAATTTTGGTTCAAATATACTTGTGATGAAAATATTTCTTCACTTTTTCATCTACAATGAAAGATATCGAATAAGTTTAATGACCTCATTAAAAGTCTGTGAAGTTTTGAGCCCTTCATTATTCATATATATATATATATATATATATATATATATATATATATATATATATATATATATATATACATATATATATATATATATATATATATATATATATATATATATATTTATATGAATACCACAGGAAGAATAAAAGGCAGAAATTCGTATCGAGTGCTTTCGTCTTCTAATAAGACATTAACGAACTTGCCTGGCTCCAGTTATGGGAGGTTATCTAAATCTCTATTTGTACGAATATTGCATTCAATATTTTCAATATTTGACCAGTTCTCAGTGAATATTGGTACCTTTTGATTCGTCGTGAAAGTGATTTTCCAGTTTGTCCGTAATATATTTTATCACGCTTTTTACATTGAATTTCATATATGTAGCCAGGACATCTCTCGAGAATTTTTTTATTACTAAACATTAAGAGGTATTACTAAAAACACCAATCATGTTAAAAAGCTTTAAAAATCTAGGAATATCTAAAACCATTCATTATACGGTAATTTTAGAATGTTATGCATACTAAATTCAAGTTTGTCATTAGTTAAATAAAACGCTTTTCTTGCTCTTTTTCCATGCTACATGTACAAAAGCCCTTGGGTATTTAAGTTTAACGGTGACTTTTTGGTGTTTTTTTTTTTTTTACAAAAGTTTGGCATGGCTATGGGTAATCCCCTATCTCCTGTCCTTAGCAATATATTTTTAGGAAAAACTTATACCAAGAATTTTGCCCTAAAAAGTTATATGGTATGGGTATATGGATGATATTTTCTGTATTTGGCCATTCACGAAAATCTCCATAAGTAATTTCTGATTAAGCTCAAAATAATTTAGTCCTTCTATAAAATCCACTGTAAAGGAAGAAAGAAACCATAATTTGAACTTTCTTGATGCATCAGTCTCTCGGAAATTAATTAGCATTGCCTCTTTTGTTCCTTATCATTCCAATCACCATCAAAATGCTAAATCTATGTATTTTTTTCTTGGATGTTCTTGAGGGTTCTGTGTGTCTGTAGCCAGCAGTTTACTGACGCTGAGATTAAAACTATTTATGATATTGCCTTGAAACTTAAATACCCAAGGACTTTTGTAGATGTAGCATGGAAAAGAGCTAGAAAAACATTTTATTTAACTAATGACAAACTTGAATTAGTAAACATAAACATTCGGAAATTACTGTATGATGAAGGTTTTTAGAAAATTCCTAGAATCTTAAAAGCTTTTCAATATAAATGTTGTTTTCGAAAATATTAATGTGAAGAGTTTAGTAGTAAAAGCATTCTCGTAAAGATGTTTCTGGCTACATATATGAAATTCCGTGTAAAAAATGTGATAAAATATATTATGGACAAACTGGAAAATCACTTTCACAAACGAATCAAAAGCACCAATATTCACTGAGAACTGCTCAAATATCGAATGCATTATTTGTACATATGAGAGATTTACATCATCCTTTTAAACTGAGTCAGGCAAGATCCTTAATGCCGTGTAGCGACACGGTTAAAAGGAATATCATTGAATCTTGTTTCATCAAAAAAAAACAAATAATGGAAGTGTTCTAAATTTAAGACTTGGTTTGTTTAAACTCGATGCCTTCATAATTAAAAATGTTGTAGATAAATATAAGCAACAAAATTAATGTATATATTCAGTTGTATAATTGTTTTTGGATTTTTATATGGCTAAGCTTCCATTTCTCTGATGGTTAAGCTGGTTTTAGTTTGTGACCGCGTGCTCTTCGATTATCCTGGATTATCTCTTTGATTTTACCCTTTTCACAATTAACCAAGTTTGGTATTCTGATCTTTTGTTTACATTGCAACTTTTCTTTTCCAACTTTATCCCATTGTGTTTCGACAATGTCTCATTAAAGGACGAAAGCGCTTGGTCAGAATTTCTGCCTATTACTTTTCCTGTGGTATTCGCTTATATCATGAAGTTACGTGCATCTAGTGTGATATATATATATATATATATATATATATATATATATATATATATATATATATATTAAATACATATATACATATACATATTATATATATATATATATATATATATATATATATATATACATATGTATATATATAAATACATATATACATATACATATATATATATATATATATATATACTATATATATATGTGTGTGTGTGTGTGTGTGTGTGTGTGTGTGTGTGTGTGTATTTGCATGTAATATTGCTAAATGTACAAACAACTATTACAAATAGAAAAAAACGGTGCAAAAAAACTGATGTTTGGTATGTTAATACTGTTCGAATTTCAACAAAGTTATGCTAATGTAAAAGGGGGGTGGGTCACTGGCCACGTAGAGCATTAAAATGGGTAATTTGATTCTGGATATGAAAAGTGTAACAACAGCTATAGATTTTCCATAATCAAATATTTCCATCGGTTGCCACAGGTCATTAAATCCGCACCCTAACATAAAAAATATCCCAAAATGCAATTGATAATAGTTTTCATTTCCGATTATTTGTTTCATTTCTATCAGTTAACGTTCATGCTTAAATATCAGCGTTTTTTTTTCATATTACAAATTAGATTTTTCTCGGTTTCCTATGCTTATGAACCTGGTTCGTATAAAACTAACTTTCAATCAAGTCTTCTGCATCTTATTAAAGCGGAACCTCAACCGTCAATTATGATACTGGATAATCTTTTGTGATGCAAAGGCATTCATTGTGTTTCGAGAGTATACCGTCATTTTGATTGATTTCTTAATTTATTATTATTATAGGATATTCAAATGATAATACAAAAAACTACCATGTACGTATACTTCGTATTGTCCCGAAATGTAAATGCTGATCATTAGCTTCCATTAGTAGTTCGTCAGTATTACCTATCGATTTCAATTACATATATTAGATATTTCTGATGAGATAAAAATATCTAAAAACACATTTCTATTTAGACTTGTGAAAAAACATAAGGCAGGTAATCTTCAGAAACTTACTTATAATTTCAAACAATTCTAACTTTCCCCAGCCTCTTTTATTGTTAACCTAAACCTAAAAAAGCAATTAAAGATCTCTGAAAGAGCAAAACCTTCACGGACAGAGAAATTTAATTCTATTTCTCAATTGTGTTAAAAAAAAAAAACAAAGGGATGATACGAACCTTCTTTCATGTGTAATTTGCTAAAGTAAGTTTCTTTGGAAGCGGAAAAACAGTCAGATTTTTTACACTTTTCACCTGCATCACTCCAGCATCAAACCAGCTTCTAATTTGAAGGCATTACAGGCTTAGGGCGCCCCGCATCCACAATTTCATCAATAATGCCGAGAGTATATTAAAACAAGAAATAATGTGTCTCTATCTATTCAAACAAAGCGCTTTCAGTAAGTGCCATTATTTCTTTTTTCCAACAGTATGAAAAAAAATCATGGAAGATATCAATAAAATCAAGACATTCTTTGCTGTATTATTCAACTGATTCAACTGAAATTTCTTTTCCAATCAACACAAACAACTAATTTTGAATTCTTCATATTCAACTATGCATCGGAGCACATTTAAAATAAGAATTTAGCTGAAATGAAATCGTATCATATTTTAAAATTTCGAGTTACAATTTCCGGAAAGATTAACACTAGGCAAGATGTTAATCAGTCTGAAGTTTTGTGTTTGGAAAACAAAAAAATCTAAATCATTCTAAACTTGACATATTCACATTTGAAAGAAGAAAAACGTCTATGCATCATAACAGCCTTCCTCCTTCATTTTGATGTAATATTTATCTTTTCCATCCTTCCTCGTCACATGTCTGCGAGAATGTCATGTCATCAAAGATGAAGGTAACTGTTAACCTCGTCTCTTCTTGACCCGGCGTCGATATTCCCCATTATATCATGTTCGCGGTGTATACATTGTAGCTGTCAGCAGGAGCGATAGATTCTGAACGCGTTATGGAGGGAGCATTGGCACGGTTGACAGGACACTACATCAGGATATTGTGAATTTCCTGGTACACTGAGAGTGACAAAAGAGAGACGAACGGGGACTCAGTCTAGCAGAAAATCAACAATGTTAAACGATGTCCGCTGATTTCAAGCAATAAACACACGCTTACATCTTTCTAATCTATCTGGTCTATCTGTAAATAAACATACACACATACACATACACACACACCCACGCACACACACACATACTACATATATATATATATATATATATATATATATATATATATATATATATATATATATATATATATATAAATTAAAATGAATAGTAATCGGAATATTCCCTACCACAAACCAAGCCACGGGATTGACCAAACACTGTTGGAATTGTAGCCATAAGATCAAGAGAGAAACAACAGTTATCACACACAATAACTAGGATAAAATACCGTAGGTAATCGTAGAGAATGCCTTCTCCAACTGCTCTGCTAAGAAAAAACGATGGAAAGCAACATGGGAAATAAATTGAAGGCCAAGCAAATAAAATGAAAAGTACTGGGAGGCTAAAGGGCTGCAAATTGGTGTGCTGATCATCCATCCTCCACCCATCAAAACATATTAAATTGCAGCCCTTTTGACTCAGGAAAATGATAGTCAGAAATCCAAGCGCTTTCGTATTAGTAAAGACAAAAGCGTTTTTGGATTTCTGACTATCATTTTTCTGTGATATTCGCTTTTATATATATATATATATATATATATATATATATATATATATATATATATATATATATATATATATACAATACTATATCATATTTATATTAAAGTCAGGTATAAAAATTTCACTAGATTTTAATCATTTGATTATGATTTTCTATGGCTGAGGGTCATTCGAAAATATTTCAAAGCAATACCTTCAGAATGATCACATACAGAAAGGTATCCTACCTTTGTTAACGCAGACCAACACTTGTTACCAAAACAAACCAAGGGTAGTGACGGAGATTCATTTAAAAAATCACATCCGTTTACTGCTGAATCAACAGCATGCGACAACCTTGACCCACGTCAACCATTTGCATAATGTATTTCTAGGGAGACTTTCAACACGGTTCACTGGAGTATGAGAAATGGCATAGGTTTTCCACAGCACTGAAATTGCTAATCATCTGTCCATCTCCGTACTTTCGATCCCCTTTTTGAATTTTTGAAATTGCTCAAGGAATTTAGTTTTTTCGACGAATTTTTTATGATCTTCAACCACATTGCATGTTTTACAACATGATTACTAAGTTACAAACTAAGAAATATAGAAGGTATTTCCACGAAAGTCAACTGTTGGGATAAATGAGGACCTTCTTTAAAGGTTCTACAATAATTTTGCAGCGGTATTTCACTCCTTGCGACGCAGCTGTCAGAAACAGCAAAGAAGCAAATACTTTAATGGCGGAGTGAGAGGAAACTTCAACCTCCCTCCCTGTGCACCACTGCATCCAGGGATACCACCTCTCACTTATCTATGACATACGAGGGAAAAGTTCTAAGCTGTGGACTGCATTTCGTAATCCAAACGTGATAGAAGTGGGATGGGAGTTGATATTTCAGTGCATCTTGCCGGTGTTGCGGAGATTGGATCGCATGTCTCTTTTTTTATCTTTCTTTTTTTGTTAAAAATATTTTCAGTTATTATATTATTATTATATTATTATTATTATTATTATTATTATTATTATTATTCAGCAGAAGAAACTTATTCATAAGGAACCAGCCAACAGGGACCACTAACTTGAAATTCAAGCTTCCAAAGAATATGGTGTTCATTCCAAAGAAGTAAGAGGAAGTCAAAGGAAATACAAAAAGAAGAGCTACCACTTAATAAAAAAATTATGAATAGATAAATAGATAAAAATATATAAAAATGCAAGAAGAATGGTATCAGCGTATCAATGAATGCATTTTCACTTGAACTATTCTAGATCCAAATGCACAAAACCGTCTGGAAGGACGTTCCACAGTCCAACGGTGTGCGGAATAAAGGTGCTCAGGAACTAAAAACTTCGAAAGCCAGGCATATTTACCGCATGGTGGTGTTGCTGTTTAGTATGTCTGGTTGCTCTCATCAGATAAAGGGGTTCAGGATCAATTCTGAATATGAAAGATCTCTGTTAAAATACAACTTACGAAAAAGTGACAAACAAGAGACCATCCGTCGATGGTCCAGGTCATAACTACTACTATCAGGAAACATAAACCTGCCACCACGAACCTCCCTATCTAAACGAAATCAATTGCTGTCAGAAGCAGACATCCAAACCGAAGAACAGTATTCCAGCAAAGGAAGCACAAATGACCTAAAACTTTATCACTGTTGTATATATGAGGCTTTACGGAACAATACCTAAGTTACGAGCGGAATTTGCTGAAACTTCCATTAGATGTTTCTCAAAAGTTACATGTGAGTCAAAATTTAAAGCTTCAGACTCGTTCAGCAATGTTCCATTCACCTGCAATGGAGGATGGGGTGGGAAATCCGTTCGAAATCTTCTTATCAATAGTGTTTTAATTTTAAGGGGGTTCAGCCTCATACGACTTCGGTCTATAACAGATATAAGTGCAAAACAGTTCTTTCTTCATTGGTTAATTCTAGCACTGTCCTATAAATGATAAAAATTTCATCTACATCTTCCTGTTAGATTGGCTTCAACTAATAGTGTCGTTTTTATAGCAATTGCAGAGATGTCTTTTAAAAGGGTATCTTTTTTATGTTATTCAGTTATTAATATTAGTAAATATATTGCGTTTTTACCATGCATTATTGCGTAAGACTTAGTGTACGAATGATAAACGATATATTTCATAGATATATTTCAGACAGGCAGACATCACGGCACGGAAATACATGAATTGAAGGAGTTATTTAAATAAAGAGATGAATACAATTCTTGTTTAGCTTTATGTGTGCTCGAGTACATTACCTCTGCACTTCAGGTTCCAGACAGAATCGAACATTTTATTATCATTATTTTTAATCATTCGTTTCAAATAACTGATAACAATCTTATACTATGATGTAAATATGTTTGCTTATTTTCTTACATTTGATAACGTAATCGTGTGACGTAAAATAAATACTTTGCCCACAATCCTCCATTTTGTTTGATAGTCGCCCCAAGCTTTCATATTTCTTAAACCTTTTTATGTCGTCAACACTTTTTTAGAACTCGAGGATCCTTTCTTCAAACTTCTTTTCTCTTCCGGAAATTTGTCGGGCCATATTTTGGGGGGTAATGGCCTCCTAACGCGAACCCTCTGGCCGTTTAGCACAGATTTGAGGTCATTTTGAGACATACCGATGTCTGGACGCCCTTTCTCTGGCTCTGCGCGGATTCTAGGGTCAGGTATTAGAGCCGGGAAGGACGTGGGGAAGTATGTGGAGTGTCATCAGGGACAATGGAATGAAAATATTGCTGAGGTAATCGCCTCACCTCTTTCTCCTTCTTTTAAGTGAGTCATATATTAACGCCAAAGTACTCAGTGGGAGGTTAGATGTTGTTGTTGTTGTTGTTGTTGTTGTTAATGTTGTTTTTTTATGTCCGGGTATGGGGACTTTTCATTAAAGCTCAGTGTTAGGTGTATAAAAATATCCCTTGACTTTTTCACTAATATTCATCTACTAATAACTCAAGTTACATAGCATTTCAGTTTCTCTTACAATGATAATTTAAAAATACCCACAGATTACGACAAAGGGACCTTGTAATCTTAATCAACACCTAGAATTTCTCATTCCTTGATTAAGTTCCAGATGCTTATTGCTTATAACTAACTAACCTACCTCCTCAACACAGGAATATGCTGCTTTGTTTAATCAAACATTATCCAACTGACACCTTAGATACCTCATGACTAGAGTATGGTGTATTGATTCTTTTCATAATTCTCTGAATATTTACGTGTGACGTTTTACTGTGCAAAGTGCGGTTATTTTCCATTATAACCATTTTTTTTTTACCATTTACTTTTTATGAATGCTTAAGGCTGATCCTTCGGATGCTGGTCACCAGTCTATCTCTGAGATTTGACTATAAACATACGCATATTTCCTATCTTTCGTAGATCATACAGCTTTCACTTTAGAAAATATGTCTATTTTTTTTCTTTTGTTAATTTCAGTCCTTTTATTGTTCTATATGACTGAAATTATGAGACTGAATACACTGGAAAAAGGGTGGGTGTCGGCAACTTACCAGGTCATCTAAATATAATATATATTATACACAACAATACATACAAACAAAGAAACAAACATAACGCAAACACACACAAATATATATTTAAATAAATAAATAAATAATATATATATGTATATATATATATATATATATATATATATATATATATATATATATATATATATACATATATATATATATATATATATATATATATATATATATATATATATATATATATATATATATATATAATTGACATTTGAGCACATTTTCTTTCTCATACAATTTTTTCCGCTGAAAACTAAATGGCACTGTTAGCAGATGCTATCTTTTTATCAAGACTTGAATCAGTCTATACTTTTTCTATTTCTCTGCCGGCTAGGTTCTCAGGAGTAAGGAAAATAATTCGGGATTCTTTCCATTAACTTTTTCTTTTTCTAGTCGAACCATTTCTCCCCACCTCTCCCGGCGGCGGCATCAGCATCGGGCTGATTATCAATAAACAACGGTTTTTCATTTCATGCGGACGTTCATACAGTAGGTCATTGGTGGTCACAAATTCTATTGTTTGGCCGGTCTCATGCTCTATCTGGACCATCACGGAGGCAGCATGGGCATTCTTCACACCCCTTAGGACACGTCGGATCCTGAGGTTTGCATCTAAGGGCATGGGCAAGGGTGTGTGATTCCCGTCTCTGGCCGATATTATTGATTTGCCTTGTTGTCGGTAGTCGCGTCCAGGCCACGAGTGACAGAACTCCGTTGGGCACGACTACCGACAAGGAAGCAAATCGAGGCTATCAGCCAGATTTGGGAATCACGCCCTTGCTCATAACCTTGAATGCAAGCCTGGTCATATGCGCCAGGAATGCATATGCAGTAATAAAAACCGTGAATGTTGACATGTAATCCAATCCTAATGTCGCCGGAGAGAAAGGTCGAGAAACGGTCCGTCGATTATAAAATTAAAAGTACATAGAAAGTGTCCCGAATGATTTTTCCTTATACCCGAGAAGTTTGCCAGAAGAGAAAAAGAAGTGCAGATTGATTCAAAGTCTTGATAATAAGATAGTATCTGCGAACAATGCCATTAAAATTAATTGATTGACTGACTGTGTCTATTAAAACTGGCGTCACAACATCTAGGTTACTGACACCGAATTAAATTTAAAAAGAAAAAATAAGTTTTAAAATAAATTTTCATATCAAAAATATCTAAAAAAATATATGTATATAAATATATTTGTTCAAAAATATAAATTCTTACATAGATTTTTTATGCATAATATAAATTTTGTT
Organism: Macrobrachium nipponense; assembly: GCF_015104395.2. Taxonomy (NCBI): domain Eukaryota; kingdom Metazoa; phylum Arthropoda; class Malacostraca; order Decapoda; family Palaemonidae; genus Macrobrachium; species Macrobrachium nipponense. Next base: position 62,819,384 of record NC_087205.1, read on the forward strand.
GTGGAGGCCCGCCTCCCACATAAAGATATATAACTGCTCTATATTACAATCCTTTCTGAGAACTGTAGCTAGAATAAAATGACCTTCTCTGTAACGCCCCCAAGATAGGATCCTATGTCTCAAATTCCCAAGTCTGGGAATTTCGACCGGCAAATGTCACAGTCAAGAGCACATTGCAGTCATCGCAAAACTGAGGATTTTCACGGGACATCAAGAACCCAGGAGTGAGTCTTGTATGTCCAATCCTTAATCTGCACATCGTTAATATATCCTCCCATTGAGATGCCAACATTTTTTTAATACTCTGTCCTAATAGAGGGTATAAATCCCGATATGGCAGTAGGCATCTTGTGGGTTCTCAGGAGCTGACTGTGACTTTGCCAAGTTGGTCAGCTTTGTCATTCCCAGCCACCCCAACATGGGAAGGCACCCTACACAACTTTACTTCTTCCCCTCTTCTTTTTAGTATAAGCAGCCATTCCAATATATGTAAAATCAGAGGCTTTAAAGAGTTAAAAGATTCCAGTGACTGAAGAACATATCTTGAGTCACAATAAATATATATATAAAATAATTTTCATTCTGAATTAAAATTTCCCTTAAAGCCTTTAAATTGCATATAGTTCTGCTGTAAAACTTGATGCAACAGATTATAACCTCCTGCTTCTTTCTATGTCAGGGACAGCCATTTCCAAAAGCCGGACGCCCAGCATTCTGATTTTGAGCCATCCATGAAAACTGCAGTGGAGTATCATGTTGCAAGGAATGTTCTAAAAATATTGACTGCAAGGCCTCACTGGACAATTCTGTCTTGGTAAAATTGAAATATCTACAAAATTTTACCTCTGGAAAGTTCCACGGGGGACTAACTGAATATTTTGCTTGTAAAATCTCGATCTTTGGCATGTTTAATTCACTGACTATAAAATTTACTCAAAAAGAAAATGGATGAGGTTTCTTGGGGTGATTTTCATAAACTGCCAATGCCTTTCCTTTCTCATACAATGCTGGTTAAGACTTAGGTCGCCTCTGAAATCTGTACCAGCTCCGAACCAGCAGACGCTTGTAATGAAGATCTAGCGGCATCTCACCAGCATCTACGAGCATGCTCTCGGTGGGAGATCATTTAAATGCTTCTGTACACAACTATACTCCTCCATGATGAATTTAATTGAGCATTTAAGGATGATTTGGCTTTGCAGATGTGTTACACTTCACACCCATAAGTTAATTGTGAAAAGACCAGGCTTTATATACCTTAACATTTGAGTTCGGTCTGCACCTCACGAAGCGTCAGACAGGACTTTCACCAAATTTATTGTTGCTTCAAGCATTTTTTTTTGCCTTAATTATATTTCAGATGTGGAATCCAGGACAGCTTACTATAAAAAATCAATCATAGAAAACTTGCTTACCAATACATGGAATTCTCTGCCTATGTATGAATAAATCTTGATCAGGATGGAAGTCCTCTTGATACGGACAAAAAAGTGCAATGGTTACTGTTTTACTAGCAATAAAATCTAAAACCATTAACCTCAGTCCACTTAACTATATAATCAATGGAGAGCCGAAGGCGGCGTTCAGCTACTGACACTCTTGTTGATGTAAAGGATATCGAAAGGTCATCAACAAAAATGGCATGTTTTATATCTGGGGGAATTATTTTGGAAACCCCATTGATTGCCAAGGCGAATAAGGTTTACATTTAAAACACTTACTTGTGGTACTCTTTCTTGAATACATCTGACATTGTTGCTC
>NC_087205.1:62826144-62843644 GCF_015104395.2 Macrobrachium nipponense
AAATGCGATCTAAATGAAAACAAAACACGTACCCAAGAATGCCACTAATGAAATCGCTTCATTGTGTTATATTTGCTTCGCCATTCGCCCCTTTCCTTTTCCTTTTAATCTTCCATTGTTTTATCATTCCGTGATTCTAGTGTCTTCACTTCCCCCACCGAGTTTTCATCCGGTTTGAATTCCTTCTCTTTTTTACGCTCTTGCCGCCTCTCTCTCTTGTTAATAATGGTAGCTGAGCTATTTTTCAATGAGTGAAATTATACATTTTGCCTATACTGCCGAATTTCATATGTATATTTCTTTTATATCTTGTTATCGTCGCCATTTTTTTTTTTTTTTGAGTTTGGTTATCCTCACCATTTTTTGTTTCTTTATAAAGGTATATATATATATACCATATATATATATATATATATATATATATATATATATATATATATATATATATATATGTATATACTTCTATATATCTATATATATATATATATATATATATATATATATATATATATATATATATATATATATATATATATATATATATATATATATATATATATATATATATATATATATATATATATATATATATATATATATATATATATATATATATATATAGATATATATATATATATATATATATATATATATATAATATATATATATATATATATATATATATATATATATATATATAATATAGATATATATAGAAGTATATACATATATATATATATATATATATATATATATATATATATATATATATATATATATATATATATATATATAAAGGTATATGCCACAAGGGAAAATAAACAACGGAGTATCCGCGAGATCTTTCGACATTTAAACGTCCTTTACTTAGCAGATGAACTGACTTACATGAGGAAAAGACAATACACGAAAGATCGTATAACTGACAGATAGGGATTATAAAGAGATTAGTACCTAGAATCCGACACACCTGGAAGATGAGTAACCTTCCCAAACAAGCAAAAACATGGTTACAATTAAAAGTTTAAAACAATCTCCACAGACACAAGGACAAGATAATTAAGATTTATTATAGGTGACAGCTATTCAGAACTTTGGTAAACAAAAACATATTCACAATACATATTCACAACACATATTAAACATACATATACAACGAAGATATCTCTAAGGCAACTAATTTTTATTTAAGTCTGTAATTATATCTTTGAGGTCATTCTTAAACATGTTACAAATACAAGGGTCTAAATGAAACAGGCCATGACTAATATTGAAATTACAATGAAAAGTAAGTTGTATTAAAGCAGATTCTAAAAGATTCTGTGATAAGACATCTTTTGACCTTGCAATTACTGAACTACCAATCCAATTTATTCGGTGGTTGTTTTCACTTAAATGAATGAATATTGCATTAGATGTTTGTCCAGTTTTGACAGAATATTTATGCTGGCTTAACCTTACTTCTAATCCCTTGCTCGACTGTCCTAGATAAAATGAGGGACAATCCATACATGGAATTTTATATATTACATTGTTGCTTTCTCTGGGGCCATTTTTTATTAACATTCCTTTTAGTGTGTTATTGAACATACCTCAAAGGCAAAGGATCTCCTCGCCACAGACTGAGTCTTCCTATGATGCCATCAATCTCAATACAACCTGCACACGAGATAACGCAATAAATTAATTAATTACGTCACCTTTAGGGCTTTAGAGCTACGAAATGAGAGTCGTAAGTCTGTTTATATGGCTTTTTTCCTTGTTCACCTCCCCAACCCCCCCACCCCCCCTCTCTCTCTCTACGTTTCGTCTCATAGCACGTCGGTAGAGCATTCAAGTTTTATATTGTGATATACTGTGTGACAAGTGAGCGATTTCCCAGCCGAACAAGGAGGCACGATTACTGTGTATTCCCTAGAAATCCAGTTCGCCTTAGCTTACCTAACTGATATTTCATTTATCCTGTTGTTACATGAACGACGTCAGTCGCGACTGAAACGCAGGAGGGAGAGAGAGGAGAGAGGAGAGAGAGAGAGAGAGAGAGAGAGAGAGAGAGAGAGAGAGAGAAAGCATTAAGATGCGTGCGTTCAGTATGCGTAAATTACTCTGTGATAGTCCTTGCCTACGGGTAAAATCATTCATTAGATAAGGAGCTGTTTAAATGTAAAAAGCAAATCGTCATATTAAGTTGTATGAATATTACCCTGAGAATCTGTAGACTTCTGAACTATAGAACAATACTCCAGTAACTAGGATAAAATAATTCCCAGGACCCTATGCTTGTGGGACAAGAAGATATCCATTATATGCAGGTTTGATTACAATTTTCTACACACACACACATATAGATATATATATATATACTATATTATATATATATATATATATATATAATATATATATTATAACATATATATATATATATATATATATATATATATATATATATATATATATATATATATATATATATATGTATACATAATACCATTTTATTATGAAGCCAACGTTTCGTATCACTCGATACATTTTTCAGGCAAAGATAGCGGTGATATTTTCTTTCTGGTCTGTTTACGTGTTGGAAGTCTCTCTCACGTTTCTTTACAAAAAAAAGTAGGGTTTTGCTCTTGGTGATTATACCTCAAGTCCTATAGTCCTGGAAAATGTGTAATACCACAAAAAATGTCGTCTGACCAACCTCCAACCGTTGCTTAAGTGTCCCTGGCACAGGGCCCACACAAGTTCCTTTACCAATCGAACTGTTCCAACATTAAGTCTGCTTTACAATCTGTCAGTGATGTCCTCTCCGATGAGGAAATTAATGTTGCAATTATGAAATGCAAAGATCTGATACCAGACAATATTCTCAAGGATGTGAGCAGAGAAAAAACCTGTGCTCTCACAAGAAAATATCATATATCACTAAGTGGCTAAGTACCTGCTCGGTGGAAATCTACACCGATGACCCCTACAATCTGCCTCCGAAGGGGCCTATTGACCTAAGCCTACCAGCGGTGTACACACGGCAGAAAATGCCTTCCAAAACAGCAAAATCTCTCTCAGGAATATTTGGAAATAACACAGAAAATATCAAGGAGACAAATGATAAATTTTCAAGAATCTGGGACATGATCAAAGGACTACAGGAATCCCTAGACAGTCTTAAAACTGTAGAAACAAATAATCTCACACGCATCTAGGATGCAATTAAAGGAGTGCAGGAATATCTGGACAAACGCACAGATAGCCACCAGACTACTTTGAATGAAGCGGGTGCGACACGAAGTCAAGATAGCCATACCCACCCAGGAGTCAACTGGCCTCTCTCCCTCAGTCGAAGTGCCACCATCACCTATAGACCGGTCTGAGGGGACTGTTGGACTCCCAATCTCTTCTCCCTCCCCAGTGCCTCCAGTGGAAGATAGATCTCAAGTGACAATCACCAGCCCTCGTGAATCTCCCGACCCTATCACAACACCTAGTGGATGTGGATGAGAGTGACCATGCAGGGTCTGGCAGCTGGCAGACACAAACAAGCAAAAAGAAAAAAAAAAGAAACTCTCATTTGGCCACTGGACTGGAGCCCAACAATCCTGTTTCACCTTGCCCAAAACCTGAGAAGAGATGTCACTTAGTAATTCACAATCTGCGCTCATCAGTGACGCTAGATGTCATAGCAGTGAGAGTCAAGTTTCTCACAGGCTCTGACCCAATCATCTCCCACTACCTGCCATGCAAAAGGATTACCTGCTTATTTCAACACCTCGATGTTTTTAAAGCCAAGAATTTCGGACCTAATATAATAGTTTCAAGATATAACGTAAGCTGGGACCAACAAACCCCCCTTTGCCAACCCAGCCCCCCTCCCTCCGGGAACTTACTGACACCCCAACCAGGGTCACTTCCACCTAAGTGCCAGCCAACCACCCATCATGAGTAACTGCCCACTCCTCCTGGCTAAACCCCCATCCACCCAAATGATCAGCGGATTCATCTCCCATCTTCGTGAGTAGCCATGGGTACATTAAACATAATCTCTTGGAATATTTTTGGCCTCAAGAGGATCATTCCTCTCCTAACCATGTTCTGCTAAAACTTCAAAGGCATCATTGCATTGCAGGAAACACTCCTCAGGCCACATGACCTTCTCATCTGTAATTCAATACATGAAGACTTCAGAGCCTTCTTGACTTTCTTTCCTGTGCCACAAATCGTTAGACACCATGGTAAATGTGAAGACGTACAGGAATGACAGGTTACTGGGTGTTCAAGTGACAGTAAGGGACTCTAAAATCCTTATAATTAATGTTTATATGCCCTGGGAAAATAACAATAATTTTAATCAATACTGCATGATCATAGGCGAGTTACACAGTATTATTCACGATTTTCCTGCTGAATTTATTTGTATAATTGGAAACCTTAAATCTCATCTCACAAAATTCTATAATGAACTTACTCGCTCCATACTCTCCATATTAGCGATATAATGCTCCTCCCTCCCTCTTCCTATTCATATGTACAAAACAGAGCAGACACAATTACAACCTCCTGGCTGGACCATTGCATCACATCTCCACAACTCCATGATTCTATTATGACCTGCAATATTTGCTATGATCTTGCAATGGGCTACAATCACATCCCATTACAGGTGTCATTCAGTATCCCATTCCTCCTTACCGTGAACGCCCTTACTAACCGACCACCAACTGTAAACTGGGATTCTAAAAACCAACAGAAACCAGATACTTTTGGGCGACCACGGAAACCAGGTTGCAGTCTATAGTTCAACTGACAGACGCCTTACTTGGTATTAACACAAATTGTAGAAATGACCACCACAGGAGGGCTCTGAATGAATTCTATTCAAACATAATTTCTGCTATGCTTGCTTCAGGAAGGACTACTTTTAGATTTCGTCTAGGTAATTCACGTAATATACCTGGATGGACTGACTTGGTTAAAGATCTGTATTCATATTCACGAGAAATGCTGTTACTGTGAAGGCAAAATGGTAGCAAAAGAGGCGCCTCTAATGTTTACCAGAGAATTGCTAATACATCTTCCGGTATATTTTGCATCTTCCAATCTTGGATGATCTGGGATGCAAATTAGATATTTGTCGAGCTTATTCTTAAACACATCTGCACTCACTTCTGATATATTCCTCAGATGGGCTGGCAATGCATTGAATAGACGCTGCATTATCAATGCTGGTGTGTAGTGGATTAATGTCCTGTGTTCTTTCCTTAGTTTTCCTGGTATAGTTTTAGGCACTATTAATCTACCTCTGCTTGCTCTTTCTGATATTTTTAGCTCCATGATGTGTCTAGTAATTCCTTCTATCTGTTCCCATGCCTGTATTATCATGTAGGATTCTCTTCTTCTTTCTAGACTACATAATTTTAAAAATTGCAGTCCTTGCCAGTAGTCAAGGTCCTTAACTTATTCTATTCTAGCTGTAAAGGACCTTTGTACACTCTCTATTTGTGTTCAGCTTTTCTTGTTTTGGAGTGCCATAACAACATTCCCATTTCTGCTTTGCATCAAGCAATGCAGATTAAATGGAAAACAATTAAAGCCAATGCAATGTCAAGAAACTTAGAATCCAGTGATTATCCCCATCTTTGGAAAGATATTCAGTTAAATCCCAAAACTAAAAAGCTGTCACAGAGAGTAGGAGAAGCAGTCCACTAGTGATGAGGCTATCGCAAGTATGTGGGGCGATCACTTCAGCAATATCGTTAATTGCATAAATGATCAAGACTCCTGAAGGGATGTAGATAACCGCCTTACTGACAACACTCACTTTCATTTTGCAGATCGTAATATGCCAGGTAACATCAGCAGTGCCATAAACAGCCTACCTAATAATAAATCGCCTGGCTGCGATGGTCTTCCTGCAGAAACTTTTAAATTCTGCCATCTCATAATCTACACTTTGCTAGCTGCCCTATTCAATGCATGCTTAATTCACCAATTTATTCCAGACTCCCTACTCTTAGTTCACTTGATACCATTAATCAAAAACAAGCTAAAGGATGCAGCTGACCCTGGCCATTACCGGCCGATTACAATCACAGCAATCACGTCGAAGATACTTGAGTCAGTTCTTCTAGTGAGACTTCTCCCCTTCCTACACACCACTGCTAATCAGTTTGGATTTAAAGCAAACCACTCAACCGACACCTGCATATACATAATGAAAGAATTGCTGAACTATTACCTATCGTCAACCTCTCCTGTTTTCCTGTTTTGTGGATGTGAGAAAAGCATTTGACAGAGTAAATTACCTGAAGCTCTTCCTGAAGCTGCATAAAAGAGGCACACCCCTATATTTAATTGGCATTTTATATTACTGGTTCTCCACACAGTAATTCTGTGTCAAATGGGGTAAAGTATTATTGTACACCTTTTGCTCCCTAAACGGGCTTCGGCAAGGGGACATTCTCCCTCCATACCTGTTTAATACACAGATGCCTTGAATGTCAACCTGAACTCACTCCCAATCGGATGCACTGTCTATGAAACAACTATAAACAACCTCTGTTACCCAGTGCTTGTCGATGCTCCTGAGATCGCTTAAGCAAATTGCAGAACCACAAATTTTCCTCGGAAATCATCGGCTGGAATTCGTGCACAAATTTCCGTATTATCACGGACGACCTAAAAGATACGGCAGTCATAGAACAGAGGCGTCGTAAACTATGTGCAACTGGCAACATGACTGTAAGGAGGTTTGCCTTTTGTCACAGAGGCTTGAAACTACTGCTCTTTTGCTCGTATTGCTACAGCATCTATGGGCGCTCCCTGTGTACGACCTACACCAGTAAGAACATAAGACGTATTACTGTTGTTCACAATGACATTTTGAGACGCCTTACAAATACTCCTCGCTACCACTCCGCCACACATGTTCACAGAAAACCCCACCTGGACAATTTAAAAATCACTGTATGGCAGACAATGTCCAGTCTCATCACCTGACTGCGAAACAGCAGCAATTCGCTCATACAAAACATCTTAATTAATGAGGCAAGAAGACCTAAATTTTGGGGAAGATGGGAAAATGAGGCGTTTGTTCCCTAAATGACTTAATCTCTGTTTCTGCAAAGTGCTCTCTGCAGAATCTATCATTATTATTTTAGTGCTACGATTATTGTTATTACTGGCATTTTCCTATTTTCATTATTACTGCGATTATAATCAATATAGTTTTTACATTCATTTTTTTACTATTCTCAATTTCATTACGACTATGACCATTATTTTGATTACGATCTTCTCATCTTTTATACCACCTAAGCAAGTATGGATATTGCCGATTAATCTTTTTTTTTCATCATGTTATCTTATGTATCTAGACTGTATGTTATTATCTATTCTTTGTATATTCCATATATATGGCCTTGAGCTGATAATAAAAATTATTATTATTATTATTATCATTAGATTAAAAAATAACCAGTAATTGCGTATAAAAAGTAAGAGATATACACATTATAAATTCATTAGAGATACACATTTTGTATATTCATTAACACCACATTACCAGTTAAAAAACTGAACAAGGGAAAAAAACCAAAAGCAGAGGCAACAAGTACACAACATCTACCCACGATTGCGGAAAGCAGATTAACAAGAAATACAGAACAGGAAAAAGAGAGAGAGAGAGAGAGACGAGAGAGAGAGAGAGAGGAGAGAGAGAGAGAGAGAGAGGGGAGGGGGGGGGGGGGTGGGCACAGAACCAGAGGCTAAAAACAAGAGCAAATTATGCAATGAACAATTGGGTTGATGCTGACTGGTGATTGAGGGTAGGGGCAATCAATTTGATCATATGGATTCAAGGGTTGTGAGCTCTTCCATACTTCGCGTTCTTCCCTCAATACTAAAGTCGCTGGCGTCTATATGTGATTTGCAAGTCTTGCTATGGTTTCTCACATTCGACTGGATAGTCGACTACCTGTTCTAAAGTTAATCCCCCGGTGAGAGGAGATTCGGATCTTTAGCAGTCTTCTGGTGCATCCGATGTTTGTGCCCAGATTACATCTGGGACAGATATATTTGTACACTCACATACGCACATATATATGTGTGTGTGTGTTTGAGGTGTGCAGTGCGTGCGTGGGGTGTGTGAAAATATCCATGTAGTGTCTCATTTTTACTTTTCATTTTCCTTTTCAGATGTTCTAGGTCTACCGTTATTCATATCCTGCTTAATCCCTATTTGTATCTCACGCGTAACTATGCCTGCCTATTGATTTTTATGTCTAGAAGGCACCATGCATTTTCAGGCCAGCTCCCTGAAAGCGTTCTTTAATTAGTCAGTTAAATTTCTGCAGGGAGAAGTCCTCAACCGTAATCCTAGCCATTCATTAAATGGGACGTAGAAGCAGGACTGTCCGTTGGGTAGAGAATCCTAGCGCGCGTGAAAGCTGAAAGAGTCCTCAAGCATATCTTTATGAAACTCTGATGTAAGGCCGCATCTCAGTATTATAGTTAAAGGAGAGGAGACAATGCGGGAATAACACAGTGAAACCGTAAAAATTCCATTTTGCTTGTCCTTTTAGAAATCCAGTTCATTTCCATATCTGAGACTCTCCTAGACTCATTGTCAAGATCCACCAACGACGTCGCCCTTCCTACTGTTCATTGTTGGTGCCACACAATCAATTGAAGAAATTCTTTATGCCTATTCCAAGCAGCAATATCATCATAGAGAAGAAGATATCCTTAATGCACGTTTGGTTGTTCAACCTTAGACTTCTTGCAATCATGCCACAGCCGAGTCTCTTACAAAGTTGAATAATTATCTCTTTTACTAGAGGTTACACACAATGAATCCCCAAATCATCTGCTGAACACCATTTGAAAACGAAATCCTCTGGTTGTCTGTCTCCATATTCCTCCCTTTTTAGTTTATGTAATAAATTAGTTAATTTTTAGTAAATAATATTTGATTTTCTTAACACTGTTTAAAGTTAAGGGAAGGGGAAATTCTTATTTCTTGATCTTGAACTTGAACAAATCTCTTGAAGGCCATAATGACTAACCCCATGAGGAAATGGGTGAACGTGTTTGTTCTCTATTTTCAAGAGTCGAAGGTAAGAATAAAGTTAAGGTAATGCAAGTTAAAACCCAGTGGCCCAGTCGCTCTGTCATATTTGCTGGTCTTTTAAAACTGTTCATTCGTTATTCTGTTTGTCGATACAGAACCTTGTCTGTTTCCACTGAAGCAAGATAAACGTCCTAAATCCATGTATGAAGTCAGCAGAATATACGGGATTTTTATATCGGTTTCCCGTCAGTGGTGATATTTTCACCACACGCATATAATACACACACACACACACACACACACACACATATATATATATATATATATATATATATATATATATATATATATAGTATATATATATATATATATATATGTGTGTGTGTGTGTGTGTGTGTGTGTCTGTGTGTGTGTGTGTGTATACATAAACATATATATGCATTAAGTTACAAATGTCCTTTAACAATCAATTCGTTCTACCTCGGAATTAATATATTTTCATATGTGTTAACCAAAAGGGAATTTTTAGTTGATAATAATTTCGTCTTCTCGTGGATTCGAACCAGCGCTCAGAGAACCAATCAGGACTTCAGTGAAGTTGCCGACTCGGCCAACAAGTGAGATATAAGTTGATACCAATTCCGACCTTATAAATCACTGTCGAACTCAGGTATCTGTAATTAGAATCGATATCCACCCACCTCTACCATGTTAAATCAGTTGTACATTTGCCGCACGTAGCCATATTATGAATTTTTATCACATCACCGTAATTCATTAACATACATTGAGCTACAAATGTCCTTTAATATCCCATTTTCTCTACTGAAGGGGAATTTTAAGTTGATAATAATTTCGCCCTCTCATGGGCTCTGAGCGCTCTCAGCGACCTCGAAAACTGTTGTTTATGGTTATTTCTTTTTGCCACACCCCGCCCCCTATTAGGGTTGAACTTTGACTTGAAGAGTATCGGGAATGCCACCCTTATCTTGTTTTCGGTTATTTTTACATGTCACCTCCTTCCCACCCTTACTCCCTATTGGGGCTAAATTTGGACTTGAAGGCAATCGGGAGTGTCACTATTAATGTCACCTTTGGTCCCAGTGATGTCTTACCCCAACAGTATTCTTTCCCAGATCCCAAATAATGTATACCAAGTATGGTTGCAATTGTTCAATGTGTGTGTCAAAGAGTATTTGGCACATACACACACATACATACACCCATATATATATATATATATATATATATATATATATATATATATATATATATATATATATATATATATATATATATAGACAGCTTTGGAATATCAAGTAGAAATCTAGTAATTCTCGATGTGATATCGATGAAAGGGGATACTTTAGGAATGGAAATTATGAAACCTTAGAGACCAGTAATTTCCACCAAATATTCGAACTTAATTTTTATTACATCGCAAGAACGGAAAGTCACAGAGAGAGAGAGAAAAAAAATTATCTTATCTAGAATGTAACGTGTACGTCATGACCACGAGAAGTTCAAAGCTTACGGATTTTTTTTTTTAAGGGAGAAAGCTCTGATGACTGCATAGGATATTCCGACAAAGGGATTTCTCGTAAAGGGATTCGCAAGATATTAAAGGATTTGCCATCATTAGAGAAACAGGATCAGAGGATTTGAGAACTGCTCGGTAATTGTTTGCGTTTTATTTTCTTTTGTTCTTCTCCTGCTGCAATGTCTAGAAATGACAGTTCGCGCTTATTTATGGCAGTTCATTTCGGGGGGGGGGGAATCGGGGGGGGTTTTGTTTATAGTTCTATATATATATATAAGTTATATCTTATAATATATAATAATTAGTATATATATAATATATATAATATATATCACTAAAGTTACTGTGATGTGTATAGGGTTACCGACGTTGTGATTTGATATTTTTTGTTTAAAAATGCTCGTACATCTCTATATTTTAAGATTTTGCTGCGGGTTTAGGTTGTTATATCTTGTAATTGTGTAATTTTATTTTATTTTGCTTTATTACTTCAATAATATTAATGTAACTTATATTACTTCATTAATTTTAAGTGTAACTAATATTCCATTATATTCCACTTTTTGAATATTGGAAATGGAAATGGTTCCATGAATTTGTGCAATTCCAATACTTTTCTTCACTCACTTGCAAATATGGCAACATTTGCTTTTACTACAAAGGAAAATAGTTTTAAAAGAAGTATTAATATCATTCGTTATAGTATGGATTTTTATGAATTGTTTATTTACCTATTTGGTGGCAGAAAGTGGAATTTTTTCTCACCTTTTCTTTCTCAGCAGAGAGACCGCAAATTATTTTGACTTAACTATTTACAGTTTTATCCATATCATGGAAAATCTTCCATAGTTTACGTACGATAGGCAGAAATGATTATGGATAATAGGGCGTATTCTTCTCCTTCTTCTTCTTTCACTTTGTATATTTCAATAAGGCTTTATTAGTTAGCCACTGCAACTGGCAAAATAAGTTTCTTACGAAAATATAGAGACTTACGTGATTCAATTATTCACTTTCCTGGAAACGATGAATTACAGTTCTCTGCATCATTTCCACTCAGTACCTACTACCTGAGGACACAGCGACATCTCTTTTTTCAAGGCAAAGAGAACGAGAAATCTCTTCGTTTCAAAGAATGGTCTGAGATATTTACAGCTCCTAATGCGCCGATTACAGCATATGCCCGACCAATCTGCATATGCCCACAAACTATTGTGTTAAACGAAAAGTATTCGACAGAAACTTAATTGAAGGAAAGGCTATCATTACCCTCCCCTCATAAAACGAAATGCTCGCCTGTGAGATTAAAGGCCCAAGAGAATGAACATTTACGAAGGGAATTTCGCTCCTTAATGCCCTATGCTAAATGCATAATGGGCAATGGAACTCAGTCTAATGGTACTCACCTCCTCCACCCACCCAGGACATTAGTAACCGCCATGAATTTCACAATAGTCCATCGAAAACTTTGCCCCCATTCTATGTAAATCCAATACGTTACTAATTGCCGTTGTTGTAAAGCAAGGTTTACCATCACTGGTCCCTTTGTAAATTTGTAAAACGGGGTATATCCCCTTAGTAATAATTTCAGATGTACAGATTGCTAAAAGAAAAAAGAAAGTAAAAAATGCACCGAAGAACGGTGCAATCGAGTTTTCTGTACAGCCAAGACAACCGAAAATAGATGTAACTTTCGGTGGTCTCGGTTTAATGCTGTATGAGCCGCGGCCCCTTGGACTTTCAGCCGTCCGTGGTGGCCTATGTTGTTTCGTTATCAGAGGCACCATTACGGCTAACTTTAACCTTAAATATAATAAATTACTGAGGCTAAGAGGTTGTAATTTGTTATGTTTGATGATTGGAGGATGAATGATTAACTTATTAATTTGCAGCCTTCTAGACTAAGTAGTTTTTAAGATCTGAGGGCGGACGGACAGGCACAGCCATCTCAAAAGTTTTCCTTTACAGAAAACTGAAGTCCTGATTTCACACACACACACACACACACACACACACACATATATATATATATATATATCTTATATATATATATATATATATATATATATTATAAGCACATACGCCGTAATTTAAGAACTAAAAAAAAAAGATACAAAAAAAAAGGAGGCACGAAAGCGAACCAAGTAAACCGAGTCCTATCTTTTGATCCCCAACTGTATTTTGAAGGCTAAGATGATCCGAGTTTCTCCTCAGCCTCACTCAACTACATCCCTTCACTCTCACTCGAAAGAGACACCGAGGAGAGGACGGGGAAACCGTCCCTGAGGCATCCAATCTCGATGCGTCGTTTTATCTGGGAGCCTCTGATTTGCGGATGGATCGTTCTTTCATTTTTCCAAGTTTTAACGTTTTTCTCTTATTGCTTCTTTTTATCGCTCCCCCGTGATCATTACTAGTTGATGTTAGCACTTCAACACGAAGAAGGCGAAGACAGAGGTAATCACATTTAATCTTCTGGATTATAGACCTTGTAAAAATGGGGCGTTTCTAGTTATTCATGAAACTGCTGGGAGCTTCAATGTAATACAAAAAAAAAAAGTCTTCACATGATTCTGGACATTAATCAACGCAAGTTTTACCAAAAGTACTCAGAATCGAATATGTTACTCGCATACTTTCTTTGTCATCATTATTCAGCAGATTGTCTCTTTTTCATCATAATCCATTAGCACTGAAAATGATCCAACGTGAAAAGCACATACAACAGGGATATAAACGGTTAAAAATAGACAATGAAAAGTCTAGAACAGAAAAACATTACCTGAAACAAATACAATGTAAGTCAGAACAGCAAGGGAACCCTAGTCTTCACGGATCTTCCAAGGAATGATACTTCTTTTAAACTCACAAGTCTAATAATGAGTAACTTCTGACAATAGACATCGTGCTAATGGTGGCTGCCCGGCACACTGTGTTCCTGGTGTTCTACGTAGCAGCAGCACGCACTAATTTTTGGGTTATATTTTCGAAGGTGCAAATGAAAATTCACAGTTGAAATAACAATTCTGGAATATTGTAAAAATATGTTAAACTTAACCGCCGGTTTATACCATGACTACCATCGTTAAGAATAAGATGAAACCACCTTTTGAGTTATTTGTACCATCACCTCTGTGTATATGGGAACCCTCATAAACAATGCCTAGTTTCTGGTATAATTTTTGTGAGTTTTATTTTCAAATGCTGTTAAAAAGAAAGCAAATTGTCCAATATTTATAATGAGCTTGTTGGCATGAACTACGTGTGCTGGAACTCGGCGCTTCTGTCTCCCTTACCGTCCTGATCCCCTACTTACCCTGGGCCCACCCGGGTCGTACTAACAGGTTTGTCGGAGGAGGGTGGATGTCTCCATACCCTCCCGTTCCCTTACCTACCCCGTCACACCAGTGGTGAACAAACCGGTTTGTAGGTGTGGGTGGCTGCGTCAAGTCTCCCCTATTGTCACCCGGGGGAGGACAAATAAGATCCACTCGATTTTATATGTATAGAATCTCAAGTGGGGCAGTATTAAATAACCATAAATCATCATGGAGTTGGAGTATGGTAAGAGATCGGCTTGTTAGTCACTTACGAGATTAGCTGGAGTTAAGCCTCTCTTCCAACTAACTTTACCAGTTGCTGATCCGTTCCATATTCCTGTTAAGTTCACCTGTAACATTTCGGCTTTGGGAAAATGAGTAATTCCATAAAAGTTAGATCGTTTGCTTCTTCCACTGTACTATCTTTTAGCCTGTTATGAAATCTATTATAAAGACAGGTTGAGGATCACCAAAGTCAGTTACTAGTAACGTTGGTTGTAATCGGAGGAACAAATAGCAAAGCCTTCCGATACCTAAGTTTTATATCTCACTATATTTTCATATCTTCTACAGTACAATTTTAATTTTGACAAAATGAAGTAAAAAAAAATGCCTAATTTTCTGCCATGTAAAGAGACTGTTAAGCATAAACGGTTAAGTAATATTTAAAAAAAAACAACGAACACTAATATACAGTAAAAAAAATGAAAAGTACAGTATTATATAATAAATAAAATAAAAAAAAGTATAATCTAAAATGGATTAATATGGTTCATCAAAATAGAATTGTCTTCTCTATTTTCCAGCCAAATCTGTTAATGATAAAGTGCTTTATGTTATATATTTCAGAAAATTTTTACCAGACTGAAAAAATCCCTACGATCTGGTGGAATTTTTTTTTTTTTCCTTTTTTTTTCCATGAAAAAAGTTGATAGGTAGGTGACCAAAATAGAAATTAAGTACACGCAAGGGGAAAGGGATGACCAAGGCAGGGGAGGGAGGCACATACACACAGACAGACATGCCAGGCTGTAGAATATGTCGGAGAGAGAGAGAGAGAGAGAGAGAGAGAGAGAGAGAGAGAGAGAGACTTAAATGTTTTCTATAAATGCTCAAATATGCCATGATCTTATATTCACATAATCTACGCTGTGATTTATGTTTTTACTTTCTATTATATATATATATATATATATATATATATATATATATATATATATATATATATATATATATATATATATATAAACTTTCTTTACTCTGGGGGATGTCTCATATATATTATATATATATATATATATATATATATATATATATATATATATATATATATATATATACCTATATATATATATATATATATATATAAACTTTTCTTTACTCTAGGGATGTCTTATGCTGTAATATCCAATGTTATGGGAGTGGATAACTGCGTTATTTGTATACGTATACATGAATATACGAATGTCCCTTGTGACCCGACAAACTCAATATACATACAGGAAAAGAAAATACAGCATTTGGTATGAACTTCTAACTGGTGGCTCTCCCAGGTGTCGATAAGTTAAGTCAGTGCTTTTAGCCTAGTTTTTACGCATAATTGTTGCTGTTAATGGCATAATCTAGCGGGGGTGATGTTATAATCCTATCTGAAAGGATTCTCAAAACCTAGTCACGCTCAATATACCGATATCACAGTTTTTTTTAATGATTAATTTCTTCCATTCCTTGTGATGAAAAGGAGGTTGAACTTCCCATTTATTCGACATTTTTAGAGTTGAATTTCCTTGAAACCTAAGAGAGAATTCAATTACATGGTCTAATCTCTTCGTAAAACAAGAAATTGTACATGGCCATTAGTTTTCGTCCTTCCTAAAGATGCCTAGTACAATTTTTCTTTATTATTTGGAGTACTGGAGTAATGCTTGTGGGCATCATTTTTCTTCGTATCCTCTTCTCGTAGGTATCAGAGAAAATTTCTTTAAATCGACACCAAAATTTATTTTTCTCGTCTTTCTCTTTCTCTCTGCTATTTTTATATGGACACTATTCGGGAACGCAGTTTATTCTTTGTAAGCACTGTAGTGCCCTTCAGATTTCCTCATTAGTTATCTATGTTCAATGAGTGTCTCTTCATACCCTTAAAATCATCAACACTCTTTCCATCTTTATTTCCTGGTTACACACACATAGAAACACACACACACACGCGGACACACACAAACACACACATATACACACGTATACATACATATATATATATATATATATATATATATATATATATATATATATATATATATAAAATTACGTTGAAATTGACTCTAGCTTTTTGTGGAGTTCTGAACTCCTCAGGGATGTCATCCAATTGATTTCAATAGCTCATAAGGAAGTAAAAGAAAATACCTTACTGATATAACTGTCAATACATAGATGGTATTTTGAGCTTTTATAAGCTTAGTGAGAGTCAGAATTGCTGAAACATCCCAGCTCCATGAGTGTGATGTATTTAAATATCTCTTCGCTCTTCCCAGTCTAATCATACTTTTCACTGACTAAGATAAACTAACGGAGTCCCACATCCCAACAGATGCTTTGCTGTATTTCTTTCCTCACTGACGTCGAAGATATATTTCTAAGTTCACCTTCATAATTATATTGTGCTACGTCTAACAGCTCACCTAAATCAGACTTGCTTTTGGATCTTTTCGTACGTTACAATGATACTCAAGTTATTGTGTGAGGCAAACATAGCAGGAGTAGTGATGTAATAGGTGAAGGAATAGGGTCTAGATTAAAGCATGTAGAGAAAGTACAAGAGGAAACAAAGAAGAAAAAGACTATAGACATGTACTAGTAAATATGGAAATTTTAGTTTGAACAGTAATATAAAAAAGCCACTTTTACAAAAATAGCGTGTTATTGATTTTGTATAAAAAATGCTTATGTTCGTACGGTTAGGAAAGGAGAGAGAGATGTGTGTGTATAATTGTTTACGCTATTTTCTTTTCTTTTTTTTAAGAAAGATGATACTCTGTACTTCATATTTTGTTTTTAAATTGTAAAACTCTTACGTTCAGACAACTACTTTAACTTCGAATTATTTCGAATTAATTTTTTTCACTGTTGTTTTTTCAGGTATACACGAAGATGAATGGTCAACGAAACCCTTTTACGGAATGCAAAGGAAAATAAGGATTTCAAGCAAAGAATCTGTCATGTTCAGCTATAAATATATAACATCTTTATTAAGGTCATGAGGTTACCAAAAGCTATAAAGCAAAAAGAATACAACAAAAATACCAATACTCATAACTTTCATTAATGTATATATATATATATATATATATATATATATAATATATATATATATATATATATATATATATTATATATATTATATATATACATTAATGAAGTTATTGAGTATTGGTATTTTTGTTGTATTCTTTTTGCTTTATAGCTTTTGGTAACCTCATGACCTTAATAAAGATGTTATATATTTATAGCTGAACATGACAGATTCTTTGCTTGAAATCCTTATTTTCCTTTGCATTCCGTAAAAGGGTTTCGTTGACC
>NC_087205.1:62848644-62856144 GCF_015104395.2 Macrobrachium nipponense
TGTATGTATGTATGTATGTAGTATAATAATAATAATAAGACGAAAAGAAGAGATGATGAAGGAGAGAAGAAAGACCGGGAAACTTTAATCATCTAGTCGTTAATGAACTTCAAGGTTTAATGGCTCTGCGTGACCTATCTCATTATTGGATCGAACAGGCGTAAACACATTATTTTTTTTTTCAGTTTATCTTTTTTTTCTTTTTCTTCTTATTGCAAGATCTCTTGATATACTACAAATAGCATACTCTTTAAAGTAACGCTATTGAGAAGGTAAGTGAACAACATGAAAACGGCTCACTTTTATTAGTAGTATATTTAACAATTAACATTACGAGTTCTGTATATTAGCGTGATTGCTGATATATCTACGTTAATTCAAAATTAACTTTACTTTAAATTCCTGTAAAGAAAAGTCTCTAACATTATGTGTGCGACAAATAAAATCTTCAGTGTTATATATATTGAGGGGCTTCGTTTATTTTACTTCATCCATGCAATTCTATTTTGCTTCATTCCTATATTCAGTCAGAGAGAGAGAGAGAGAGAGAGAGCGAAGAGAGAGAGGGCGAGAGAGAGAGAGAGAGAGAGAGGAGAGAGACTAGCATCATTTAGGGCTATAACATTAATGCTTCCTCTCCCTAAGAGATATCAGATTCTGTCTCATTCATGGAATAAGCATATGGGTTCTCAGGACGTAGTATTAATGAATGAGATATCCCTACATTAATCAGTAATTATTGTGGAATAAAAAACATGTATCCCGTCAAAAAGCATATGGGAAGCTATCACAGGGTAATTTTTGTTTTACCAGATCTATAAGCTTTTACATAATCAAGTAACGTTTAAAATTACCATATGTGTATTCATAGCAACTTTAGACTAGGTCCCAAGATACGAGGGAATTTAACCTAACTCCCCAACCGATTAGCACTGCTCGGTCGTGGAGATGGGTTAAATTCGCTGGTATGTTGAGCTCTATTCGCATGCCCCGGAACAACCTTAGACATGTAGTACGTAGATTGGAACCTTGGAGGAATTCGAACTCCTTTCATTATCTTTGCATCCGAATTGCTAATGCCCTGGACTCTCACTTGAAAGACTGGGGTTCGGTCCATGACGAGTAAAAGAAATATACATGCATTAAGCTAAAAATGCCCTTTAATATCCAATTCGCTCTACCTCGTAATTAATACATTTTCATATGTTAACCAAAGGGGAATGTTTCAGTTGATAAAAATTTCGTCCTCTCGTGGATTCGAACCAGCGGACAGAGGAGAAATCAGGACTTCAGTGACATTACCGTCTCGGCCAATGTCGGTAATGTCACTGAAGTCCTGATTTCTTCTCAGTCCGTTGGTTCGAATCCACGAGAGTATGAAATTATCATCAACTAAAAAATTCCCTTTCGGTTAACATATAACAAAATATGTTAAATCCGAGGTAGAGTGAATTGGACATTATAAGACATTTTTAGCTTTTTGTACGTACATATACATACATATATATATATATATATATATATATATATATATATATATATATATATATATATATATATATTATATATATATATATATATATATATATAAGAGTATATTTGCTACATATATATTACCGAGGTTCCAACCTCGGTACATTTGGTAGCAATGACCGGGTAGCAGCAAGGCACTGGGTGACATCCGTTCTCTCTCTCTCTCTCCATCTCTCTCTCTCTACAGCTTTCTCTCTCTCTACAACACCCCTCTCTCTCTCTATCACCTAAGGCAATTAAATCAGACTCGTGAACTACAAAAATAAATTTATTTAAGAGCAAAGCATTAACTAAATAATTCAGATTCTCAACAAAATGATTAAATGTAAGATTGAATTCAAAATCCAAATAACTCAGATAGCCCTGGGAATCGAACCAAACCCATCCATCCCTCCTTTACAGTAACCAACATTAGTTTAGTCATAAAACTAAGAAAAGTCATAGCACAGTCTAGTAACACCACGGAACATCAGTTAAGGGTATCAGCGGGGTCAGAGTTAATTTTGAGTGACGGTGTTCAAACTTCCACAGGTGTTACCTCTAGTTTGACTGAAGATGCACACAAAATTTCAGGTGAATTAGATGAAAACTCTTTTTTTAACAAATATTTTTCTTTTAAACATAGCATTTTTTATTTGTTTTTTAAAGTATATTTCCTTCCTTATTTATCATTCAATTTAAAGAAAAAAGTAATAGCAGAAAGTTTAATACCTATCAAATAAAACGGCAAACTCAGAAATCTAATATGTGATGTGTGCTATTTAAAAAAAAAATATTTAAAAAACATCAATAAAAAATACCTTAGAATTATGTATTAGATATTGGTAAAAAAATATTTTTTAGAGAAAAAAGAAAAATAAATTTACCAATGTGTTCTCTCACTATCTTTATCCCAATTGCTTTTTAGATTATTAAAATCCATTCATAAATAAGGGAGTTTTTAGAATTTGAGTGTAGAAAATATGTTTTGAGAAAAACGCAGTTAAAGTTTGCTAACCATTTATTTTGGTTTTAGAAGCATATAAAGTTTCTTGGAAAAGCCTACATGCCACCTGTTTCCTTCTCTTTTATAAGAGATATTATTTCCTCTAAAAAAAAGCCATTTATCACTTATAGAAAATAGTTTATATTATTTTTGGAGGGTTATCGTAAAACGCCACTCTACTCTTGTGCTGCCAAGTTTTTAGAAGGCTAATGAGCCCCTCCTTCATATCCTCCTTTTGAAGCTCTTTGCTTCTTTTGCTTTCTTGAATGCATAGCAGACATTCGTTTCCTGGTCTTCTCTTTCATCTGATAAGCAAAGAATTAAAATGCAAAATCAAAAGGTCCAATAAAATAGAACATCTTTCAGGCTTTCTTCTGTAGTTTTTCTCATAATAGGCAGCAATGAACTTGCTGCATAGCCGATATTATGTTCTGTTGCAGCAACATGAAAAGCAAAGGTCAGAGTATCCTTCCCATGAAGTCTCACCTTTGGACACTTTGCCCATATTTTACTTTTGAATGATTCATTTAGGTTTTGAGTACGACCTTTTGCACATCTTTGTGCAAGGGAATAATAGATTTCCCTCGGAGCTTCGTAATAGGAAGGATTTGGCATCTCTTCAGTACACGTGGTTGGTGGCGACACGTGAGAAGCTACATTAGCTGTCTATACTTTTAGTTTCAAGATAAGTTTTAATATTGCGAGAGCTTGCTTCCCTTTATTTACTAAACTTCTTTTTTGGCATGTTAGTACTATATGTAATACACAATTGATGTCCAAAAGTTTGAGGAAGTATTGCAATTGATTGAAAATAACAAATACACGATTGCATAAAACAAATACAAGTATTCTCTCTCGAGACAAATGGTTCGCGTTATTCAGTCATGGGAAGAGTTGCCATCTCTATCAGGAAAACATATTGTACGGTATACGAAACAAAATGCAATGAAAAGAAATTCAAATACTTGAAGAATGAATGCAAAATGAAATAGTAAAACCACCCCTACCCAGACCTTTAATTGTCTACTTGGATGGGGCCTTTAAATTGGCCTTTAAACCATTTAAAAAGCTTCGTATCGATATTATCTTACGTGTGGCAACGGCCGGGACCCAGATGTATGAAAATATGACGATAACTCATTTCATGAATTTGAGCCAATATCGTCAAAATTACAGGCCGTCGATAGCCTTAAGTTCCCATTTCTAAATATCATATCAGTTCCCCTTTGTTCCAGATCTGCCTATAAGAAGACAGGAGAACACATTGATAAGCAAAGGATTAAAATGCAAAATCAAAAGGTCCAATAAAATAGAACATCTTTGAAGCAATTATTCAAAATACAGTCAAGCCACACTTTTGGCTAAAAAATAAGTATGCTTACCCATTCAACACAGATTACACACACTTAACCAAAAACACTATCAAAGGAGCCATCTTGGCCCTTTGCCGACTTTGTATCGTTCTCCCTTTTGGCTAAGTTACTCTCTCATTATGTAGAGAAATAGCTCGCATGAACCCAAGCATGAATTAACACACAAGACACTCCCAAATTAGTGTCGTCACTAATTTTGTCACAAGTTCATGACGTCATTATACAGATCATTGTTCATGCCCAAGAATCAGCCCCAAACCAGATTCAGAAAGCATATCTGCATCCGCCCATGCATGGAGACACAGGACGTGGTCTGTTCTGCTTAGGCAGCGACTTTCGACATCGTGCCACCCAAGGAAATTGTGTCAGCATTTCCAAAGCTGAGCTGTCTTGTCACTTCAGGACCACTGTTTCCATGGAGAATTAAATTGATGATCTCTACATTCTAAGAATGTCATTGCCAATCACATCCTCTTCATGAAAAAAAAAGATAATTCATGGATACAGTTTTCAAGGGTACATAATACTGCTTGGCCACTGAAAGAAGCTAGCACCTGCCTAGCCATAGCTCATACAAAACAGCTTATGTGTATAAAAAAAAACACATCGGTTGGCTCAATAAACACCATAATAACTGCACGTCTTTGGCAGTACAATGTCTATCATATAAAATAAATTTGAATAGCCTGTATCTGGGCTATAATAATAGTTGACTGAAGAGACATTTTCTCGCCTTGAATTTTCAACGCTCCCATGTGTGTATGGTCTGCAGCTGCACAGACTCGTGAAACACGCTGTAGAAAGGCAAAACGTCTCCCAGTGGAAGACAACTGGCGACTTCCATAGTCCAAAAGGGTTGAAAAACCTTGTAGACTCATAGATTATTTTGCATGAAGGCAACATACATCTCTGTAGTAGCTGAAGGATGTCTTGCTCGCGTAGGGGAACGATGTTTATGGTGTTTCAGTATGTCAGTCATGTCATCGGTCAATTAAAGAAGAATTAACCCTAGACATACATCTGTCAAATAATGACCTCAAAATTCTAAGAAATACTAATTGAACGTTTTCCAATTAAAACCACTAAAATAACCACCGAACTAATTTCTAACTCAAACTTATGAAGTAATTTCATAAAATCGCTAAATCATAATTCACTATTAATGATATATATGTAAAAGACCAACTATAACCCCATAAAGAAAATATTAAATTCTCCAATAATATAAAAAAAAGACTCGCCAACCCCATACATAAATTAGCACAAACCACCCCAAACTAGAAAAATGAGAAATCACAAAAAGTCTACGGACTACTGTCCTTACACTTTAAACTCACCATTACTCACATGTATAAAAAAGAAAATGAGGCCCCCCCCCAAAAAAAAAGTAACAAAACCAGCCCCAAATTATCACTAAAAATGTTCTCTCAAGCTCTGATATTTCATTAACCCACAAAATCAGTAAGAACCCAAACATATCAATAAGTGAACTTTCCCCATTACAGAACGTACACGGAGAAAAAAAACATATATAATCCAATCCTTTCCCTCATAAATGCAGTATGTATCGTTACGGAATTTGCTACACCAACATATTTCATCGACCGGAAACAACCCCCTTACATACATCCTCATGGAATGCCATAATCCACATCTCCAAAAATAGTGCAAATCTCCGAGTAATCAACTCTAAAAGGAAAAAATCAGCAACCGGACTCGTCACAGCACTCTCAGCAAAAATCCACCTGTGAACACCTCATGTGCTTCGAACTGCACTACAGATTTGTCTAGTCAGACTTGCGACCTCAGAAACTATTATTCTCCAAATAACCCCAAAAATTCAATACTAACACTATATAACCACATTTCAGAAACTTATCTCCAGGATATCACCAAAGGTGCCCAAAAAATTGCCCTTAAAAAACATAACTCCCCCATGATACTACCCCAGGTATATAAAACCACATTACCATCTATTCGGGATATAAACCACAGTAAACCACAATTTAACAATTATATACCGCCAAAATAACCACTGGAGAATATAAAAATACAACACCTCCATAAAACCACATTAGCGCCACCGCCCCTAAGAGCCACAACACCAAAAGGAACCACAATAACCCCCTCTTTGGTTCGTAAAACCACAGATCACCACCAAAAACCATAACCACGAAAAACAACTCACCACTAAAGATTATAGCCACAAAAGAAAAACTCAGCCCCCCAAAAAAAACTCTTCAGTAATAATATAAAAAATAACCACCCACATATCACCATAATAATAATACCACTTAGGCAATAAAATTATTCCCTTCTCCATTTCACCAGCAACCACATGTGGAATAAAAACCAAGTACCCAAAAAATATCATTACACCTCCGAGCAGGGTAATCAAAAAAGAAACTCTGTCCCCAAAAATGCACTTAAAGCCTCTAGCTGATACACTTGAAAATATTACCACATATCTTCTATCACAAAGGTTTCCATTTGCACCAAAATAACTGCAAAAATAACTGAATCCAAAACAGCAAACTAAAACATAGCACTTTCCACCACAGGCCTAAACTTTGGACCATCTCCAACAAAACAAAATACCACAAAGCCAAAATATTATACCTCTAATGCTCCTCATAATCGGATTCTAAAAACTGTGCCAGTAAAATAACCTCCAAAAGCATCTCTAATGAGCTCAATGTTACCGTCAAAAACTGTAAACTCTTTGTTTACCATAACTGCTGAGAAGGGCAAAAACTTGGCAAAAAAATTGCCAAGGAATTCTAGAAAAAATCATCAGTGTGCCATAACTCATTACAACAAAACCACAAATCCGAAGTGTCTAAACAATGGCTTCCCCATAATAACTTCGGCACAGGCCACCAAAAACTTAATCAAGTTTCCTATCTCTGGCAAATTTGCCACAAAGACAACCATGAGCAAAAACTATTTCTCATATGATAGACACTTAGAAATATTTGCCGAAACACTCGACAACTTAAAAAAAAGAAAAAGCACAAGCGCCATATCATTGTCGTACCCTGCAACATATGCTCACGGACTCGGGAAAAAGGAGAGAGAAAAAAAGCAAAACTGACATCTCATCAGATATTGGCTCTGCAACACTATCAGAAAAACTGAACACACAACAAGGGTTTTGTGCAAGAGGCCAACAATTTCCAGAACATAAATATCAAGAAAAAAAAGTAGTGCCATTACGTACACATTCAAAAATGCAAAAATTCTCCCCTAAATCTCTTTGCGGCATCAAACGACTGAAATTATAAACGCATTCCCGAACAATGATTCCAGTCATAAACTGAGATATGAAAAATCCATACAAACTGTTATGAGAGAAAAATAAATTCAAATTCGCCCATGATAGTGACACCTGTAACATCTGTGACTCACATAGACTTCAAGCAATTGTCTACTGAACCCATAAAAAAAGAAAAAAACTCTAAGACTATCACAGAAAACCAATAAAAACACCCGGGCAAAAGAGGACTGGTAGGTTTTCTCACTTTCTTCAATTTGACTTTTACCATAGTCTTTGAACCGGGCATTAAAACAATATCCTCCGACAAAACCCCTTTATATTTGTGGTTAGTA
>NC_087205.1:62860823-62900823 GCF_015104395.2 Macrobrachium nipponense
CAATGCAGCAAGGCCTTTCGATTCTTGTCCTTCACTAAGCATACTGCTTAGCAAAGGGCAAGAGTCGAAACGCCTTGCAGCAGTATGCCATTGTTTCACTTTCCTTCATGGTTTTGCCTTTATTTATATAAATATTCATTACGTTTCAAATTTTCGTGATTCAGTTATACATTGAAGCCACGGGCACGAGGAATGTTAAACTCCAGCCTGAAATATCTCTTAATCCTCTTTCCCTGTCCTTTCTGTTTGGAGAACATGCTGCCCGAATCAAGAAACTTTAAAACTCCACCCACCACTACTTAATTTTGTATATAATGCTCTGTAAACAATTTTTTCACTCAGTGTGAACTTGAAAAAGTAGAATGAACTACGAAAGTACTTGTTCCAAGTCCCGGTTTTCATTTGTCTTCTTACGAGGATTTTATGATATATATAGAAATATACTTATATAAACCTTATTAAGCAGCGATTAAGACCCATATTCGAAGGTACGAATACCTGCTGCATTCTGGGTTCAGATGTGTTCGGGTAAGTGTTAAATTTACAATTGAAGATTGTGGCCTTGCATAAGATGTTAATTGCTATGCCTCCTTGTCTGGAATTTGAATGTCCGGCAGTGGACAGAAGTTCAAATTAATAAGTGAAAGTAGGGTCCATTGGATTTACTTAGAAACTGCGTAGTGCAAGGAACCCGTTATCCTTTAGTATATTTAGCCAATGAATCTTTTATGGTTCATGCCATGAAAATGGATAGCACAATCTAGAAATGGCCATCAGTCCTGGTGTTTCAAAATCCCAAGAGAAGTGATCTTTTGGTGTTTGGGGAAGAGGAAAGTCCCAGAAAGATGGTTAGGCTGGTCGGGATGATATATCTAAGAACGACCACAATGTAATAACAGCATTTGGCGAAACAGAAAGCTTTGAAGTTAGAGATGGTTTACACCACGGGTCAGCATTAAGCCCATTATTGTTTGTGCTGGTCATGGATGTACTAATTGAGGAGATCAGGAAAGAAGAGCTGTGGGAGTTTTTGTACGCCGATGATCTGGTGATTACTGCCGAAAATGGGAAGACCTACAGAGAAGGGTTTGAGAGCGGCTGGAGTCTTTAGAGTGACCTTACCTTACAGACCTTACAGCTCGTTTGGGTTGCACCAGGTCCCTCAGTGTGAGGCACCTTTAATGTCTACTAGAGAATTGCTAATGCATCTTCCAATCTTGGATGATCTGGGATGCAGCCTAGACATTTGTCTGAGCTTATTCTTAAACACATCTATGGTCACTCCTGATATTTTCCTCAGATGAGCTGGTAATGCATTGAATAAACACTGCATTATCGATGCTGGTGCGTAGTGGAATAATGTCCTGTGTGCTTTCCTTAGTTTTTCTGGTATAGTTTTTGGGCACTATTAATCTACCTCTGCCTGCTCTTTCTGATATTTTTAGCTCCATGATGCTTTTGGTAATTCCATGCCTGTATTATCATGTAGTGTTCTCTTCTCCTTTCGAGACTATATGATTTTAAAATTTGTAGTCTTTCCCAGTAATCAAGGTCCTTAACTTTTTCTTAAAGGACCTCTGTACACTCTGTATTTGTGCAATATTCAATATTAACTCTGTATTTGTGCAATATTCAAGTGGACTACGTACATACGTTTCATAAAGCATAATCATGTATTTGGCTTTTCTTGTTTTGAAATGCCGGAACAAAATTCCCATTTTTTCTTTACATTTTGCCAATAGTATTGCTATTTGATCATTGCATAACAGATTCCTATTCACCATCACACCAAGGTCTTAAACTGCTTCCTTATTTGTGATTGTCTCTTCATTAGGTCCTCTACATACAAATAGCATTCCTTCTTTATCACCATAATTTATTGATTCAAATATTTGAGAGTTAAATACCATCCTATTTACCTCTGTCCATTCCTATATTTTGTTTAGGTCTCTTTGTAGTGAGTTCCTATCTCTGTCACAAGTAATTTCCCTACTTATTCTTGTGTCATCAGCGAAACAAACAGCAATGCAGCTAATACCGTACCTTGTGGCTGGCAACCCGGATATTACTTTAGCTTCATCCAATTTCTCATCATTTGCAATCACTATCTGTTTTCTGTTTTGTAAATATTCTTTTATCCATTTTCTTACTTTGTCTCCACAATATTATGTTTTCTAATTTTCTTTGCTAATATATTATGGTCTACCTTGTCAAAAGCTTTTGCAAAGTTTAGGTAAACCACAACTGTATCTTTTTCATTTATCATATTTTTATATATATGTCCTCATGGTGGAATAACATTTGGGTTTGTGTGGTTTTTACAGGTACAAAACCATGTTGTCTTATATTAAACAAATTATTTTTTATTAAGTGCTCCACTATATTTTTCTTCAATACCCTTTCATACACTTTTATAATATGTGATGTTAGACTCACCGGCCTGTAATTACTTGCCTCTTGTCTTGATCTACTTTTGAAAAAGAGGTCATATATGCTAATTTATGTTCATCATAAATCTTGCCTGTATCTACACTTTGTCTTAATAATATTGCGAGCAGCTTTGCGATAGTATGAATTACTTCCTTTAACAAAATGGCATGTATGCCGTCTGGTTTGGCTGCTGATCCATTTTTAATTTCATTAATAGTCTGTACAGTATTGGCTTCATGAATACCTATGTCCAATAAATATTCACTAGTTTTGTCTCATATTCCTGTATCATTATCTTTATTATCAACTCTATTTCTTAGATAATCTATTTCTACTCTTCTTTTATTCATCTTTTTTTTGCATATGAGTAAGGTAGTTTGGAATTTTGCTTGATATTTTCTAGGGTCTTTTTTTCTAAGCACTGTTTTCCATTTTCTTTTGATTGTACAATCTTCTGTTCTGCATTTTCTATCTTACATTTTAGTTACATCACTTTCCATGCTTTCTTTTCCTTTGCAAGACCTTTTTTCCACTTTCTGATTTTCCGGAACAAGATCCTTCTGTCTCTTGGTATGCATGACTAATGTTTACTTTTCTTCTTTGGCAAATATTTATCCACTACTTTCTCTAATATTTTATATAATATATCTGTATTTACTTGTATATTATCACTTACGAATATGTTTTCTCAGTCTTTGTTTAATTTTCATTTATTTCTGACCATTTTATATTCTTACTATAGAAATTGTATTTTCCATATCCTTCCAACTTTTTCATCTCTTGCTTATCTGTGTTTTCACTTTCTTTGGAACGGACTGTTAATTCTATGACATTATGGTCTTAAATACTTGTATTATGCAGTATTATTTCTTTAACATAATTCACCTCGTTCACAAATACTAGGTCTAAAATATTATCCTTTCTTGTTGGCAGGTGATTTATTTGCTGATTGCTATGTTTTAGTAGCATATATAATACCTTTCAAATTGCCTCATATCTTCTGCGCTACTATTACTCTCTTTTTTTATATGTATAAATACAACCATAATCTCCTGTTCGTTCTTTCCAATCTACGAGAGGAAAGTTAAATTATCTGGATAGGAGTGTAAGTCTAGTTTTTGTGATTTCTACATATATCATCCAATTTGTCTATTATTATTATGTCAAACACTTTAGTATTAGGGGGTCTGTATATTACGATGTTTACTAATATTTCAGATTCAAATTCTACTGGTATTAATTCACATTCTGTTTTACTATATTTTGCACAGATTTTTCCATGATTTATATCTCTCCATATATTGCGGTTCCCCCTTGATTCCTATTTTTTTCTATCTGATGTGTAAGTTTGGAACCCCCTTATCTGATTATCATTACCAGTCTCTTGGGAATACCAGGTTTCAATTATATTCAATATATCTATTTTTTCAGGTTGGTTTAGTTTTTCTAAGAACTCTTTTTCTTTTTGAGTTATTCGAAACTAAACCCTGCACATTCATCACTATGATGGTTTGCGTATAATCCCCATTATCTAATATGGGTAATTATAAGGATTTTACCCTGTTTCTTTCCTGTTCTGATATGTTGTTCTTTTCTTCATTTCCAGAAATTTGGACATTAAAAAATCCAACTTTTCCAATATATTTGATCTTCCATCTTCATATTTTTCATTTTGTGTATGTATTTACATTTATCACCATATCTGCACCATCCCCTGGCATCGTAGATACAGTGCTTGTTGCTTGCTCTGTACCTCGGTGCTGATGCCTCTTATCGAAGCGCTGACATTTCATGACGCAGTGTTGGCTTGTTTTTTACTTCATCTCATGTTCTTTGTTCCTTTTTTTATTTGCTTCATTTTTACTTTGATTTTTATTTTGTTTTTTATTTTGATTTTGATTTTTGTTCTTCATTGCGACAGGATGCATATATTTACATATTTTTAATTGAACATTCATCCTTTTCCTTCTTTCAAGTTTTTGCATGTTTTTGGATGTAAATCGCTGCATTCTTCCTAATAGCTGTCTATATATGCACATTTGCCATATATCTCATAATTGTGACTTATCTTGGGATGCTTGTAGTACATCTGTCACCGAATCTGCAATTCCCTCTTTTTAAAAGGGTGCAGACTGTCTTTCTTGTCTTTTTTTTTTTTTTTTTTTTTGCTCTTTCTCATCAGTATGAAAATCCGGGTACAGCCTCTTTGGGATTTTATTTTGGGTTATCATGTCAATTTATTTCATCGTATGTATGCTGCTGTATTGCCTCATATGTAATATCTATGAGTTTCTCTGCATCCATACTCTTGTCCTGTTCTTTGTTTTCATTTTTTTTTCTATTTCCTCAAGCTTATTTTCTTTTTCTTCTCCATTTTCCTCTTCTTCCTCTTCCTCATCTTCTTCATCCTCTACTGTTTGCACATAAAGTCTTGATTTAATGACATTATCTATCCATGCTAGACATGTTGAGTAAATACTCTTGTGTCGTTATTCTTATTTTGCTGGACTTCGGCACATGTTGGATGAGTAGGTACGTGGCATACATAGCATTTCCTGATCAAGTTTTGTGTATTTACAATGCTATACCACACATTGCATAGATTACATGCTTAGGCATTCGTTTTCCTATTGCATCAATCAGTAGATTCACCTTATTCATTTTCTTTGTTGGAATGTGTTGATTGATGTAAATTTTCTTTATAAATCTCCTGATTACTTGAATTTTCTTTGATATTCCTTCAGTTATTTTCATTATGTTTTCTGCAGACTTGCTCCAGTTTGAAGGATCATAACCTCTCAATATGTCTGAATATTTTTGCATCTTTTTGGATGGAGTTGTTATGAATCTCATAGATAAGAAACCCAAGTTCCTTGTTTACTAAGTCGTCATATTGGGTATCTGCAATGCAAGTAAGATTCCTCCATTTCTTACCACTGTTGTTGCTAGACACTGCCATGATGTTCCAATTTTTAGTAATTCACTCGAATAAACAACTTACTTGATGCTTTATCATGCTATTCTGACACTAATCTAATCACCGATATTCGTGAATACTTTCAGCTATATTTTGTTCGCTTGTTTGTTATACACATGATATCGGGTTGATTCATCAGACCATGAACAAATACGTCTCACCAAGAGGGGTGGCTTAAAGGTGAATGTGAATAAAACGGAGGTTTTGCCAAGTAGTAGGGAGGATAGAGACAGAATAGTAATGCAAGAAAGAAGCTCGATTATAAAACAGGTGCAAAAGTTTAAATAGTTAGGATCTACTTTAAGCCAAGAGGGAGGATGTTGGGCTGAAGTTCACAGTAGGATAAAAGCTGCATGGGGGGAAGTGGAGAGAGGTACCTGGAGTAGTATATGATAAGAAAATACCAATCAACCTAAAATACAAGATCTATAGCACAGTGATAAGACCAGTGTTAATGTATGGATTGGAAACATGGGCTTTAAGAAGAAAAGATTAAGTAAAACTTGAGAGAACACGGATGGGAATGCAGAGGTGGATTATGGAAATATCGCAACTTTAGAGATTGGAAAGTACAGAGTTGATAAGAGAGTCACGATTGATGTGGTATGGGCATGTGGTTCCTCCCAAGCCCTCTTCCCTGAGGAGGGAGGGAAGAGGGCTTGGGAGGAACCTGTTAGAGGGAGACGATTGAGAGGGAGACAGGGAATTAGATGGCGAGATATAGCGATAGATGAAATGTAGAGAAGAAGTTTTGGTGGAGGATGATGCCTTTGATAGAAGGCAGTGGAGAAGGCGCATCAGGCACTGACCCCTTTAATGAAGGGATACCAGTGGGAAAGAAGATCAGTCCTGGTGTTTGGAGGTGCTAATAATCTCTGTTTATGTAAATATTTAAGGTTAACTGACAATAGGAAATTGGAATATAAGAATACTAAATTAAGATGAAAAGGTAATAGATTATTTTCAGAGATGTACAGCAGGCATCATTGCTATTTGTAAATGAAGATGCAAAAGAATGGGGGAAGAGAGATTGGCAGGTGGGGGAGGTTAATGTATATAGTTATTCATGAAAAGCAGCTGGAATTAGTATAGAGTGAGTAGGAATGCTCTTAACACCAAATGCAGAGATAGCACTGATCAACTAGAGAACTGTAAATCAAAACAATTCCATGTGAATATTATAATGCGCTATGATTCGAAGCATGAATTCTTGGAAGAATTATAAGATGACATATATAGATCTGCGGAATGTTAGGTATGAAAAATCAGAAAGATACAAGGAAATTGTTGTTGGTAATATGAATGCAAATGTATGTAAAAATAAAATATATATGATATATATATATAATATATATATATATATATATATATATATATATATATATATATATATATATATATATATATATATATATATATATATATATATATAATAAAGCTGTAGGGACTGTAAAGGCCTGAAATAGATGACAAACATAAATGTGATGGAATATATTAGTCTTTGCACTAAAAATAATTTAGTGATTTAAAGGTATACTTTTCCAACAAAAGTGCATCCATAAATGCAAACAGCTGTCCCGGAAGTTAAAGAGGCCACATACCTATTAAAAGAGAGACAGAACAAACGTTGAGAAATGTTAGGAGCTGCAGATGTCAGCAGTGATCACCAAGTATGTTGGCATAGTACGTACTTAGGTGATAACATCCATAAAGGAAAAAAATGACACCTTTGGTTGAAACAGTTTTGTGAGGTAATGAATAAGTGATACGAGATGGATCATTTGATTCATGTACCAAAACATATGCTTATGAGCTGAGTCACATTTTTTGAAGTGGAATCAATAATACAGAACCTTGGGAGATGGAATGCACCAGGTTATGATGAAACACTTGTAGCAATGATTTTAGCCGAAGATGAAACGACTCTTCGTATACTAACAAGACTGTTTTGCAAATTATGGAATAAGAAAATTAAACTTAAGGACTGGGAGTTGGAAGACATAGCTAAGGTGAATTAAGTAAATGTGGTCACTGTAGGGGCAGTGTAATATTGAAAATATTATGCATGCTTGTTTTTGATTGGCACGAATAGAATGGTTTTAAAAAATAAAGCAGGATTTGCATCTATCATATATGTGTGTCAAGTCAAGACATTTTGTCAAAGTGTGTGGAGTTTTAAAAAAAATGTTCTTTTCATGCTTTGGTAGGTTACGAGAACGTATTTGATAGCGCCCACAGACCATTATTGCGGATGGTTATGCGTCACTGTGGCATTAACTCGAAATTTGAGAAGCAAATTGAAATAATCGATGAAAGTCATAGATGTACAGTTAATATCAATGCGGTCTTGTTAAGGAAAATAGAGATGGAATAAAGAGGAAAGTCAGTGAAAGTATATCTAAAATTATCTATTGACTGATAGAAAAATCTTTAAAAAGAACCTAATTAGTCAGATGGGATGACAGTTATAAATGATATTGTAAGGAAATTATAGAAGTTTTATAGGTAAAGTGGATGCCTCTCCTTTTTTATACGGTCGTCCTTTTACAGGGTATAGTAAATGTGTCTTATTTAATGGTGACTTGCTGTTGAAATTATGAAGTATTTACAGAATTGCAAATTCATTTTAGTCTTTTGAGTAAGAAACCATAATCAATGCTATTAAGTTAACGTCAGAGTAATTTTTGAAGATGTCAATGATATTCGTGCTGTCGGCGAAGCTTGAAACTTTCACAGAATAACTTCCGTTATATGGCAAAATCTGAACAATCATTATGAATGTTGACCTCAATCAAGGTAGGAAAGTTCTAAATACGATTAATTATGCTCTCTTGTCTGGTTTTCACAGAACTTAGATGTTCGTTAATTTGCTAAAGTTATATTGGCCGTGGCTTCCTCTCGTATTAATTAGTTTAAGAAGACAGCCGTTCCCACCCACACAGCCACTTGTCCGATAGCTACAGGGAACGTACACTGCTTTTCTACTTAGAACTTAATCTGTTTCTCCTGTCTCCTAAGAAGATTGCTGGAGACGTTGCATCATATCTTCATATTGCATTTTGTGTTTGAAGTGGAATGTAACCCTTAATATGCGCTGTACTGTGCCTACTATGCGCTTCACTATTATTGACTGACCTATTTTTAATGTAGCCTCATTGATATTCCAACCGTTAAAGAGGTATTTCATTTCACTGTCGTCTAAACTGAAGAAAAATAAGTGATATTGATATGACTGTGCAGTATGAATTTATTAATTTCATAATGCTTATTTCCCATATATTTTCATCAAAAGTGTTACATTCAGTATTTATTCATGATTATTCTTTGGCGTAAAAGGAACTATTTCTTTAATTTTGGTTCAATGTATTAATTCAATAATCATTTTTAAGAGGGTATAGTTACTGATTGTGACTTATTGATATTAATATAAGTTTTTTCGAACTCATGAACTGTGTAATGCAGTTTCAGAATTCATTAGTTTTTAAAGGCAATATTTCACGTTTCTAACTTTTATTATAAAACGCCTTTATATTTTATTCAGTGGCTGGAGTTCTCAACGACATTAAGGAAACAGTTTTAAGAACCTTAATCATTGCTCCTCCTAATTACAACAGCAGCTTTGTAATAAACAGTTATAATCGATTTTGACTCAAGCTTGACTGGATCAGATGATAAAAATAAGTCTACATTAATGTCTGAAGATGATGTTTTATTTAAGGTTAAATTAGTCATGATCGTGCATCTGGCTCCTCCAAAGGTCCCAATAATTCAAGCACCACCAGGCCTTGGTTAAAAGTTTCATGGGCTGCGGCTGAGAGTTTCATGGATCATGGCTGATTTTCATGCAGTATTATACGCTGTACAGAGAACTCGTTTGCACCGAATAAACTTTGTCGCATTTTTTTCCTGTATTTATAAACGAAATTGATACCACAGTATATTCACGCAGTATGTAACCAACACTGCCTATGCTGGTCGAAAAAGGTTACCTATATATAACCCGTTTCAATTTCATCCTATTACAGCAGTCTTCTTCCACGAAAAACTGTTGTATTGGTGCTTCCTAGGCTTCCTAGGAGGATGGCAAGCTCAGTCTAGTACATCGCCTATAACTAATCCTAGAGCATCTTGGTAATTTACTTTCTTCAATACTCTTTTCGGCCATATCTTGGCTTGCTTGTAAAATGGCCGGAATGTATCAAATGTCCAATATGGCAATTTTGCCTACATATTGGTTAAATGCCTGGCAATAGACTGCATTTAACCTAATTTGGAGGAAAAGATTAAGAAAAATATGCTTCGTTGTTATATTTTTTTAACCCTTCAGTTTTGTTATTATAATCTTCGACACATTAAAAACTGATACGTTAAAACGCTTCATAAAAGGAAATAGTTTAGATCGGTAGAGTTACCATCATATTCCGTTAGCTTATCCTAATACTGAATATTTGCCAGTATTTTCCCGTTGCTTTTTATGAATATATTCAAATTCATTTTTCTCTGATTTTCCATGTAGCTATATATATTTTCTTATTTTCAAACTTGCATTAGCGTCCACTCTGCATTCTACGGATAAGTTTGATGTACCCACTAGGTGAAAGAGATCCTTCTTTTCTGCGTTGGTCCTTTAACATCTCTCTTGACCTTGTGTTGGATTCCACAGTAGTTCAGTAACTGTAAGAATTCCTAACGATTACTATTTGTGCCAGTTTTGTTTCAACTGTTTTCTGAAAAGGTTTCGCCGATCGCAGTTTACGATCCATGCTTTGTTTTAGAGAGAGAAAGAGAGAGGATTTAAAATATTTGAAAAAGGGCTCATGATTAATGAGCAATGAACATTTGATACAATGCAGGTTACGGTGATAAAAGTAGACGAAAGTACCAGAGTAACCTCAAAACTTTTAGAATAAATAAAAGTGACTACTAACTTTAGTTGGCGAAAGTGTATCCCCAAAAAGTGAAAAGAAAGAACCTCTGACCATTTCGCAAGGTTTGGAGACCAATTTTTGATTCACTGTAAAGCTGTAAGTTGGGTGTAGAGAAAGTTACCTCCGATGTTTATTCAGATCCTTTCTATTCTTCGTAACTCATTTAAACCTGAATGAGAGGGTACATTATCCTCCCATAAGAAAGATCTACATATTCAATGTTCTATCTACATTGTAGGCCTTCACTTTTTCGAATAAATTCGCCTTATCGCAATGTAATTTGATAGAATCTCAACTTAAACCAATAAATGAGTTTCAGTCTCAGTATCTGTAATTTTTGTCAACCGTTCGTTTGATGATATAACCTGAATGAATGGAGGTTACTTCGACGCAGACCTATATTTTTCATTTCGGTAATATTCAGTGTCGTCTGGGACACATGACTTGGGAAATTCTTTAATTGTGGCATATATATGGGTTGATAAGTTGCTTTGGACTGACTGACTTATTGCTTTATATAAATCACATGCTTGTGGAATATGAAATCCAAATGTTATTCAGACAGAAAATGGGAAAATATCGCTTACGATATTTTAATAAACAAGTGAAGGTTAGATATCCAGATGTTACACGTGACACTGCCACCAAGAAAATACACATTAGAAGTGCTTTCCGGGATGATATGCCGAATCCAGTGAAAATGTCGCAGAAAAAAAAGTCACGGGAAAAATGTCACAGGAAAAAAAGTCACATTAATCTTTCATAGTGAACCCCAAGGGAAAATTTTAATTCAGTATGTATCCATGTATCCACCTTTGCAAATGTGTGTTCAGTACAAGCCCGTTGGGGATTACGGTTAAAAAAAATAAAAGACTAAATATAAAGATAATGACCCCAAGGAGTATTGTGAATTTTTCCCTGTGACTTTATTACAGGTCACCATAAATTAATGATTTTTTCCTGTGACTTTTTTTTTAGCCAAAATTGTGACTGTTTCTGACCTTTTCTGCTACATTTTTTCCTGCGAATTTATTCCCAGTCACCGATATTCCCAAGCCTCTAAGGAGACATCGCCACACTGAACTTTAGATCCTCATAAGATCTCTCCGTCGCTAAATACCGTAGTGTGGCGGTCAATCTATCGGCATATATAGATTGCCTCATACAAATGCCTGATTTGTTTTTTCATATAAGGTGTTATTAATACCAGCAGTTCCCTAGATTTATCCTCGCCCATCCTCAAATAATTGTACCAATCACTTGGATGACATTCGAGTTCATTTATGAGGGATGCATGGGAAAACATTTCTTTCAAGCAACAAGTCTTTTGTCCAACATCTCTTTCTGTTCTTCGCATGGTTCTTCAGTTTGACGCAAATTATGGCACAAATTGCCATAGCCTCGAGTTCGCTGTTGGAGAGTATCTCGGTCATCACTATACCACGTCCAAGAAGCAAATGAGCAATTCACGCCCAACGGGTCGTAACCTCAGTGGCCGCGTCATTTCTTTCCACGCTCCTCCCATTTCTGGGGGATACGATTGAGCTTGAATTGGGTCCTTAGTAATTAAAGCAATGTAAACTATGTCTTTAGTTTTAATTGGTTTAAATTATCCTTCCCAGCTCTATATTATAGAAAAGGAGTGCCAAAAACGTAAAGGGCTTTGGTGTCAAGTTCAACCGCCAAGAACTTGAAATGATGCTTATGCATTTGAAGATACTTTTCACGTAGGTCGGTGCAAGGTAACTGAATAAAAGTGATTGTATTGCAGCAGATTCTCACAACAAAAAAGATAGCATGAAAAAAAGTCGGTCATATTGCAGCAGATTTTCATAATACATTTCACCTCCACGAGAAGTCTTTTCTAACTTGAATGATACTGATGAAGATGAAATTTCAGATCAAAATCACAACAAATTTTCACAGAGGGCTAGATGTACCAATCAAACAAGGATAAAAATTACTTCAGTTTTGAAGTGGTGTTCATTCACACAAAAAATTATTTTCTCACTGATGATTATAATAAGGGTTAACGATAAATTGTACTTGTAATGATGAAGTTAGATATTGCGATTACATTAGTTACTTCAAAAAGAAACGTGTTCCTCATTCTAAAGAAGATAACGTTCATATATGGTTCTGTATTCATTTGTATTCTAAAATGTATACATATCTGTAAAAATCACGCTATCAAATAACTGTGGGTCGTGTGTTACGTGAGAGATAGAGAGAGAGACAGATTTAGTAATCGTTTGGCATATGTAATTCCTAATTGATATGTACGCTAAGCAAAGCAAAGTTGTCTAATTTTCATTAACCAATACCACAGAAATTAAGAATATAAGGGTAAATTGGCACGAAGCCCGAAATTTAATTTTCCAACACAAACTGGAACCATTTATTGACGACCGGATGCTGTACCTGAGTTGACCTGCGCTATCTCCTTTAGGATTCGTCTCAGGTAGCAGCTATATTTCACTGACCCAAAGTTAAAAGAAAAAAAAAAAAAAAATTATACAATTAAAAAAAAAATACCGATATCACGTGTCTTAATTTTCGGATTTTTCATTTATTGCACATTTGCTAAGAATGTTTATCACGCATTTATTAGAATTCATATAGTAAAATATCGAATTACTTTACAGGAGTCTTCTTATGCCGTTCTCTTGAATGAAAATTTTGGTATTTCAAAAGTAAAATGTCATTACATAAATGTACTCCCCACTATCAAAAATAAATACTTTGTAACCGTTACAAAATTGTATGAAGAATCTTTTCATTCTTTCTTCAAATTAACGGAACGAAAAATATGAACTAATTTGCAATGCTTCTTCCAAGTCATATAGAACAGATCCACATTTTTTAGCACTTTATCTGGTAGGGGATTGAGTGTCATCTTTTTATTATAGCAAGGAGGAATATAAAGTCATCGTGTGTGAAAAGGTGTTACAAAAGAAGCCTCTCTTATCATTACATCATTAAATTCATTGTACTTCATGATATCATTACGCGCTGTAAGTAACGAGATGGAAAGTAATTCAAGCAAATCATGACAGTAATCGCTCGTGATTAGAAATAATCACTTGAGACCTGAACTCTTGCCGAGGTGAAACTTTGATAAGTGGGGAGAAAGCTATTTCCAACTCTCTCGCTCTCCTTCTCCCTTCCAGATAAAGAATGATTAAATTGTCATCCTTAAAGACGAATAGAAGAGTTTGAATTTCTCTCTTTTAGTTAGACTCTGTGGCTTGTTTTGCGGTAATTAATTAGGTGATTTATGTTAACACGCTCTCTTCTATTTCAGGCAATTCGGTCTGTTAGCACGTTGTTCGTTGTTTCCAAAATTTTCTTGTCATGGAGCTAGAAATGAAAATGAACCATTATGTTGTTCTTACTATGATGGGCGTTATGTCTGTCCGTCCGTCTGTCTGTCATTCAATCACGGCCAAACGGCTGGTCCGATGGCCATGAAATTTGGCAGGGTTATAGTGGGGACCCCTAAGATGGTTTATAATGGGGTTTCATCCTACTTACCCCTCCAAAGAGGGTGAGGGTGAGAAGGGATTCCCTGAAACGGAGATGGTTCTGCCTGTGAAACAGGGCTGGTTATGCCCGTAGACTTAGTTACTTTACGAATTAATCATACATAATTTCTGTATACATATGACTTATCATTTGACAAAAAATACTATAGGGTAAACATCAATGACTCGAAGAGGGTGGATTTTGAGATGGGGGTTGACAGAGAAAGAATGAGAGGGAGAGGAAGTGAGAGAGTAGACTGGGTGTTAGGGAGAAGAAAGAGGAAAAAAGACAGGGATGGTTAGAGGGAGAGACAGACAGAGACAGAGAAGAGTGGGTGTTAGGGAGGGGAGAGAGAGAGAGAGAGAGAGAGAGAGAGAGAGAGAGAGAGAGAGAGAGAGAGAGTTGGTATTAGTGAAAAGAGAGAGAGGGAAAGAGACAGTGATGGTTGGAGAAGGAAAGAGTAAGAGAAAGAAGGGATAGGGAGAAGAAGAGAGAGAGAGAGAGAGAGTAGCGGGGATGTTAGGTCGGAAAAAGATGGAAAAAGTGAGAGAGAGAGAGAGAGAGAGAGAGAGAGAGAGAGAGAGTGAGAGAGAGAGAGAGAGATTATCGGTTGTTCTTCAGCAGCGCCGGAGTGGTCAGCTAGTGTTATTAATTGCCATAATATATGCATTATATAATATATATATATATATATATATATATATATATATATATATATATATGTATATATATATATCTTAAGAGGTGAAAAGAGGGGGAATGGCTAATAATATGTTTAAAGTGTTTTATATAATAATAAAGTCACATAGCTCTACTCGCCTAGAGACAAGGGGTGGTACGCTGCAAAGTTCACATTGGAGAAAAAGGTATTTGCTGAACAAGCAACTTGTCTCAGAGGTCGTTCCCCGTTTGCGAGGCATGTGCATTCGTTTGTATGCGTATTACAGGCCTACTGGTTCAGGGTACTTGTGGAAGACGCATTCTTTGTGCAAAAGAGATAACAAGTGGTTGCTCCGAGTGTCGGATTCCATGGTTGATTAGGAACGGGATTCTCTAACTGACTAATACTAGACAATGTGACTTTTTGGGGTTTGAGAGTGTAACCTTAGTCAGGAGGGTAGAATGTTATCTTATTGGTTTCTTTATGGGTAGATTTGAGTGTTTATGCCATTATGACTTGTTAATCATTTTGTTCTTTGTTATAACCAATTGCTTTGGGAAATAAATGATATTTTTTATATTTACGCAGTCTTAATAAGCCTCGTGACATCTTACAGACAGGGCACCGTTGGCAACAGTGGTGGCCGCGGTAAAGGCTTTTTATATATTTTTCAAGCTGTAGGTACGCTCCGAAGGGACTGATGACCAGTTAGAAATAGGGGGTTTCGGTTTTTATTTTGGTAGGAAAAGGGGTTATTAATCATGTCACAGGCAACTCAGGGTCATTACTGCTGATTCGACAGAGAGAAGCTGTTCCTCAGACAGTCTTCCTCTCCCAAGCCAAGTCAGTTGATTTCTTGAGATTACGGAATAAAGGTGTTTAAAAAGAGAAAAAAGGGGGGGAGTAAAGTTTAGTTTTCGACATATTAAAGTGTTTCGCAGTTCGCGCATGTTTGCGGTGTATGTGAATTCGGTTTACGGTCATATGAAGACGTAAGTGTATTTTCGAGTTTTTTTTTCTTTCTTATTTTTTTTCTCTTTTTATATTTTGTGGATTTTCTTTAACTTTTTGTTCTTGTTCATGTTCCTTGTGATTGTGTGTGGCGAACTTGCCTGAGTGGGATTTTTGCGGCAAGTCGTGAGAGAGAGAGAGAGAGAGAGAGAGAGAGAGAGAGAGGCAAGTTAGCTTGGAAACACCTTGCGTTCTTTTTCTTTTCCTATCCCTTCCTTGTTATTATTATTTTTTTATTGTCATTTTCGTGGGGTTGATTTTGTGATTGGGGACGGGGCACGCTTACCTTTTGTTATCTGTTGTTGGGAAAAAATTTTCTGTTGATTTTTCTTGGTTGGGTTTAGTGTATATAAATACATTGATGTTATTGAGATCGGGGAACAGCCTTGGGAAACAAGATAAAATGGCGGATGCTAAACCGACGACGCTACTACATCACGTGACGAACATTTCTGCGGGGGTCAGCCCGTTCAAAGGGATTGTGGATGGCGCATTGTCCCAGCCTATAAATATTTTCATAGAAGGAGTTAATAACTATTTAGCGGGAAAGAATATAGTAGACAATGTAGAGGCATTCAGAGAGGCGAAAGCTTTGCTAGATTTCAATAAGGGAGACCTCAGTCATAGGTCAAGGAGTTTCCAATTTACAAAATGTCGTACCTGGACAGACTTGCAAGCATTTTTGAAAACAGCATATGGCTCAAAGGAACACGGAGATATGGTGAGAGACCTTCGAGGTCTTTATAAACTACGGAAAGGCACTAATAGCCTTGTAGAACATAGTTCAAAGCTGTTTGACGCAGTGGCAGATTGGGTAGGAAAATTGAAAACATCTAAATGGGTTACAGGGGATAATCTCCCTCTAAATAATGTTCATAAACTGATCTATTTTTCCCTGCTCTTACACGAGGTACCCGATGCAACAGTGGATAGCTTTGATGAAAAGGTTGAGCCTACCTCAGACGAAGAATTACTTTATACCCAAATAGATAAACACAGGTCTAAATGTCCCACCGTAGATAACACAATTTTTAACGGGACAGGCCCGAGGGATAGAGTACAGAGAGACACGGAACTTTCTCCTCATCGTCTGTGTGCAAAAGTTGAGTATAACAAAAGATCGATCGATCAAAAGCAACAGCAGTTGCGTTGTTTCAACTGCAATAAACCAGGACATCCAAAGAAATTGTGTAGGGTTAAATATTGTGGATGTGTTAAAAGTACTGAGCATTATTGGCAGTCTTGTCCGTCTCAGATACGGAGAGATGCGAGGCCTGCACCTCAAGGTTCTGGTAATTATAATGTGAGAACTTCCCAGGCAGGTCAAACCAGAGGGCAAAGGGATCGGCGAAATTTTTGGAAGCCCGATCAACAAAAATGGTACAGGTGATTGGTACATGCCATTGTGGTCTCGTGGGGGACGCCCCAGAGCCCAAGCCTATAGTCTATGGAACAGTAGGGGATGTGGATATCCCGGTTTTTATAGACACCGGGGCATCAATAAATCTAATGGACTATAATTTGTATCAATCCATGTTCTCCAATTACCCTTTGCAGCCCTCTACGGAGACGGTGTGTGATGTGCAAGCCCATAGATTAAACACCCTGGGTTGTGTAAAAATAAGGTTTGCTCTCGGTGACAGAGTTTTAACAGAACCTTTATGGTAATAAAAGGAATTGCCTTAGGTAATAAAATCTTGTTGGGTCATCCTGCTTGTAGAAGACACAAGATTTCGATCCATGCGGGTGCTAATGGGATAACAATCGGGAAAATGAATTACCTCATACCATATGAGGACGTGAATAGAATGGAGGACATGGAGGTTATTGAAAGAGGAGAGGTGCTCGGTGGTATTAATGGTGGTGATACGAGTGTTATGGGGAAAGGTAATGTTAAAACACACGTTGGTGATCTGGGAGATGATTACGGGGGTTCTATCAGAGTTCATAGTGGTAACAATGATACTAACAATACTGGTGATGATACTAATATGGATGTTATTTCTGATACTAACAATGCTGGGGATAATACGGAGGGTGGTAATTTGTATGGGGCGGTGGCAAGGGGAGATACTAACCGCAAATATAGAGGTGTTTTATTTGAAGATATTATGTTACTACCAGGTTCAAAGGTTATGGTAAAAGTTAAATTGAAGGAAATGAGAAAACCCACAGATGTGTGTGTTATTGAAAACTGTGAAAAGCTCAGAGGAGTTGTTAGCACGGCATCGGTGAACAGTGTATCCAAGAATGGGGTTACGTGGGTGAAGCTATTAAACTGTAATGATACAGCTAGGAGATACCAGAAAAAACATATATATAGTAGACTTCCAAGATTGGAATTGTGATAGCGGTTCTGTGGCTATCGTAAAGGGGAAACCTGAGTTTTCGGAGGCAGAAATACAATCAAGGAAACAAACATTTAGTGGACATTTGGCTAATGCGGATTATAGCGAACACGTTGAAGCGATAAGCGGGCTCTTGGCGGAATTTGGGGATAC
The DNA here is from genome assembly GCF_015104395.2 of Macrobrachium nipponense. Taxonomy (NCBI): domain Eukaryota; kingdom Metazoa; phylum Arthropoda; class Malacostraca; order Decapoda; family Palaemonidae; genus Macrobrachium; species Macrobrachium nipponense. The sequence continues at coordinate 62,878,857 of NC_087205.1, forward strand.
GGTAGCCTTGCAAGGTGATAAATTGGGGTTGACTAATGTGTTAGAGCACAAGGTAAATTTGGAGAGCAACTCAAAACCTATTTATATTCCTGCATATCGCATACCTTTCAAAATCAGAGAACAGGTAGAGAAAGAAGTTAATAGATGGGAAGAAGAAGGAATCATTAGACCCAGTGTGTCTCCGTACAACTTTCCCTTGTTAGCAGTACCTAAGAAAGACGGTTCGGTCCGTGTATGCGTCGATTTTAGACGTTTAAATGAGAAAAGATCCCTGACCGCTACCCAGTTGCGTGCATACCAGATCTTTTTGTCGAAATTGGGGGACATAATATTTATAGCTCAATTGATTTGGCGCAAGGTTTCTTACAGGTCCCTCTCAGCGAGAGTAGCAAGGAATATACCGCCTTTTCAGTGCCCAAGGGACACTGAATTTACGCGAATGCCTTTCGGTTTATCGGGCAGTCCGATGACTTTTACCAGGTTGGTGAACACAGTTTTGCACGGGTTATTGGGCAAAAATGTTTTTGTGTATATGGATGACATCCTGATCGCAACGGACACGATCGCGCAACACCTGGAAGTGCTTACAGAAGTACTTAGGAGGCTTAGATTAGCGGGGTTGAAAATCAAGCTAGCCAAGTGTTTTCGCACCCCCAGATCAAAGAAAGAGATTAAGTCATTCCTGGGTATCGCCGGTTTCTTCAGGAGGTTCGTAAAAGGGTTTTCTAACATAGCAGCTCCCCTAACTGATGTGTTGCGGGAAGACGTTCAATTTCAATGGAAGGTACCCCAGGCGTAGAGTTTTTAAAAGCTTAAAGATGCGCTAATGAATCCCCCGGTTTTGAAGTTTCCAGATTTTAAGGAGCCTTTTACATTAGTGACTGATGCAAGCCAGGAAGGCATAGGTGCATGCCTTATGCAAAAGTTTGATGGGAAATTTCAACCTATAGCTTTTTATAGCAGGAAGTTCAGGACAAAAGGCAGTAACGAGAAGTCCATGGCCACCATAGATAAGGAAGCCTTTGCAATAGTGTCGAGCTTAGTTCATTTTAAAATGTTACTGATGGAGAATAAAGTAGAAGTCCTTACAGACCACAAACCGTTACTCGATCTTTTTAATAAACCCGATTTGTCTCCCAAAAGAGCTCGATGGTTTCTAACTATCAGAGATTTTGATGCAAAGCTCAAATATATAGAGGGCAAATTTAATGTTGTTGCGGACGCTCTCAGCAGGAGTTTTCATGACGCGGAAGGTTTTCCAAGTCGCGCAGGTCATTAACGAAGCCATACAATGGGATATACCTCTCATAGAGCTAAGGCAAGATGAAGACGAGGTTTTAGCAGGTGCGAAAGCATTTCTGAGAGGGGAATTAGTCAAGAAACGTTATAGCTTGCCTTTTTCGGGTTTGGAGTTAGAAGGAAATCTGTTGGTTAGGAAAATTAAATATAAGTTGAGAACCAGTGAAAGTAAAGGAGATACGACACAGATCGTAATTCCGAAAGTCCTAATTCCAGTGGTTTAGATATAGTTTCATTGCAGGTTCGGTATTCCTCACTTGGGAATAGAAAAAACTTATGATGAGGTTCGGGCTACATACATTTGGAAAAATATGGGTAAAGATGTGGAAAATTTCGTAAGGAATTGTGCGGTGTGCAACGCATGTAAGCCTGCTAGGACAACGTCATGCAAATTAGGATCGTATCCTATACCGAGTAGGCCTTTTCAGAGAATACATATGGACGTCTTAGGGAATTTTTGTGAGTCTAGATATGCGAACAAGTACTTGCTAGTGATAATAGATGAACTTACAAGGATATAGAAAATTTTCCCACTTAAGCATAAAAACGGCCGGAAGAAGTAGCCATAGCATTTTTCAATGGTATCGTTTGCAGATACGGTTCACCCGAAGTTCTATTAACCGACATGGGAGGGAATTTGGTGAACAAAACCTTGGAGTGTTTAGCTGAATTCATGGGAATACAGAAAGTAACAATTATTCCATACAGACCCGAGGCTAATGGGTTGTGCGAACGAGCAAACAGGAAAGTGCTCGAAGCGCTCAGAAAAACGGTAGGTGGTAATGATAGAAATTGGGACAGATATATTAACGTTGTTAGACATAGCATTAACACCATGGTTAGCGATTCAATTAAAATGTCCCCTTTTGAAGCTTTGTTTGGTTATCCAGCGCGAGGCACATTTGATTTGTTACTACGCCTCACCAGGGGGAGGATACGGTTGAAGCGCTGATATCCACAGCGAGAGAGAGACACGCATGTCTTAGCCGTAATCTCGAGTCCACAACCAGAGATATGGTTCAGAAGAGTATTAATAAATCATCTGATCCCAAGATCAATGTCGGTGATAAGGTATTTTTACAACTTAACGTGAGAAATGAGTTAAATTACAAACTAGGCCCGAAGTTTGAAGGTCCTTTTAAAGTCATTGAAGAGAAAATTGGAAATAGGTTTGTAGTTTTAAATGAACGAACAGGTCAGTCGAAGCTAACACATACCTCGAAATTGAAAAGAATTGGTTGTGGCAATTAATATATGATCGCGCAATTGCATTCATTTTTCCTTTTTTTTTCTTGTTATCTGTATTTGTAATTTGATGACAGCATGGCTTCGCCTTTTTTTTCCTTCTCCTTTGTTTCCTTCTAATGTTTTTCTCTCTTATTATATGTAAGTCTGCGGCGTTTTGACGTAAGATTTCGGGGTTAATATTTTTCGGCAAATGTTTGCTTTAGCTGAGAAACGGGATGGTCTTTTTAGCGTGGGGTCAGTAATTAAATAGAGGAATTATTTATGTCACCTGAGTGGTGTTATTATTAAGATGATGGTTTATGTATAATGAGGTGGTTCTGTGGAGTGTGCTTACGAAGTTCAGTACTAAACATTTTTTTTTGAGAATCACGAGTTTCTAGCGTCGCGAGTCTGAATATGCTGCAATGCTAAGCACCTGACGTGTTCATAGGTGGTTTTTTTTTTTTTTTTTTTTTGCTGAAGTTGCTGTAAGGAGTCCGGTTGCGAACCTTCCCTTTGGAATTGATTACTCGGGGATTTGCACGGTTTTCGGAGATGCTGATTATGACATTTCACGAGAACGTGTCATGTAAGGGGATTTTTTTTTTTTTTGTCGACAGGGTTGCTGCGCTAGCAGATTCTATAACGGTACACATTCCGTTTTGGGAAAAGATGTTAAATTATATATGTTTTTTTCTCTTTTTTTTTTCCCTTTCTTAACGTCGTCCGAGAAGATTAAACAACCGATGGTTTTCTTTTTCTTTTCTCTTATGTGCGCTGTGTAATGGGGAGGGGAAAGTTCACTTACTATTGTTGTATTATCTTATTTTTCTTTATTTATTTATTTTTTCTTCTTTTTCTTTTCTTACGAGAGATGTTGCAATGAGGATTAAGCTCTAAATAGCATTTATCTTTTAGATAGAAGATATAATTTGTCAGGGTATGTGGGTTGGATAGAAGGGATGTTCGGCATTATATTTTATGGAAGTTAGTTATATAAACCATAAAAGGGTTTTTACTGCTAGACTTTATGAGTTCTCTTTTGATAGTGTGTTTGTCAGATATGGGATTATTTGTGAGAATTCAGTAGGTAAAGATTATTTGGTTTAGCGAGGAATTTTTCTTTTTTTAATATTTGATTAGTAGATTGAATATATTAATTAGTGACGAATTTGTGGGGTAAAACAAGACTTTAGTTATTTTATGACCATGTAGACCTTTTAAATACGGACACACAATGACTTTGGAGAATTCCCAACTCTACGTGAGGATGCCAAGGGAGACGACTTCGTTCTACAGTACCAGAGGTTGAGTCAAGTCTACACACGAAGGGCATTTTTGTGGACTGCCTTGGCAAAGGATGAGATGTCTTCGATATAATTTCTGGGATAAAACCAGGAGTCTACAGTCTTCGATGAGGCGGGTGCGAGTAGCACTTGCATAGAATAACGGGGTGGTGACCACGTTTACTTCAGTAGAAAACGTCAAATCTACAGTTTCGCGACGGGAAGGTGTTGGATACACTCACGAGGGTCGCAGACGCTGAATAATGGCGCGTGCTGGGTTGTTTCGAGTTGGGTTACGTACTCGACCTGCGTCTACAACAATTCACTTGTTCTACAGAGATCCCAGCTGTTTGACAGTTCCTGCAGGATTCTTACAGACTTCTTCATGGTACTTAGTCGGCGTATCTACAACTCGTCGATAAAGGTGTTTCACCGACACCTACACGGAAGCCATTAGGCGGTTCGAATCCCGCCTACAGTGGAGTCCATTACAGTCCCGCCACTCGAAGATAGTGGTGAAGATGAACCTTTTTTTTTCGATGACCACTATACTATACCAATAGTAATGATCATGTTAGGCGCTATACTGATCGCCATTTGTGTACTTGGAGTCCTTAAACTTTTATGCATTCGACGAAGCACAAGTGCTCCGGCAACGGAGGTGGCTCTAAGTCATGTGGTACATTGATACATTGGGCATTAGTTGCCGATATGGTGTGCGACGGGAGTGCATTATTTTCTTTTTTGAGCCAGCCTCTGGTTTTATATATATTGTAAGACGCTTGTGTATCTAGAGCTAGGCGAGAGCTAGCATGGGGTAGCCGAGCTCCTCTTAAGAGGTGAAAAAAGGGGAATGGCTAATAATATGTTTAAAGTGTTTTATATAATAATAAAGTCACATAGCTCTACTCGCCTAGAGACAAGGGGTGGTACGCTGCAAAGTTCACATTGGAGAAAAAGGTATTTGCTGAACAAGCAACTTGTCTCAGAGGTCGTTCCCCGTTTGCGAGGCATGTGCATTCGTTTGTGCGCGTATTACAGGCCTACTGGTTCAGGGTACTTGTGGAAGACACATTCTTTGTGCAAAAGAGATAACAAGTGGTTGCTCCGAGTGTCGGGAGAAAACGCCTATCGAAAAGATGGGTCCGATTCCATGGTTGATTAGGAACGGGATTCTCTAACTGACTAATACTAGACAATGTGACTTTTTGGGGTTTGAGAGTGTAAACCTTAGTCCAGGAAGGGCGTAGAATGTTATCTTATTGGTTTCTTTATGGGTAGATTTGGGTGTTTATGCCATTATGACTTGTTAATCATTTTGTTCTTTGTTATGACCAATTGCATTGGGAAATAAATGATATTTTTTATATTTACGCAGTCTTAATAAGCCTCGTGACATCTTACAGACAGGGCACCGTTGGCAACAGGTAAGAGTTCCCAGTTTGTGTAGTTTAGGGAATAAGGGGGGGGGCTACACATATATAATATATATATATATATATATATTAACATATATATATATATATATATATATATGGTTAAAAAGTCACTGTAGATGCACGTGACTTCATAAATAAGCGAATACCACAAGAAAATAATAGTCAGAAATCCAAGCGCTTTCGTCTTTACTCAGACATCGTCAAGGAGTTTTAATGAAGTACAATTGGAGATAAAGGTCTCAGGTACACAGCAAGATCAAGATACCAGATGGTTAATTTTCAAAAGGGTAAAAATTAAAAGAGATAATCCAGGATTATCGATATCACACGGTCACAAACCTAACCGAAACTACAATGTATCTTTACAGTCCAAAACATGTAAAAACTGAATATATTAATTTGCTGCTTATATTTATCTCCAACTTTTTTCATTATGAAAGCATCAAGTTTAAATAAACCAAGACTTAAATTTAGAACATTTCTATTATTTGACTTGATGAAACAAGATTCAATGATATTCCTTTTAACTGTGTCATTACATGGGATTAAGGCTCTTGCTTGACTCCAGTTAATAGGATGGTCTAAATCTCTCATATGTACGAATAATGCATTTCGATATTTGCCCAGTTCTCACAGAATAGATGTTGCTGAGACGTTGTGAAAGCGATTTACCGGTCTCGTCCGTAATAGACTTTATCACACTTTTTGCAAGGAATTTCATATATGCAGCCTGGAAGATCTTTAGGAGAATTTTTTATTATTAAACTCTTGACATTAATATTACTGAAAATAACATTTATGTTAAATAGCTTTAAAATTCTAGGAGTATCTAAAAACCGTTCATCATAGGGTAATTTTAGAATGTTATGCTTACAAAATTTAAGTTTGTCATTAGTTGAATAAAATGTTTTTCTAGCTCTTTTCCATGCCACATCTATAAAAGTCCTTGGGTATTTAAGTTTCAATGCAATATCATAAATAGTTTTAATTTCAGCGTCAATAAACTGCGGGCTACAGACACGTAAAGCCCTTAGGAACATCCAAGAAAAAACAGAGAATTTAACATTTTGATGGTGATTGGAGTAGTAATGAACAAAAGAGGCAATGTTAGTTGATTTTCGAAAGACTGAAAAGGTGAAATTTCTATCACTTCTATGGACAGTTACACCAAGAAAATTCAAATTACAATTTCTTTCTTCCTCTACAGTAAATAGAAGGGACTAAATTATTGAGATTATTAAGAAATTCCTGGAGATTTTCGTGAACTGGCCAAATACAGAAGATATCATCCACATATCTAAACCAAATAACTTTTTGGGGCAAAATTCTTGGTAAGAGTTTTGTCTCAAAAAATCCCATGTAAATATTGCTAAGGACAGGAGATAAGGGATTACCCATAGCCATGCCAAACTTTTGTACAAAAAATTCCCCATTAAAACAAAATTTACTATCTTTGATACATAACCTTATGAGACTAATGAGGTTTGCTACACTTAAGGGAATGTCATGACGTTCTAATTCCTCCTCCAAATATTCAAGTAAGTCATCTTCAGGCACTTTTGTAAATAAAGAGACAACATCAAAACTAACCATATTAAAATCAAAATTCAAATTTAAACTATTCAATTTGTTTATAAAATCAACATTGTTTTTAACATTTGTGTCAGAAATGTTTCCTACCAAAGGAGTAAGAATTTTTACAAGCCATTTAGATAAATTATACGTAACTTTTAATTTTTACCCTTTTGACACTTAACCATCTGGTATTCTTGATCTTGTTTTGTACCCGAGACCTTTATCTCCAGTTGTACTTCATTAACTCCTTGACGATGTCTGAGTAAAGACGAAAGCGCTTGGATTTCTGACTATTATTTTCCTGTGGTATATATATATATATATATATATATATATATATCTATATATATATATATATATATATATATATATATATATATATATATATATATATATATATGCAAAAACATTGAGAGATATTCTTGTAATTACTTGTGTGTCTTTACTTATGCACAGTAGTGACAAATATGTAAATAGTGAATTGTGATTCTGTGCAGAAATCATGTTTGCCCTTCCAAATTTGTGACTTCATTGCTGATGTAAGTGTATATTCGTTCATTAGGAAAAGATAATATTTGGAATTCGCTGAATGATCGTTGGATTTCCATGGACCTAGGAAATTCTCATATTCCTGGTGGTAGAATTATAGCCCATTAACACTATTTGGACAAAGGGAGTATGAATCTCTTTCATTTGTAATAACTATATACATATGTCATCAGACGGTGCATGTGAGGAAGATCTCTGACACATTATCGTCCGTATTGACATAGTTGCTACGCTTTAAACTCATTTTTTCCTATTATCGGTTTCTAAGCTCCAAAGAGGAGAGAATTTCTTAGTTTTATCTCGTATTTCACATTCCAAGGATTTCGGTAAAACATGTACCGAAAAATTCCTAAGGTGTGTTGCTGTTTGATTCCAATACGTCCAGTGAGCAATATCCCGTGCTTTTGTAATTTTTCTACTACGCAGTAATCCAACAAATGTAATATCCCCACATATATATATATATATATATATATATATATTAATATATATATATATATATATATATATATTATTATTACTATATATGTGGGGTTGGGGATATTTACATTTGTTGGATTACTGCTGATGAGAAGTAGCATATATATATATAGTCGGTAGAGTGAAACCAGCAAGAAGCATGATCCAATAATTACGTGGAGTCCATGGAACCCAGTGGCAACAAAAAAATGTTGATCCGTAAACTGAGTCGGCAATTGTAAATGGTGCCTCATAGTATTCTATGGCTTGGAGGGCTGTGAAATATATACCTAGAACTCTTCGTAAATCAGTGGATTACACTGAAGATCTACGCAACTTACCTTGGATAACTCATCATTATTAACCTCTGGCCTTGAGATCTAGCACGGACATATTAAATCAAATAAGGCTGAAGGACTGCTTCAAAACGGAGGTGGGGTGGGTCTTTGATTGATTAGTGTAACTGGGACAAAAATACAATAGTCCCTCACTACATGATGAAGCAGCAATGTGATATATTCTTGAAGGAAACAACATTAGAAGTCCTCTTCAAAGGGTGCCGTAAGGTAGTGGGGAAAGCCAATATTGCACACAAATTGATGCACAGAAACCACAGCTGACTAACTCCTAATCTGTAATCGAAAACACCTATGATTACTTGTCTGGGATAAGGCTTCTGATTAAGGAATCGAGGAGTTGCACAGAGGCTGCCTGGAAGTGAACTTGATTTTGGTAATTCACAATTTAACAAGTTACGTTACACTTCACTTAAATGCATTGTAATTTCAAGTAGCACAAATATGAAGGGTAATACACGTCTCACTGCAGGTATATCAGACAATGAACGGAAACAGAAAACAGTAATAGACTAACGGCGATGTGACTGACTAACAACCTGAAGACTTGGAACATAACCATTTCAGGAGAGTTGTTCCTCGTACTTCATGGGAGACAGCGATGTTTTTGAGGGCCTCGGTAGGCGGGGGGGGGGGGGGGGGGGGGGGGGGGGGGGGGGGGGGGGGGGGTTTGGGGGGGGGGGGGGGGGGGGGGGGGGGGGGGGGGGGGGGGGGGGGGGGGGGGGGGGGGGGGGTCAATTTAAAGCACCACAAAGACAGCCAAGTGCTCAAGGTGAGGTAGTTGCAGAGAACAAAGGGGACGAATTCTGTGATGGAGTCTGCCGATTCGAGGCCTTTTATAGACTCCCCAGATTATGAAGATTCTTGCATCCAGGTGGCTGTAGTAGCCATCTCGCCGGGCATGCTGACCTCGTGGCGTAAATCAATCCTTGGTCATCCTCCCAGCTGACTTGCCTCAGGTAAAGATTTAACATTACTCACTGGTCAGCACCTTACAACATCAGGCATGGTTTATTATTTAGGAAAGGGGTTTTTACAATCGCATGCCCATGCTGTCATTAACTATAGTTATTGGCAGTGGGCCTCACCTTAGACTTTAAAAATCCACCTGCAGGGCAGCAGTTTCCACAGTTATTGGCAGTGGACCTAACCTTTTACTAAAAAGCAAGACTGCAAGGCAGTAGTTTCCACAGTTATTGGCGGTGGGCCTAGCCTTTTACTAAAAAAGTAAGACTGCAAGGCAGTAGCTGTCCTTATAGTCGCCTTTTACGACATGCAGGACTTATGGTGGTTGCATTATTACCCCCCTGCCACAGGGTGGATATATATATATATATATATATATATAAATATATATATATATTATAAATATATATATATATATATATAAATATACGTATATACATAGCTCAGATCAGACGATCAGGGCTTTTATTTACATGATCAAACAGTCTGAGGGCAGGGATATGATGAAATTCACAAATTGTTTTATTCCCTACGATTTGTTCCAACATCGTCACATCTTCAGGGATATTCATCAGATGAAAATGTAATATGTTACTATAAAATAAGATTCAAGATCCCTTATTTGAAAATGCTAACACAATTCAACAATATAATCTAAACCCACAGACTTAAATTACACACACCTCTGATTAGAACTGAGACTAAAAACAAAAAATTACATATCATTGAAAGAAAATTAAAATATCTCTGCATTATTATGAACAAAATAAAAAGGAAGAGTTATGCATCATGAAAATACAAATGAAAACGCTAGCTAGGTGCAACCAACTTTTCAGGATCAATGATTACTGGTGACCATGTAAAAATGCTCCGAATTTTCTTCTGCGCAGTTGAGTTTTCTGTACAATGCATAATGCTGTATAAAACTATCAGCTACGACCGGTAGTGCCTCAGTTGCTTCCCAGATGCGGTAGAATGAGCGTGCTTTGCATGCCTTAGGAAAGCGCTGCCAGATGCACGATCCATGGCTAACTTAACCTTAAATAAAGTAAAAACTACAGCGGCCTAGTGGTTTGCAATTTGTTATGTTTGATGATTTGCGGGTGAATGATGAACGTAGCAATATGCAGCCCTCTAACCTTGGTAGTTTTTAGGATCTGAGGGCTGAGAGGAAAAGTGCAGACGGACAGAGAAAGCCGCCACGTTGGTTTTCTTTTACAGAAAACTAAAAATGAGCTGAAGTCGAGTATTCTGTAGAGCTAATAATGTTGTATGTAACTTTCAGCCATATATGTTTATGTGGGTGTGCGTGAGAGAGAGAGAGAGAGAGTTATGTGCATAAATTACCTGTGCTACACTTTGTTCAAGAGTTCAACGGACTTTGTCGCAAACTGATCGGAATGTGCAGCAACACTGTCTCAAGTGTTTAGGGAAACTTTAAGATATCAGCAAATACTTTGGGTTGCCAGACACTTTGGGATGCCAGACAGAAAACCAGAACACGATTGGACTTCAGAGACGAGAGCGCGGGTGCGCAAGTCGACCCATCTGCTGTCATGTGGTCGTGATGTAAAAAAAGCAGTTGTATGTCTGTTTGTGCGTCAAACAGGGAGTTCAATGGAAGGTTCTCGAACCGTGAGAAGACTATCGTGCATGCCTTCGTACGCCCATCAAGGTGCGTGAAAAGATAATATATTCCGATAGTGAGTGAGAAACTCGGGGGCATTGAACTCCAGATTCTTTTAGTGATTACGAGTGAGGAAAGTCCAAGGGGAAGTGCACAGAAGGTCCATCAAGAAGTTGGATTCAGTTTGTCACCACAGAAAATGAATTCTCTAATTGACAATTTTGTTTGGGAAAATACTGATGGGGTTTTTGACAGTGAGATAGTGTGTGACAATTTTTTAATCAAGATGACTATTCGATAAGTAATTATTTCATGGTTATGAGATTTCCAGTTCCGTTTCCTTGTTTTTCATCTTAGTGCTTTTGGGGAAATAAAGACTGTTTTTGTGAATTTTGATCATGATTTATTAGAATGATCAATATAATTGTTTATTAGCTCAATAAAATCTACATTGAAAACCTATATTGGTTTAAATGTGTTTTACAATCTTCACCAAGGAAAAAAGTGTAACAGACCAATACCTCAGTGAAAGCCATACCCCCTCATTAAAAAATATCTCGCGATGCCATTTTATAATTATTAATTTTTTTACATTTTTAGCTAAGCTTATCCTAATTATACCTTGCCAATAAATTACAAATTCTTAAGTACCCACCACCATTCGAACATGCATATTAGCAGCAGACTAAATGCTTCTGTGACAAAACTACCCTCGCATTAAAAAAGAATTACTCGTGACAAAGATACAATTTTTTTTTTCAGCGTTTATCTTAAGCCAAACAGATATTAATTATACCTTGCCAATAAAATAAAAAAAATTTTAAGTGCCTTGATGTATTGCCAATAGATATAGAAGTGAGGGATTGGCCAGACAAGTAACGATTGCTTGCACATAAGATGCTATTGTTATGCAGTGATTCTCAGAAATGGCAGCAGCAGTGACTGCAGAGACCTGCAGCAACAAAGCCATCAGCTATGTTCCATACAGAAACAGGATTACACAAGAACAGGGATCATATTTCACAAGATAGTAACATTTTTTCATTTTATGAAAGTCTTTATTACTGTGTAGAAACAACCTCAAGTAAACATGTGTTACATGTGTTGAAACAACCTCATGTAAACATGTGTCAGATCACAGTCAACTTGCAATCAACTACATGCCTGCTTTTTGAGCTAATAAAATAATGAATGTTGCAATAAGCTTTTTATTAAAGCCTATTTGACGTTAAATTCATGTAGCCTGATAATTGAGCATGTAGGGTTTCTGTCAGTCCATATAACCATGGTTAAGTCTGACAATTTTCCCTACTACTAGTACTGCAATATACATAGTAACATGAGGCCTAGATTCAGGTTTGCCATGTTTTAAGTGAATATGCAGAGGACTCAATTTGATTAGCCAGAACACTTAAAGGTAGTAGGTTATTTTTCAATTTTACCATTATCATTTTATACTACAATATAGCTTTATAAGTAAACTGTACTAAGTAGCCAGTCTACCAGGGTTGATCATCAAATAACCAAGGGTAGTGTACCATAGCTTAACCTTAGTTTAGTAAAGGCAGCCTAACTTCAGGAATGATTATTTTTTCCATTTCTCCCTCTCCACAGACTATGGAATACAGTAACAGACTCCTTACAGTTACTTACTCCTTATAAAGAGTTTAAATGAAGTCTGAAATGAATTGTCGTGTAGTTAAGCAATACCACCACCACAAACACCAACTTCTCCATAGACTAACTGCCTCTACCAAGCATTCTCTCTCTCTCTCTCTCTCTCTCTCTCTCTCTCTCTCTCTCTCTCTCTCTCTCTCTCATTTATAAATTCCTTTTATTCATGGGGTTAAACTTCAAGTCAATCATTCTGCGTCTCTCTCCCCCACCATTTTAATCAGATAAATGCTTAGATTACACATATACTATATCATGTTTATCTAAAGTAATGAATTAAAGACAGAATTATCAATCATAGGAAAGAAAAGTATTTTCAGTTACAGTACAAATACTTACATGATAAACAATTCAAAGGGAATGAAGGAAAATTTTTCCGATTTCATCCAGGCAGTGACGGGTTCGTCAGCTAATGTTTATTTATATATATATACACACACACACACACATATACATATATATATATATATATATATATATATATATGCGTGTGTGTGTATGTGTGTGTGTGTATGTATGTATGAATTTATATGTAACTATATAGCCTTATATATATATATATATATATATATATATATATATATATATATATATATATATATATATATATATATATATATATATATATACATACAGTATATGTGTGTGTATTTGTGTGTGGTGTGTAAGGTTAACAAAACCATTAATATCTCCGTACAGTCCAGTTGGTGTGATACAGGTAAATTTGGAGCTCCTGATTACGGGATTTTTTCTTTTTTGGTTGTACCCCAAGTTAATCTCCTGAAATCCGTAGATTCGAAAACAATATCTGTATGATACATGAAAAAGTTATTGTGCAATACCATTCTGTAATGTTCCATGGGTATTCGCTTCATCTATTCTAATATTTTCATACTTTTACTTTTATTATATTTTATGATATTACCATTAATACCTATATATTCCTCTAAAGATTTAATATGTATTTTAGATTTCATATCAATTTTATGAAATATATAGATACAACGTAATATTTCAGACGAAATATTTTCTAACCGTATCTTAGTAGCACATTCTTTTTTTTAATAAGTAAATAATTGTTAAACGACATACTTGAATCGCCAAGGCTTGATTTTGGTAATGCATCCTAAACCGAAAATCATTCTCATACATACATTACACACACACACACACACACACATGTGTGTGCATATATATATATATACATATATATATATATATATATATATATGTATATATATATATATATATATATATATATTATATATATATATATATATATATATATATATATATACACATACATACACACACTAATGAACGCTATCAAGGAAGGGCATCTGGAATACCTTCCTTGATAGCTTTCATCAATGTTTATGGGATATTCAATAAAAAAAAGTGCCTCTAATACACTGGAGCTCAAAACTTCTTAAAATTTGCTTATTTCTTGAACAATCTCTCACTACATATATTTTTCACTCCTTTGCCTCGGGAAGATTTTCTTTGACAGTGTGGGCCCTATTTCACTTTTAAGTGCGTAACGTTCACATGCATGCACACGTGTAAATATAATTGGGAAAAAAATTGTTTTCGAAGTTAACTGGTTAAAGAGTTTATTGTAGGATAAAGTCAATCTTAGAGACGCATTTTTACTACGAACACACCGTTTTATTATTGCTTCAATACGTTGACATATATTTTTTGCATGGCTATTAATTTAGATTTTTTCTCTTATGATGAATTAATCGTAGAAATAGAGGAAAGTATATGAACTTTTACAGAATAAAAGAAAGATGCAACGGTATCCCAAAATATTTTAGATCATTCTGGCTCCAAGGTAAATAGGAAATAAAATTTAGGTCACTAACAGGAGTATGATAAAAACTTCAAATTTCACTAGCAAACGGTGTTAACTATATTTGGGTTATTATTCAAAAGAAGCTACAATTGCAAATCATATTGGTAATTTTAAGCTGATGTTGAAAATATTAGTTCAGTGATTTGAATATTTATGAATGAATGTTGCTCTTTATCTCTTTCGTTATTGTATATGAGCGAATATCAGTCATACCTGAGTTTGTCATAGCTCAAATATGTTAAAAATATTAGGTATAATTTGAAAGCTAATGATGTTTTATTGATATGGTTTGAGTAATATACTAAATAATGTCTTTTTATTTGTTGTCAGGTTTTTACGTCACCTCTCAAACTCCGAATTTCCCTGTTAAGATGTTGTTTAATAATAACCAACCGTTAATATTTTAATATATCTAATCATGAGATATAGAAAATGTAGTGGTAAAAGATAACTAGTAAAATGAATTAATATTCTAACAAATTTAAAATTATTGTGAATCTATCGGGAAATATATCGCAAAGCGAAGGCTTATGTTGCCTTTACCACAAAAAAGAAACTTTTTCTTCCACCGGCGAGATGATACCAACCGTAGATACAACTCGTTTGAAAATCAAAATAAAATGGCCTGTCACATTCATACCTGCTCAGTGATATGAAAAAAAGGGTGAAATATTCACTAAACTGGAAAATAGAAAAAATCACAAAATTGAAATTTTATACCTAAACGGAGTTCCCAGGTGTTCTCGAACACACGGTTTGGCAGTTCTATTATCTGGTTTTAATTTCTATTTATTGTTTGTTTATTATTATGAAATTGTTCGGATTCTACTTGGTGTCATGAAATCCATGTACAAAACAGGCGGTGTTTTCTCTTCAGTGGTTTCATAAGAATATGCTACATTCAGTGAAAACAATTATGACCACATAGCAAAGGACAATAGGGTTATGAGTATATTTGCAGCACCTAAGCAGGAAAAGCGTGGTTCCGTGCTATAAATCGTGCGTTTGTTGAGAATGTGATACCTCCATATATATTTTTATGAGTGTGGCTTGCAATGTGATTGCAAGTTTTACTCAAGTTTTAACACATCTCAATTAGGGCCACAATTGTAAAAAAGAAAGTTAAAGTTTCTGTAAAGGGTAAATTCAATGGAGATAAGAGAAAATCAAGGATGGATTTTATAGGATATAATTACACAAAGCAGAGGAAAATTTACACGAGAGCTTAAATCACTGGTTCCGCGGTACTGTCATTAAGTTAATTCACAAAGCCCATAGTGCCAGATGCAAATCATTATGAGATAAGCTTCTCGAGAGTATCTTGAAATTAAACAGGATTTAACAGGGATGATACTCACATTGGATTCAAGAACCTTTCAGGTTAGACCTGGGTTAACATAACCTTATGAAAAGATAACCACACTGGGTTTAAGAACATCTAAAATTAGACTCAGATTAAACAGGACTGTGCAACATAGGGCTACAATTAAATATCTCTTTAGATGGAAAATCTTGATTCTTCTCACAGGGAAGATGGGGAGGAGGGCACCGTGGTTATCAGTCGACACAGCTTTTCAATCACCTATTCTGCAATACAAATGTACTATCACTGGATTGCAAAACAATTATTACGTGTAACTTGGGAATACTGAAGGCCGAGAAGGAAAACACTCAAAAGAAAGTAAAATTCAAACTGGGTAACACATCTGAGTTACTTTCCACAAGTGAGATTACTCCAATTCAAGTAGATTACGAAGGAGGTTGCCCGGGAGTGAATTTCAGAGCAAAGTAAGAAGTATAGTATAAGAAAATGTGTAGGACAATTCAAATTTTCACATACCTTTTATCCTGTAGATAAACAGTGGGATCAGATCCGAATAAAACGTCTAAAGGCCATTCTGTGGGAGAGGGGTAGGGAGTTTGAATAGACCGACCGGCAATGTGTCTGCTCTGGCTGTAGGTAGCGAACTCTCGCGAGCGTCTTTTGACCTGCCCTTATATGCTGGTCCTTTCCCGCTATTTTGTCAAATGTTAACTTTGTGGCTCCCGCTCGCCGCTTAACCGGCATCTTGTTGACAGCCCAAGACGCAGGTGTCCTAAAAAAAAAAGGAATCGCGGCAGCACACACAGGAGGGGACAATGGAAATTCAATGGCAGAACATTAAGGCTGAGAGGGCGGAATAGGTAGGCAATTTCCATGAGGGCACCCTGCGTAGTGAATCGCTCATTGACGGGGGGTGTCGTTTATGATGCCTCTTGGGTAGTCCTTGTGACCTACACACAATTACTTGAGATTTTCTTTCCAAATTGTAAGTCATTGAGCCTGCCCTTGCATTGCAATGAATCAATGCACGTGACAGCTCCCCCTGGTTCGGGCGTGAATGTCTTCTATGCTCTGTGATTGAAATGACTACTCTCTCTCTCTCTCTCTCTCAACCTCAAGTCCCATGTTAAATGTATTGAATTGAAATAAGATTTGCACTTAAATTTTGAACTTGCAAGCTAGTACATGTTGTTTACTCTGCTGAGCTGCTCTATTAAGAATTATACTAAAACTGTACGTCTTGCTTATTATGTTATGTTAATTTACTTGCAAATGTTAACTACATAAAATATTTACCAAACTCTGTCATTTACTATATAGATTCACTGACCTGTTTCTTGATCATAGTCTTGATTTAAGCTCTGCTTGTTGATTTGATTTAACCTCTGCTTGTTAATGATTTTCCATACTACTGTGGCAGTTTTCCTGGCTGAGTACACGGTGCAGTGCTCTAATCTAAATATGAGGAGATAGAAAGAGTAGACTGGAGACAGTTTGGGTAGGGGACAAAATTTATAAGTTATAAGTACGCAACCACAAAGGGTGAGGAGTTGAAGTATGAAGGGAGTGAATGGCACCTGCTCTGAATTAGGAGCCCTCATACTCAGATGAATTGGGGTACTGTGCCAGATTGGGACAAGTGCCATGAGAACACGGTGGCTCTCTTAGGTTACCTGGATGATTTACGCTGTTTACCCTTCTTACTTGGTCCTCTTTTAGATTGTCTGTTTGCTGGTTTAGGCGGAATCGATGACGCTGGATCCAAAGGAGGTGTTGGCGTGTTAGGCACTCCTGCTGCAGCAACAATTGGAGTTTTGAGAGTGCCAACAATCTCTACCATTTGCTGGCGCAGTTCATTCATGTAGTTCTGCTGCCAGCTTGGTTATATGCGAGTTTTCCATTGTCTTCTATGGCTATAGGTCGCGAACTCTCGCGAGCGACTTCTAACCTCCCCTTATTTGCTGGTCCTTTCTCGAGTTTTCCCCTTTGTCCAAGGCGGGTGGTTACATCATGTACTACCGTGTCCTCTTACTGGCGCTGTCTTTAGGACTAAATTGCAAACTGACATACAGTTTTTAGTACTAAATAGACTTAGTAGCCACGCCTAAGAATCGAAACAAGGCAGCTTTGGGATGCTAAATTTCTATTAATTTCTATTAGCCTGGGGGTCTTATCTTCTCGCTGGTGGTCTGTGGAGCAGCATAGACACTCCTGGTCCTCTGTAGGACAGCCCTACATACATACACACATACATATGTATATATATGTGTGTGTGTGCGTGTGTATATATATATAGATATTAAAATCTGAAAACTGAAAACCAGAAATTTAAGGAACAATTTTTTTTTCTAGGCTAGTTTCTTGCTTTTTGGTGTTATTGAAAAGTTTACATGCCTTGATATAAAGTAAGGGCGAGTTACTTATCAAATGACAAATAAACAGTGGGCAGCGGTGGCAAAAACCTTTTATTTCAAGAGAGCAGCAGATGAAATTGAAAATATAGATGAAGGGCTCATCATATGTCTTGCAGGTCAACAAAACGCTTTTATGCTGTTTTCTCTCCGAATTTAAGGGAATTTTATAGGCATTCCTTTATAGTGGAATGAGAATTTTGCTGCGAAAAAAAACATATATAAATAGTTAGTTTCGTTCTTTGTCATTGCAAAGAATAAATATAAGGAGCCAAATGTATCCCAAAAACTGTTTCTAACCAAATGACAAGTAGTATTTTCTTGTTACTACAAAGCAGCATAAAGAGACAGAGAGATAGAGAGCGTAAAATGAATCATGAGGTAAAAGCATTAACTACATGAGACACACTTCCCCATGCATTTTTTATTGAATGAACTGGAAGGAAAATGCAGAGAATGAAAAAGGGATTATGAGAAAAGAAAAGAGGAAGAGAAAGAGAAAGAAATTTTCAAAACTGAGAGGAAAGAAATTGCATTATCATAATTTAGCGTTTACAAACTGCCCCTTACAAAAGTTATAAGAAGGATCCCCAGTTTTATTTCTGTACTTATTTTCATTCAGTGGAATCTCGGCTGAATGCTATTTTTCTTAAGCATATGGAATGTCAAAAATGATCAGCAATGATCTCGGATGCTTTTATGTTTGTAATATTAAAGCATTACCGACTACGAAAATATCTTGCTTAGATATCGTGGAAGCAAAAAATTTTTGACGTGAATGTGTGAAAATGCCTGAACGACTCTCATATGCTTAATGTTTTGCTCAAGTGTTGCCTTTTCTTGCAAGAATGTAAACTCGAAGTCCGAGTTCCTGCTCTCTTGAAAAGAAAACTTTGGACGCTTCCTCGACCGGAAGAGTAAAGTTTGGGAAGAGCTTTAGAGTAGTTTTGTTTATGCTGATTTTAAGCAGTGAATCTCTCCCTCTCTCTTTCGCTCTCTCTCTCTCAAAGAATAAGGTAAGAGAATTGCTAACGTTTTGCCCGTCTTTCTGAGATGCAGGTAATACGGCAATATTGGCACGGGTGTCTACACACGTTAAGCAAACATAAGGGGTTTAGAACGCACAATGATATGCACAACTCTGTTTAAAATTCAATTAAGTTCTGTTCAGAACTATGTATATTTCAAAATTAACACACTTTAGAATCAGATATATGATGAACAAATGAAAATTTGATAAGTATTCTGTAATGGATAGATGAGAACATTCACCTCCCTTGGACAGAAGTGGATTATATTTGCATAATAAGATCAGAGGATTGTAATTTGGTAGTAATGTGAGTATTAATGGATGTCGGAATTTCCAAGGATCATAATTAACGGATGCATATATATCTGACGGAAGACCGTGGCCGAATAATTAATAATTTTCTTTTGTATTGAAGAGTGAATGCGGGTGACGATATTGTACTCCCAAGAATTTATAACTTAATCAGACACCTTTCCTTTCCTAATGAAATGACTAATGTCAAAGTATATAGTTAATGAACGTTTGAGCAACATCATGCAAGTGGCATATATATATATATATATATATATATATATATATATATATATATATATATATATATATATATATATATCTATATATATATATATATACATATATGTACACGACCTCAAAATAATCGAGCTGGGTCAAAATTTTCGAAATGTGAGTTATTTTGAGATTTTTTATTTGATCCTCCAACTGGAATATGGATTAACCCCGCTATAGTCACACCTCTAACTTTGGATTCTTGGGTATTTAATATTTAAGTGTATGACGCATTGTTCGTCCCTATCTTTATTGTATTGTACCTGCTATGACGTAATTAAAAAAGTCTAGAATGATGAACCAACAAATTTTTCACACGGAGAAATATCATTACTGAACGTCAGGGTGTTTGTTTGTCCAGTGATACAGTTAGCTTGTCGTACAGATAATTCCTCCTCATATTAACATCTTGGAGTTTATTTGTAATTAGACTGCTTAACGTTTTGCGCCTAATAAGGGAAAATAACTCAATTCCACCGGACATTATCTTCTTTTTGAGACTTGAAAGCAACCTTCCTCTAGCAGATCTTGTTTTTATTTACTCAACAGTTCTTACTCTCTTCACAAGAAGTCTTATTTATTCTACTGTGTTATCAAGATCTATGCATTATATGTATGTTCATAAAGTAATCAATGTTTCTTTGTCAATTTAAATCTTGCCGGCGTTTTCGACATTGCAGTTTATCACCGTTCTTACAATTGCATTCCTCTCAACTCTGCACATGCAACGCAGACAAATAGCCATGGCTTCTTTGCCCTTCAGTAGCAATCCATAACTACACCTCTTCCACAGAAGAAACTTTACCTGCTTCCTATTAGACGTATTCTAAGCCTTAGATATGTTTATTTTCCTTTCATTTTTGCCTCACAAATAGAGGCCCTCACATATGCTATGTGTCTTACTTTACCTTGTCTTCATACTTTCATGTTTCACTCTGTGTTTTAGTACTCACAATACACTCCCAGTCTATTTCACCAGCGTCTGCAGTTATATCAGTTAGCATTGATGATTGTTATGATTTCATTAACAAAAAGATTTCACTAACAAAAAGATTAAACTTACGTTTACTCTTTCCATATCACATGAACTTGAACATATAGTACTTTTTCTTTGCTATTTCTCATCAGATTACCCATGCAAATGTTACATAGTAAAGTAAACTTTTGCCAGTGACCCTGTGCACCCGACCATACACGCTTCTATATTCTTTGTGGAGATATAATTCAAATAGTTATTCACTAGGCGTCCTCTTCATGTTTATTTTCGAAATCTAACAATTTATTTCAACCAATCTTATGCCATTACTTCTTAATCGTCTTCATCGCTACAGAATCTTGCCCTGTTTTGTCCAATAGTCTTCTGGGATCTAATACCCATGATCATATTACTCCCTCAAAACCCTTGTTTGTTCAGGTACTGCATACATATTTTCGGCTCATTTGATCATTCTTTTGATAATATAAACTTTAAAATTAGCAATCCAGATTTGGTTATAGAAATCACACAAATATACATATATATACATATACATACACATATACATACATATATATATATATATATATATATATATATATATATATATGTGTGTGTGTGTGTGTGTGTGTGTGTGTGTGTGTGTGTCGGGCTTAAGGATTCGTTGTTTTGCACATTTGTAGCTTAATGCGTATATATGATGTGATCAGACTCATAAATTGGCTACGTTCGACAAAAGCAATACACAGCTGTCAAGGTCGGGGATGGTTGATGCCGACTCCAAAACAACGAATCCTCCCGAGGAGCGCGACAGGGATTTGTAGGTGAGAGGCGGCGTTATCTTATATCCTCTCGTGGTAGCTGTGTGGTTAAAGGCGCTTCACTGTATGTCCTGATATCTGGGTTCTAGGTTCGCGCCAGGGAGCCTACGAAATTATTATCAGCAAAAAATTCCCCTTCAGTTAACATATATGAAAATATATTAATTCTGAGGTAGAGCGAATTAGATATTAAAGGATATTTGTAGGTTAATGCGCATATATGAATCACGGTGATGTGATCACTCATATATGTATATATACATATATATATATATATATATATATATATATATATATATATATATATATATATATATGTATGTATGTAGTATATATATATATATATATATATATATATATATATATATATATATATACATACACAGACACACACACACACACACACACACACACACACATATATATATATATATATATATATATATATATATATATATATATATATATATATATATTTATAGTTAAACTATTGCAAGGTAATTAAATTGTACTCAAGCTGGAG
>NC_087205.1:62905823-62923323 GCF_015104395.2 Macrobrachium nipponense
GTCTGCCAGAATTGTTAGGACAAATTACCCGGTGTCAGGCATAGTAATTACTGAATTTTACTAAAATTAGATATTATATCAGTTTAAAAGGTGAAGTTTATTAGCTAGAATAATAGTAATTATTAATATTTTTTTCTAACGCAGTCATCCTATTAGGGTGGGTGGTATTTATATTGTGGGGGTTCCGGGTTGCATTCTGCCCTCTTAGGATTCCATCTCTTTTCTCACTATGTGTGTGCTGTTTTTAATAGCATGTTCTTCTGCATGAGTCCTGGAGCTGCTTTGGGATCTAGTTTTTCCAGGTTCCTTTTCAGGGGTCTTTGGATCGTCCCTAATGTTCCTATAATTATGGGTACAATTTCCACTGGCATATCCCATATCCTTCTTAGCTCTATTTTCAGGTCTTGATACTTATAATGAATTTTTATCACTTTCTTTCTCATCTTCTCTGGTGTCCCAAGGCACTGCGACATCAATGAGTGATACTCTCTTCTTGATGTCGGCAGCAAGTCTGGTCTATTGCCTCGTATCACCCTATCTGTTCTGATACGATAATCCCAGAGGTTCTTTGCCTGGTCGTTTTCTATCACTTCCCCAGGGTGGTGTTCATACCACGTATTACTGCAAGATAGCTGGTGCTTCTTGCACAGGCTCTAGTGGAGGGCTTTTGCTGCTGAATCATGGCTTTTGTTTAGTACTGATTCTGTGCAAGTGCCGAGCATTCACTTCCTATGTGGTTTTTGGTCTCTTCTTTCATACTGCACTTCCTAAATATGGGTGAGATGATATTTCCAACTATTGTTCTTTTAACTAATCTGGTTCTAGGGGCCTGATCTTGTGTTGTTATCATTCATTCTTTTTCCTTCTTGAGTTTTCCCGTCTGTTGCCATTGCCATTTTTCATTGATGGCCAGTTCTTTAGTCTGTCATATACTGTCCATGAATTGCTTTGCTGTGTCATTCATCTGTTTTGTCTCTGTATATTTCTGGGTCTTTGTCTACTTTTGTCAGTCCCTCCCATGCACTCCTTAGCCACTCGTCTTCACTGGTTTTCAGGTATTGCCCCAGTGCTCTGCTCTAGGTGTTGACACAGTCCTCTATGCTAAGTAGACTATCCCTCATTCCTATCGTGTTATGTATAGTCTGTCTATATTTGCTCTTGGTTGTAGTGCTTTGTGTACTGTAACGTGTTTCCTAGTTTTCTGTTGCATGCTGTGGAGTTCAGCCTTCGTCCACTTCACTGCTCCCACGCTGTATCTGAATACTGGTACTGCCCTTGTGTTTATGGCTTTCATCATGTTTCCGGCGTTGAATTTTGACTTGATTATCAACATAAGTCTCTGCCTATATACTTTCCTGATCGTATCCTTCATCTCTTGGTGTTTTATATCATCTCCTATTATTCCCAATTATTTCTATCTTTCCATCTCTGTGTTTGATGCTATTCCTCTCAGGTAGCTGTATCCTTGCAGTCTTTGTCACTTTGCCTTTTTGTATGTTGACCAAGGCGCATTTTTATATTCTAAGCTCCATTCTGATGTCCCCAGATACAATCATTACAGTCTGGATTAGGGTATCTATTTCCTTGATGCTCTTACCATATATCTTGATTTCATCCATGAACATCAAATGGTTGATTTTGTTGCCTCCTTTCTGCAATTGGTACCCAACACCTATCTTCTGCGGTACCTTTGTCAATGGAATCATGGCTACTACGACGGGTTCATATACCTGTTCACCATCATAGACAGAAAGCAATATCGAAGCAATATCGATATGACAACGTTTGGCAAAATCTGTGTGAAAGCTCATCACAAATGACAGGGGAGCCAACTTCACATCTGCCCTGTGAAACGCCATCGCAGGCACTTTGGAGACAAAAATGACACATACTACATTCGACGGCCCACAACCCAGAAACTAATTGCATCAGCGAGAGGCTACAATGGTCGTCAAAAGCATCACTCACTGCCAGATGTCAAGTTGGGAGGTGGAGAAAGGAGTTACCGGGCCTAAGAACGACACCAAATGTAGCATTCAAAGCATTCCCGGCATAAGTCCTAAACAGATATCTTTCAAGATCAAATGAACCCAGCATCCCCGTCCGACACGCGAAAAGCAGTAGAAAGGATAATGCCAGCCAAGACGACCTACCACGTGACTAGAAATGTGTACGTCCCCAACGACCTGCAGAACGCAAAATATGCGTTCATGCAGTTAGAGGCACACAGAAATCCCCCTCTACCCAGTCTACTTGGGACCTTACGGCATCATCCAGCGGCGACACAAGGCCTATCAGATGACTGTAGATGGCAGAACAACACGGGTTTCCATCGATCTTCTGAAGCCAGCATACATATCAGCCACCGACCTTCAACCATAGGCTTCTCCGAGGGGATGGAGTCATGTAGGGTCCACACATGGGCCCCACATACCTTCATCGCACCGGCCAGAAATCCCGCAAAAACGACCCAAGTGCCAACACGCGGACGAAAGAAATAGCATCTGTCATCTGCCACGCACCTTTTCTACATAAATTCCTGTATTACTATTGTCATATTAAATGTATCGTTATCATCATACGCATTGCACTGTCTGTTTTTCAGCCATGTGTATCTTAACTTCAGTCCTGTATTATGTACCAATTCATATGTATCTTTCCATCTGCCAACAAACACAAGTGATTATGTTTAATCTTTGTTTCTCCTTTCCTGATGGCAGGTGTTACAATTCTGTTTGCAAGAGCTACTGACCTGTGTGTTTGTTGTCTAAATAAATTAGTAAGCTTGTGAACTCTGACCCTTACTCAAATCCTTCCTACAATGATTTCATGACTACCGTAACTCGTATTGATCATTACAGCTCTGTACTCTTTCACATTTACTTGTCAGGAAAGACTAAAGCTATCGGTACCTCCTTCTACAGGTCCATTTTTTATTTGCTAATCTCGTATTCTTACCCATTATTACTCATGAAGTGGAATATTTAATGTTGATACATTAGCACTCATGTCAAAAGATGAATGGACCTTGAATCTCCAAAATTAGATATATGACTCAAGGTACAGGATCTTTTATAGTAGATTAAGCTCATACAAAAACAGATCAAGATCTTATGACGGAAAGCTCGATGTGCACCATACTTACTGGATGAACTTGTCTAAAACTGATCTTCGAAGTCGGGAAGTTTTAACGTTACTAATTAAAGGATAAGGAACGGCTTATTAGAACCCCATGCTTGAGTTCTAAAATAAATCACCCTTACAGATAACACCGTGACATTTTTTTCAGTATTTCTAGTTTTGACGATACTCTCCCACTGCGTAAAGTCATTGTCTTTGCCAAGGAGGTGATGTTTTTCGTCCGTTTCTTAGACTGATTACCGGGAAATTATGTGTGAATTTTACGAGAGTTTCATCAATGGCGGGCCTTGTGACAGGGAATAAATGAGCAGATTTTGGGAGAGTTAGGAATATAACGTTTGGGAGAAGGAACCTCAATATTTATTACACACCCTTAACAGAATTTTACTGTTCCAAATGTCGTTGTTTAAGTTTTTATTTTCTTAACTACGAATGAATTGTTTTTGCCTCAACATTGGCAGATCTCCACATTATTCAGTCCGTTACTATTTAGTGGTAAATGGCAAGGCATTAAAAAAACACGAGTGTTTGTAAAGGTAAAGAGTAATGGAAATGTACTTGTTTGCAAGTATATATTCTGTAAAAATGTATTATGTAATCTCTTAAAAAAAACACACCATTACTTAGAAAGCTCATATTTAACACCTATAAATATTAGGAAATAAAAATAACTATATCTAAATGTATTACAATAATAAAGAAAAAGTGATAACGAGAATTCAGAATAGAACGAACCCTTAATGTTCATCATATGCATGACATAATTTTTTTACTTATGACATAATGACATAAAACCACGATTCTGTACAAAAGATTAAAATGTCAACTTTATAATATAAAAACTTTTTCATCCACGCAATGAAAAAGAAGAAACGGATAAATTCGACCTTCAGTTACTTGTATTAGTCGGTGTTCTGGCCTTTTTTTTTTTATTGTATGAATCTTATTATATTAGTCTTAGATTTCACTTCTATTTCTGCAAATTCAGAACTAATTGGTTACATATGAAGGAAGAAGACTTATTTCAACGAAAAACAGAGTTTAAATTCGAGATAAAGAAAATTGTTGCGAAACTGAGGTTAAATTACTCTTTGAGCGATTAACAGTAATTTTACAGATTCTCTTACTAATTGAAACACGAAAAAATGTATAGATATTTTTATATTCTAATAAATTAGCTTTATAGTTTTTGATAAAATAAACAATACATAAGATAAATAAGAGAAGAACTGATTCATATTAATTTGTTATCCACAAAAATGAGTGATTAATAACAAAATATGTCTTTGTCTGGTGAAATAGATTCCCCTTCTCTCTCTAGGGATTTGAAATGATGAAATATAATCAGATATGTTCTTTTATGATCAGTTTATAAATTAAGTTAATATGGGTAAAAAGGGTCCAGTATTTATCAGGTAATACTGCACATCATAAAAGTAGCGCTTGAAATATTTTTATGTAAAGAACAATTGTACAAATAGAAAATAATGGTGAATGATATATATATATATATATATATATATATATATATATATATATATATATATATATATATATATATATATATGCAGAGAGAGAGAGAGAGAGAGAGAGAGAGAGAGAGAGAGAGAGAGAGAGAGAGATTATACATGTGAAATACGAATGGAATGATGTAATAAATTCCTTCGTTATGATAACATACCTTCTTATAAGAATGGTTCTACTAGTATAATTGTTATCATTGTTGTCAATATGTATGTTTGAAAAAGTTTTTGTTATGATTTAATTAGGGTTGACATTACACATAAAAAGATGTGTTGAGAGAGAAAAAATAGGTTAATCATTAAAGAGATCTTCAAGAAATCTTAAAGTTAATTTGTCACTCGCAAAACATCACGTAAGCACTGGATTTACTTTGTCACTTACTTTAATTCTATCTGTATTTCCTTTTCGGTCACCTACTACTCAGACCAGACTTTTCAACTATTGCTTTCTTTTATTAAGATTTTAGCCTTTAAACTAATTAGATGATACTATTCATTCTATATTTCTCTTGAAAGTTTAAGATTTCTTCTCTTTCCCGGCCGATTCCGTACCTGAAATCGATAGTCAAGAACTTTTCACTCTGTGATAAGTACCATAATCTTTCGAGCAGTTCAATACTGCCTGTCAAATATCTGATTTCATTCATGCACAACCTATACTTTACTTTCTCGCCTACTGGCCGCTTACTAACAGAGACCTACTCTGAGATATGGCCAGTTTATTCTATAACGCACATCAACAGGAGCATTTTCTTTATGTAGCTACATCCGATGATGTTATGAGGAGCTGTTAAATGAATTTGCAAGTTGACTTTTAAATAAGCAGACATTAACATTAAACCCAGAAAATTCTCAGTTCCCCTAAAGATTTTAGTCAAATGTATCCCGTATACAGGAGGTTTTGCTGCCTAAGAATGTCTGATTTTCCTCGTTGTATTAAAACGAAAGAAGGTCATCTACATATCCTGTCATTTTGCATTAACAGTTACGTTTATCCTTTACCGGAAATATCTATCATTTTTTTTTATTAAAATGAAAATAGTTTAATTTTCATCGAAGGAATATGGAAAATGATTTCCTCTAATATTGTCGCTTTCAAGCACAATAGTGAACTTGATATTTGGATGATGTGCGATGTAAGCATACTGAAGAAGCTTGGCAGCCCTTGCTCTGTCTCTGAAAAGTAGGAAAGTATCATCGACATATCTACAGACAGAGGGGAAGGAAGGCCAGAGGGCAATTGCTCACCAATTACTCCTCTAGCGAACTCAGAAATATTGGCAAAGGTCGGGCTGAGTGGTGACCCAATTGCCATTCCGTCAACTTGCCATGTTATCCTTCCTAGACGTTTTAGTTACTCGAAAAGACGACTGTTTTAATTCGTCAGTGTTTAGAAAAAAGAAGACACCGGACAAGGTTCGAGTTTTTATGGTCATTTCTGTTTTAACTTATAAATTGCACTCATTGATGCCGTCTTCCACAGAGGTTTTAACTTCCCGCTGGTCTGGATTCAATGACGAAATAACCCATTTATAAAAATAGCTTTCAGACAACTGTTACCCTCCCAAACCTTTTTATACATATAGACAAATTTCGGAATAATATACTTATACTCAAATTACAGAAAAGTACAGTTCCTAAGATGAGGTTTTTGCTTGCCTCCCAGTGATTCATGACCAATTTTTTTTACATCGATTTGAATGACCTAATTCAACAATATGCACATGCCATTAACTGTAAATTAATTGCAGTTAATCCTCATGCTATTAAATCGTTATTCCAGTACAAAGACAAAATTAACAATATTTTACAAAGGTAACGACTCATAAACAAACAATGATTCGATAGATAATTTCTGTGCACAGTGAACAAACTCTTTTCAGCTGTCAAATTCTTATAACACATTTTGTTTATAAAATAAAAGAATTTTGATGAATAAAAAGGAGACTTTCGTAATATCGTTATAAAATCTCTCGTCAGTCTGAATATTAAAACTAAAAACCCGGAGTAACTGGCTCGTTGAGAAAAACGGGAATTCATCATAACAGTTGTTTACGCGGAATTGCTCCATTCATTTGCAAAGTCCATTTCATTAATCGCGATCGATAAAAAGCGTGAAAGGTTTAATGGAAATTATGATGAGTCAATTACGCCTGACAGCAAGAACGGCAAAAATGAAGAGACCATTTTCTGCGAATTTTTCCTTTCCAGATTTGACAGTTTGATTATCTTCAGCAAACGTTCATTATTGCTTATACTAAAAACAGGAGTGACGCGGATTTGGAGAGACACAGCCAGTAATGGAATGTGCATTTGGGCTACGGTAGTTTAACTTATTTTTATTGGTATGAGCTGAACAAACTTTTAGATTGGATAAGCTGCCTGGCTAATCACTCAGTGTTCACGAATATATCTGAACACTTTTTTTATACATTGGTGTTACTTTTCTGAGTAAAGATTTTTTCTCTGTTACCCATGAACATAAATGTAGATATGGTAGAACTTCATAGCCTCTGAATAATATAAGCAATGTATATTTCTTCAAAGATGTACAGTTAATGTAATACATATAAAGTAAAAATGAAATGTGCATATAGTTGATCAGACATTTCTAAGAATATAGTCTGAATGTCGATTAGCTCGCATTATTCATTTTTCAAGCTTTACTCAGATGCAAAAAATATAAAGAAGTGCCAGAAGAAAAATAAAGCCAATATTCACAATATACTTTACTTAAATTTAGTTTGCGATGTTACATTCACATGGCTTTATCATTACATTTCGTAACTTGATTTATCACACATTGCGTCTTATTAACTACTTTCAGTTTATAGTTTTCTTAGATCAGGGGTTTCGAAGTTGATAATATTTCTTATTACTGCTTAATAGCGTTAGTCCCTAAAGCCACAGCCCTAATATTATGGTAGGTTGACGACCTATGTTCCTTTTAAATGAAGTTGCACTTAGGGGATACTACTTCTATTGCTCTCAACCCCTCAATGACATTCATCTACGGTGTCATATTCACATGGTAGTGAAGGGTGAAACTTTAAACTGTCACCCACAAAAAGCTACCAGTCATCTCAAAATGGGGATATCACTTTTCCTGTATACATATATGCATACATATACATACATACACACACACACACACACATACACATACAAATATATATATATATATATATATATTATATATATATATATATATATATATATATATATATATATGTGTTGTGTGTGTGTATGTATATATATGTATGTATTATACTAAATCCTTATGACGATATAGCACATACATTTATGCATGGATACGAACACACACACACACACACACACACACACACATATATATATATATATATATATATATATATATATAATATGTGTGTATGTGTATTAAAATTACATTTACACGAGAATTATACAACCAAGTTTACCTGTAGGAAAATGGAAGACTGGATGTAAATCCTGCCCGGTTTAGACTGCATGTGTAAAATATTTTCTAAGGAAACATTCATAGTGATGAAATTTACAATTTATTTGTAGAGGGACAGGATAGGTTAGAAGGGTTAGATTCGTACACGCATTAATGTCTGAGGTCAAGAACTCTGCTTACAAATCTGTTTATTGATGCAGGTGGCAGCCTACCTTTTCCCAATCTATGCCAACCAATTTTCTTAATGCCTGTGTATTTCCCATATTTGTTTTGAACATAATGGATCGAGTTGAGACATATACTGAACGCTATTCATATTCTTATGAATGTTGGTCAAAGCACGAATAAACGTGATCCATTAATTTCAAAAGAAATATGTAGAATGTTGAGTTGGTTGGGGGAAAAGTTAGACAGTTACCCCTTATAGATAAACAAATGTTTAAATGAAGAACTAGAACTCAGACGATAATGTGTGTACAGACCAATCCCCCACGTGTCAGGTTTGACTATTTGGCTTCCAAAAGTCTGTAAGGTAGTTTGTACTGTCCGTCTACCTTATATATTGTAAATTTCTACCACTATCAATGTTTATCAGTACTCTGAAAACAGCTTAAACATGAAGTTAAGACCCGTTGGGATTTACTTAGTCTTTTATTCTTCCTCTGACATATATTCATGCATATATATATATATATATATATATATATATATATATATATATATATAGTATATATATATACATACATATATATATATGATGTATATACGTAATATGTGTGTGCTTGAAATCACCTCACCTGAAATGGTTCGAACTGCAATGGTGAGTAGATACGCTTGTTACTGTAAAGCCTAGGACCAAATGAACATAAGTTTATCGTCATTTATTCCTAATCTTCATATTGACTAGCGTCTCCAAAAGTTAAGAATTCAAAAGGTTAAGAGACCATTATGGCTAATAAATACTACATGCGTATGTGGTCAAATGTGACCTGCAGATTCCACACACGCACAAACAAATATTTATATATATATATATATATATATATATATATATATATATATATATATATATATATATATATATATATATATATATAAGTCTATCACATTACCGTGATTCATATACATATATCGAACTACAAATGTAATTTAATATCTAATTCGCTCTATCTCGGAATTAATATATTTTCATGTATGTTTAACCGAGGGGGAATTTATTGAGCGATAATCGGTGGCGGGATCGTCTGGGGCTTCACTGCCAGTCTTGGAATTGAGAGGTCGATGGTTCGCGCCTGTCGATCGCCAATTCTATTATCGCTTAATAAATTCCCCTTCGGTTAAACATATATGAAAATATATTAATTCCGTGGTAGAGCGAATTAGATATTAAAGGACATTTTAGTTCGATATATATGTATATATATATATATATATATATATATATATATATATATATATATATATATATATATATATATATATATATATATATATATATATATATATATATATATATATATATATATTATATATATATATACACACACCTTATATATCAGTAGTGTGCCCTAAAGGCGATAACTCGCAACACTTCAAGTTAAACGATCAAAGGGTTAGCATCATTTAGACGTAAATTTATATTTTAAAAATAAACATTGTATGTGATGTAATTTAAACTTGAGAGGTTTTATCTACCGGAAAGAATCTCACCTCTGTTTTAGCTGACATTCATAGAAGTAAAATGTCGTAGTTCTACTGCCCTTAAAAAAAGTGCTTTAATTTATGGAGAGCAATATACTTCTATTTCACATGTCCACTGGTACTGTGCAACCAATTAAATACAAGAATATGCGAAGGGAGAGGGAGATATGCTCTTTGACATTTTAATGCAAAGGAGATGAAAAATGGTTGTCAAAAACATGAATATGAAGTGGTCTTGCTTTCCTATTCATTACTCAGTGAAAGATATTATTTTTTTCATAGGACTTTAACAAGCTATATTTCAGGGGACTCCCAATGCATATCCAGCGACCAATGAAGCCTTTGATATTTTTCCGGGAATAGTTTGCACTGCAGTAAATTCGTGGACTTGAAAATACTCGGCGGAATTATGGTGGTGCTCCCAATGGAAGCAGGAGCAGAGAAGAGATAAATTAACATCAGGAAAAAAGAAAAAGGGGCCCCTTTAAATTTTCATTTTCAGTTACAATTGGAAAACAGTCCGACGGCGCCAGCCCATATATGCATTTCTTACTGTCTTTCGCACATCCTCATATAAATGCGCGCGCGCGCGACACACACACACAAATATATATATATATATATAATATATATATATATATATATATATATATATATATATATATATATATAATATATATATAATATATATATATATTATAAGTATTACTCCAGTGGAAAATAACAGAGGTGGCCACAGCCGCATTCCAAGTTGAACCGAAAAATCGTGGATTAATCCTTATTTGAAAAAAAAAAAAAAAATGTCAACATTAATTTTTACACGCACTTACAGACGAATCACATCCATATTGCATTCGGGAAAGATCAACTGTCCAATGCGGCCACTAAATATTTTGATAGCAGATGACAAAAAGAACATCTTCCTTCCAAGAAGAGCCTTCGTTCCGTATTGGTAGTTTGATCAGGCTTGAGTTGTTATAATATCCTAATAATGGATGAAATATTACCTCAGTTTATAAGTACTTATTGTGGTCCAAGTAATACCTAACCTCAAATTCTTATTGATGTGTTTAGCCTTTTTTTATGTAAACTTTTTTTCGTTGTATAGTGGCCGCGTTAGGCACTTGAGATATGAATTTACCTGTGTAGAAAATTCAAAATGTTTAGCTAGAATAAAATACCAAGAAAATTGTATTACATTTGTACATTTACGAGTTTTACGCCATTTCTTTAATTTTCTAGTAAATAAATATAAGTAATTTTTGCGTCTTATATGCATGTAAATATATCAGTACATTTTTGTACGCTCGTATGATTTTATATAGATGAAATATATATATATATATATATATATATATATATATATATATATATATATAGATATATATTATATATATATATATATATAGTATATATATATATATAATATATATAATATATATATATATATATTAAATATATATATATTATATATATATGATAATTATTCAATCGAACCGGTGATTCCATGTTAATATATCAATTCAAGCTACAAATGTCCTTTAATATCTAAATTCACTTTACCTCCCAAATGATATATTTTCATATATGTACCGAAGGGGAATTTTTTAATTGATAATAATTTCGTCCCCCCATGGGATCGAACCACCGTCCAAGTGGACGGGGACGAAATCAGGACAGTCAGTGACGCTATCCAATCAGCTGATTGGATAGCGTCACTGACTGTCCTGATTTCGTCCCCGTCCACTTGGACGGTGGTTCGATCCCATGGGGGGACGAAATTATTATCAATTAAAAAATTCCCCTTCGGTACATATGTGAAAATATATCATTTGGGAGGTAAAGTGAATTTAGATATTAAAGGACATTTGTAGCTTGAATTGATATATAATATATCATATATATATATATATATATATATATATATATATATATATATATATATATACGTATACATTGGGAGATATACAGATATTTATATATTCATCACGTTCCTTATCTTTGTAAATCAGAGAGAGGTGCGTGTCCTTGTCGATGAAGTTGTCGACGTTGCCGAGAACCTGCTCTTGTTGAATAAATTTCATGAAGCATGCAGACCACTTCACAAAATATGCAAATTTGATAACACATATAGCGGAGGAATGTTACTGATCCTTTATATTACCAAATGTGTAGTAAACATAAATGACAGGTTTTCCTGAGAGGCATTTCAAAATCTGTATATTTCCACCTCTGGAAAGCTTCGCCTAATTACTGGTAGTCTTGAAGCTCATTAGCAGTTTGATTTGTTTCATGTCCCATAAATACTTTTGCAGTTGTGAGTATTGTATTCACAGGTTTTTTTTAAATGACTGAAGCTTAGTCATTTATTGAACAGAATTACAAAAGTATTTTTTTAGCGCGCAACTCTCACGGATAACGGGAAATGAATTTTACAGATATTTGCCAGAAAAATATCAGCAGCTGAAATAAACGCGTTATTGTCCCAATAAAAACACGAGCCCGTCTTGGAATGAGTAACAAGGTTATTACATCATAAGAGTGCTATCATAATGACAATAGCGAACTAAATGATAACTACTAAAATCTTTATGATTTTAATATTACATTCTTTTTATGAGAGGCATTATATGTAAATGTAGACATATGAGACAGACAGAGGATGAATGTGTCAATATCGTCTCTGTCCTCTGAGGATGAGCAAGGATAACGTCCGAAAATACTCTCATGCTCTGAATGAGAGTGAGGATTGGGATAGGTTTGAATCATTTGAGGCATTTTAGTATTTCGATACATTATAAGCTTTTCATGAGCAAAGTAAGTTATATGAGATTAGATACAATCGGAATCATATCTTTTACCTTTAATGTCAAAGAAATGAATTAGTTTCTCATAGCAGTACATTCTTTAATTGACTTACTTCGTAACACAATGTAATTTATGATGCATACATACTTAACCCCGTACACTAACATTCGTAATATTCATATGAATAGAGAAGTTACTAACTCAAAATCATACAAATCTACCTCACATATTTACGTTTGTGAGGTTAAAGGTAAAACTCTCGTACTAAACATAAGAGGACATTCACTGTCTAATGATATATATAACCAAAACTTGTTGTGCGAATTAAAAAAAAAAAAAAGTAAAAATAAATCAGTTTTTGAAATATTATACCCATCTCATTCAGCATTCATAGTCGAGCAAACATAATTGGTTTTCTATTGGCATCGGGAGATAAAGGCAGTTGATAGACGTTCCCTATTATAACCGTTATCGATGGCTTCCACGTGATGAGAAACCAGCCAAGTACTCTTGAAAAATGAGTCTGGGGAGTAACAGTTTTATTATGAAATTTTGTTTCCTTTTGCATGGTCGTTTTTGGGTGTGTGTGGATCTTTTTTTTTCTTCTTTGTCCCTGTACGTCCCTTACTAATACATTATTGTGAAGATGCAGTTTTCTTGAAAAGAAAATAATTTCCAGGTTATTAATTAATAAAAATGATTCAGGCTGCACAAGTTGGCCACTAAAACCCATCTGTTCCAAGACCCTGTTGCATCCCGTCAAAGAAATACTTCTCCAGGCTCAGAGTTTTTATACAAAGATTCGTATCTACGCCCTCCTTTCTCCAATCCATTGTCATCCTTGCTTTCTGTGTGACCAAATCAGTCAATAATCCTACGTTATTTCCACACCTTTTGCGCTACCTTGCGAGGAGATAACTCAACGAGTTTAAAAAAAAAATTACAAGGTAACCACATGTTAAGATTTGAGAGTATTTGGGTGCGTGGTCCTAAGAACAAAGCTTGGATATGAGAGGCTAAGTTGCAAAAGTGAAAAAGGCATTCATGTTTGACATGGGAATCATGATTACAAAAAGCGGCAAAGAAATATGATGGAGGGTGTTTATGCACACACACACAAAATTTATATATATATATATATATATATATATATATATGTATCTATATATATATATATATATATATATATATATATATATATATATATGTGTGTGTGTGTGTGTGTGAGTGTGTGTGTGTGTGTATGTATGTAAGTATGTTTGTATGCATGCATCCATGCATGTATATATGCATTCAAACTTTAGTGTGCGTGTGTCTGTGTATCTGCTGTGGCTTTCTCTCTTTCCTATGATTTATGCATAGCAAGGCGTGTATCCATATTTTTTATTTGGACGATATTTTTGGGGAGGGCCTCAAACACCGTTTTCTGAAATATAGCAGCTTACCTGCTACCTTAAAGGAGATATAACAGTCGGACGAGCGCAGAGGTAACCTCTGCTCAACAGTAAATAATTTCTTTTTGTTTCGAAAATCTTTGAAACTTTTTTCATGTATCAAAATATTTTTTCCTCTTATTTATATGGTAATATTGCTAGATGATCCCGACTAACAATCATACGTTAGATAAATCATACCAGTTAGAGAGTCTTTTTTTTTTCTGTGTCGTTGTCCTGTTTCAACTTCTTTTCAGAATGGACTATAGTTTTCCATGCCGTCTATATATTCATATATCTATGCATCTCTATTTGAAACATACACTCATGAATATATATATATATATATATATATATATATATATATATATATATACTATAACATATATATATATAACAAAATTATCTTTTATATATATATATATATATCTATTATATATATAATATTTATTATAATATTATATATATATAATATATATATGTGTGTGTGTGTGTGTGTGCGTGTGTGTATGCATGTATATATATATATAATATATATATATATATATATATATATATATATAATGATTCATATATATATACTAGCTGACCAACCCAGAAAAACTATTGAGTGACAACTATAAACTCTCTCTCTCTCTCTCTCTCTCTCTCTCTCTCTCTCTCTCTCTCTCTCTCTCTCTCTCTCTCTCTCTCTCCTGTTAAGATAGCTGCTTCAGTTACATTGCCCAGCATTTTTGACATTTCATATTTCACCACTTCTCACCCCTATTACTACTGGGCTTGAATTTGAGCTTGAAGGGTATCGGGAGTGTCACTATTCATCTCAGCGACCTCATAAGCTATGAATTAGACACTAATATACATCATTTTTGACATTTTATTTTACCTTCTCACTCCTCTTCCTATCGGGGCTGAACTTGGACTAAAAGGGCATCGGCAGTGTCACTATTCATCTCAGCGACCTCAAAAGCTATGGATTAGACACTAATATCCGTAGTTTTCGGTTAGTTTTAGATGTCACCACCTTCCCACCCCTTTCTCACTCCCCTTTCTATCGGGGCTAAACTTGCAATTAAAGGACTTCGGAAGTGTCACTAGTCATCTCAGCTACCACAAAACTATAAATTACACTCTAATATCTGTCGTTTTCTGTTATTTTTACATGTCACCCATTTCCATCCCTTTACACCCCGCTCCCTATCGGAGCTGAACTTGGACTTGAAGGGTATCGTGAGTGTCATTTTTCATCTCAGTGACCTCGAAAACTAGGAGTTGGAGCTAATATCTGTGTTTTGAATAATTTTTACAGCACACCTTTTCATTCCCCCACCCATCACTAATGGGGATGAATTTGGACTTGAAGTGCATCGGGAGTATCATTATTAATCTCAGCGACCTATAAAAATATGGGATAGACACTAATATCTATCATTTTCTGTTATTTTTTGTTCTCACTCTTTATCCACCCCCCTCACCACATTCCTCCCTCCCTACCTTTGATGCCAGTGATGTCTTACCCCCACAGTATTCTTCCCCAATGCTAAGTAATACGTATGTATACCAAGTTTGGTTGAAATTGCTCAATGCGTGTAAAAGTGTATGTGGCTCAAACACGCACACGCATAAATCATACATCCATTTATATTATATATATATATATATATATATATATATTATATATATATATATATATATATATATATATATATATATATTATATATCCTCTTTACCAAGGTTCGAGCAAGGGAGTAACTATGTCTGCTCAGCCATCAATATTAACACACACATGTATGTATATACGTATATAGTTATATATAAACTCAAAATAGGTGGATCTTTAAATGAATATCCCGATTGAGTAATTAAAATAGGCATCGTTTACTAAAATCTTTAAAATAAAAGTTTTCATTCTATATAACATTTGTCTAAATTCAATTTATAAGGTCAATGATGTTTTTTGTTCGTCTTGCTTTCTCTGATTGTTATATTTTTGGCATATCTATAATTAAAAATATGGTTATTATAGCGCATGCACTATTTATAATAACGTTATTCCTCTAGCAGGTAATTTTGGTTTGTTGATATTTATTGCTGTGGAATCAAAAACAGGATTGAAAACAAACATTTCCTTTAAGGGCTTCCAGATTCTCCATCTTAGTATGAAGTATTAGTGAATGTTGATAACTTGCAGCCAAGAAATACTGGTTAATCAAGAGAAACCAGTCGTACAAGATTGAATTTGCATTGCAAATGATTTCAGTTCTCTTTCTCTCACCAGACAATTCCTGAGCTTTTCCAGTGTTCAGACTTAATTTCATTTCACCTTTCCTTTGGGGCCAAGTGCATTAAGTCTTGAAAATTTCAACCTAAAAAGGCACAAGGGTGGAAGCACACCACGAACTCGATTCTTTTGTTTTCCCATGAAGACCTGGAAGAAATTCTGGATTACGGAACAGTGAAGTTTCTGATGAAGAGAGTGAGCTGGCTGTGAAAGTTATAAGGTGAAATTTTCGCTGATTTGTTTGGTATTTTTATTTTCAGAGTTTCAAGTATTGCCTCGATTATACATAATTTTTTTCAACGGGTTTTTCCAGTAGTAGTAACTTGTTCCCATGGTTTACTATTACTTTTATCTTTTCAGCTTTATTCAAGATTACGAACGCTCGTTTTATATAGAAAGTTTAATTAGGTTTCAGTTATATCAAGTTCAGTCCCTGGAATCTCAACATTGACCATTTGTCCTGCTTAGATGTGTAACATTTTATCACGGCTATACATATAAATAGTTCACTTTTTGCGAACCTTTCTTGCCAAATTTTAGAATTCTCTGGTAGAACATATCTATTTTCCCTATTCCTCTTAGCGTCGCTTCACTCTTTAATAGATTTTCTGCATTTCTTTTTTCTGATTTGTGTTTTTTCGGGCCTCATCTAGAAAAGAGCATTAGGTTGCCTTTCCATAAACCTTGGCAATTTAAAACAAATATAGATGCTCTATATATATTAAATATCCGTTAGCTCCTGCAAACGACTTTGGTTCAATATATTTCATTCTTGAACAATCTTTTTATCATCGTTCCTCAACGAAGTATATTACCTCAGTTATATAGTCTTTAGTCTTCTCTTTCTTATTTATTTGCGTAGTAATTCCTTTCAATTTGGACAAGTTTAAACTACGTTGTTGTAATTAATGTAAAAGATTCCCTAATAGCCAGTGTTGCCCTTCGTGCAGTATAAGCATACAGCAATTTGTCCAAAAATTCATTTGACCTTATCTTAGAATATAAGTAATTATTTGCACCGATTTCATATTTAATATCGCGTTGTAGTGATCAGGAAAGGTCTCATGATGACTTCTTTTACCTCAGTTACCTAGAGCTAATAATTCCCGAGGACTTGGGCGCTGTCTTTTCTTCTATGAATATTCGTCTATTCATTTCCATTTTACCAAAATG
>NC_087205.1:62930823-62938323 GCF_015104395.2 Macrobrachium nipponense
TATTGTGCGGGAGGCTAGAAGAAGAAAAAAAAAAAGTCGGCCCGACTCCAAATCGTGGTATGCCAATTTCCATCGTATTTATGAATATCCTGAGGTTTCGAAGTATGTCTTACTGATCGTTTATTCTCTATTAACCTTTGTGAGATTAAAGTTCATTACAGCTACCACATGGAATCTTAGCAACACTAGAGACTACTTGTATTTTTTGAAAAATTGACCAATGAGTGAATTCCCGATGGATTTGTCAAGATAAAAAAATAAATGGATCCATAGGTTTGAGGTATCCGGTTACTGTTACGATGTTCCCAACAAAAGAAGCTTTGTGTTATCGTTAAAGTACGTTTGTTGTTTGTGGACCTGTATATATATATATATATATATATATTATATATATATATATATATATATATATATATATATATATATATATATATATATATATATATATACAAATATTGTTTTTTTTTTTTTTTTTTTTAATGGCCTTCTCGCTAATGTGTGCTGATCAGAGTAACTGGAGTAGCTGTTGGCAAGTCATCAGTCTTTATCTAGACACTTATACGAACATATTCTAAGCACTCTGGGAAATGCTTTGCAGCCAACCAAGATCTTTGCAGAGGTGTCATAACTTGGGTGTGAAACAAGAAAGCAGCCTCAGTAGACTTCGTGTGTACTGTGATGGCTTGATCATGTTAAGGGGGTTTAATAAACGGTAAAATTTCGGTTTCGAAAAACTTGTAAAAAGTCCGCTAGAAGAGGGGACAGGCGACTGCCCTTACTACAGCCGAACATTTGTTTTTAACAGTTAACAACAAAAGAAAAAACCTTGTTAACTTGTGGTTCATCAGTTTCAACGCTCTGTCTTCCTGTGGTTGTAACTTATTGTTTAAAAAAGACAACACGTTGGCGATCGCAACTAGACTCAGCATTTTGATGTTATTCAAGGGGATATTTATGTTTCTGAACTTATATATAAAATTTAGTGCGTGGTTTATGTGGGAGGATGAGAAGGTTCCCACGAGAGGGGGGCGGGGGACGGGGGTTTGGTAAAAGATCCCCCAGCCATTTAGACAGTCTGTAACCATATGAATCGCCGTTGGATTTTGTGGCTCGGAGAGGGATGACTTCCTCATGTGTTTTTGGGAGGCCGTAAAAATAGTGTAAAGGTATTGTTTACCTTGAATGGTTCTAGGAAACTGACTACCACCTATGCTTCTAACTGATCGATTAAACTTGGCAGGAATATTTGTTATGGGATCTTTTGCTAATTTTTAAAGGTCTTAAGCTCATGAGTTCTTGAACTTTATTAATGTGCCTTTGTTTCAAAGTAGTCTTCCCGTCTTTATCTGACGGAAAGATAGTACTTCTAGATTTGTAATATGGGGTTGATTAATGCACCAAGAATCCACGTGTAAAATAGCAGTTTTCTACTAAACGTCGAAAAATGTGGAAATAAATAAATCCCACTGATGTCCTTAAAAAAGTACGTTTAAGGGAATTTAAAACAAAGCTCCAGGATTTTCATAGAACTAATGACAATATGATTTATAGTCGGATAACAAAATACAATATTTTCTCTGGTGATTGCCAGCAGCTTTTATTATATTATTATGAATCTCGACAAATTTCATGCCAAGAAATGGAATATATCAATATTTTAGTCGTGGAATATCATCGACCTACAGGTATTTCAGGATTAAAGCAGATACATCTGCCTAGTTTTCTCTCTCTACAGTTTGTATAATTTGATTTCATACCTAGTAAGATTTTATATTCAGCTAGTATTTGTGCCACGAAATAAGGTTTGTGTGAACATTAATGAACAAAGTACTTGCTACTCAAAAGCATCAGTTAACAATACTGATCTTCCAATTCATCTTTCTCTTTGCCGATTATCACCTTATTACAACCGAAAACGAAGAAGGATGGCGGTTAAATCTGTCACCTTTTGCTGGTGTGTGTGTGTGTGTGTGTTTTAGGGACGACATTCAGCGAAGGAAAATGCGCCAAATATAAGATGTTAAACTTGTTAAAAAAAATCAAGGAAGATAATGATTATTTTGTATCTCGCAAAAACTGGAATGATTTTGTCTTCATGCTTGAAATTTCGTCATTTATATTTATAAAAAATCACTGAAATAATTATACACTAATATGAGAAAGTTGAGTGATTAATACTAGTAGAGAAATCAGTGTATTTACCATGTGTCTAGGGCAATATTGTGTCATCCATAGTGTATAAAAATTATGTTACCCTCGTCGAATTCTAATGAAATATAACTAATTATGAAAGTGTTTTTATGATTATGCAAGACGTTGCCATGATTCATATCGCAATCTACAATTTTTACTTGTTTTTGTATCCTTGATCATGTGAAAAAAGTGTTTTCCTCTCATTTCTAAGACGTGATTCTTCTTGCTATAGAACTTGTATATGTTTTTGTTCACTTCTGCTCTCCTTCCCCTTTAATATTGTCTCTCTCGTTATCGTGGCCTCTGTGTGTGTGTGTGTGTATCTGTGTGTGTGTGTATGTGTGTGCTTACCAAGTCGTTTGCAGAAAATTCTGTGGGATACGAAAAAATGGTCGAAGTAACTGAAATGGCTTTCGCTCTTCCATTACTTAAATTTCTTCGGTGTATATCTTTTAACTTTTCAACTTTCCCTTTTTACAGTTTCTCAAGGGTAGGCTATTGCAAAAGGTCGGGATGAGAGTGAGTTGTCCTGAATACGAAATTCCTCTTTTGTTTAAGATGTGAGAGAAGTTTTCGCTTCCACCTTCCGATGCGCAATTTCATCGACTTTCCGGAATTTTTTGGAAAAATAACAGCTGTGATTCGCTACATGAATTTGCAAGCCATATGTTCTAGAAATATGAGTGAGTCATATTTCATATTTCTAATGGTGTTTAAAAAGAATTTAAGCCGAATGTTTTCATATTTATACAACACATACACACACACACACACACACACATACACACACACACACACATATATATATATATATATACACACACACACATATTTTTTTATATATATATAATATATATATATATATATATATATATATATATATATATATATGAAGCACTCTTATTTTTAAGATCATTTTAACCCTGCAACTGAAGAGATATTGCGCATATTCAGCCTAGTAATGTGTTTATATATATATATATATATATATAGATATATATATATAATATATATATATATTATTATTTATATATATATATTAATATATATATATATATATATATATATATATTATATATATATATAATATATATATATATATACACGTATATATATATAAACACATTACTAGCCTGAATATGCGCAATATCTCTTCAATTGCAGGGTTAAAATGATCTTAAAAATAGGAGTGCTTTTGCTCTTCCATGGAGGTGCGAAAAACGCTGATGGAAATGCAGTTGGACATCGGAAAATATATTTGCTGCAGATGTGTGAGGGAATGGAAATCCCACTTTATGTTTTAAATGTTCACGCCAGAATTATTTATAAAACTATAAAAATTAAAACTATTCTTAGCTGGTAACTACAGTTTGCCCAACCCCTGCGGCAGTTAATAGTTTTTATTTGATTTTTGTTGGAGGGAGCACTAAAAGAAAGATAGCAGCGATGTGAGGGCCAGATTTAAAATTCAGTAAATGCATTCCAACTCCATATTATTCAATGAAGGACGAAACAATTGTGACATCAAGGAAGACCAGTCAGTCTAACAGGATCAGTTTTCAAACTATAATTACTTGATAATTCAGCAGGTTTTTAGTTTTCTGCTACGTAAAAACACCATACAAACAAACAATTGTGACGGCTTAGTCTGTCCGTCTGCACTTTTGCTGTCCGCCCTCAGATCATAACAACTAATGAGGTTAGAGGGATGCAAATTGGTATGTTGACCCTCCAACCTCCAATCATCAAACATGCCAAACTGCAGTCCTCTAGCCTCAGTAGTTTTTATTTTATTTAAGGTTAAATTTAACCATATTCGTTCGTCTGGCAACATTATAGGTCAGGCCACTGCCTGGCCGTGGATGAAAGTTTAATGAGCCAAGGCTCATGCCGCGTTATACACTGTACAGAAAACTCGGTTACGCCAAAGAAACTTCGGCGCATGCTTTACTTGTTTGATTCATTCCGGGACTTAAAATGTAGGTAGAAAAGCAGTTTGAAGTTCTTTAAGCTTTTGAATGCCAGTAACATAAGGCATTAGAAGACAAAATGAAAACATTTAGGTCTTAAGCATTAATTAATGATGCTCGGGAATGTAGAGAAGGTATTAAGATGTTTCTTTTGAACTTCATGCTTTCTCATTTGACATTAATTAATCATTTATACTCTAGATGACGATGAAAATATGAAAAAAATCTGATCAACCCATCTGGGCTTGTTACTAATCAGGCAAAGTACGCTAGACTTGTTCTATGCTAAGATATTCACTTGAAAGAGCTTTAATAACTTCTTGATTGAACTATGTTCCTTCATCAGAGTTTCATTTTCACTTTGTGGTGCAAATATTCAATTTCTTTTCGGAAATGTTCGCTATGATTCACAATATCATATTGCCTTTGAAACAGTGAATAACTGATAACGGTAATTTCCATCACTTGACTGTGTTATTAAAGCCCAGTAGAAAGATAATAGAAAAGGAAATCGGGAAAAGTGCAGCACTCATCAATGCGACGTAATCTCATGCGGCAGTTTGTTATGCACAATCGATTCTATCCATCATGTTCAAGGTTTAATTAACAACATGAAATGGTCTCAGCTTAGACGTTGCTTAGCGAATCTTGGACAAAATAACTGTTTAATTAAGGGAACCGGAGAAACAAATATTCCTCAGATGTCAGTCAATATAAAAACCTAGACAGTCAGTTATATATATGTATATATAGTATATATATATAATGTGTGCGTCTGCGTCCGTATGTATAAAGATGTATGTCTCTTAGTATAATCAATTATTTTTGCAATACGTCCAAACACAATTCCACCCAAGCATTTTTTTTCACGTTTTGATTAACAATAGTATAATAATGATAACTGCATGTTAATTGGACGCAAAAACACACGCATTAAGATGGTCTCATAATCGTATTATATTTCAAATTACGAAATCCGCATCAGGAATATCTACCGTACTGACACGAGCCTTCCATTAACGTCCCAAGGGCGTTGAATGGAGACGTGCTCTTATATTTTTCACCATCTTTCGATTCGAGAACGTCAAGATATTCTTCAGGACTTCGAGTGCTGAGCAAATATAGTTCTCGAGCGCATTAGAGT
Source organism: Macrobrachium nipponense (assembly GCF_015104395.2). Classification (NCBI taxonomy): domain Eukaryota; kingdom Metazoa; phylum Arthropoda; class Malacostraca; order Decapoda; family Palaemonidae; genus Macrobrachium; species Macrobrachium nipponense. The sequence continues at coordinate 62,936,131 of NC_087205.1, forward strand.
AGGCTGTTGAAAACCCGTCTAGCGTGGGAATCCACTGAGCGTAATTAAGATGACGATGGCGGGAAATTCATGGCCGCTCGCATGCAATCATTTCACTTTTCCCTTGTCCCTGGCATTTACCACTGTCTTTCGTTGTTTTCGTCTCTCTCTCTCTCTTCCCTCTCTCTCTCTTTATAATATATATATTATATATATATATATATATATATATATTATATATTATATATATATAGGGTATATATACTATATATATATATATATATATATATATATATCTATATATATATATATATAATATTATTATAATTTTATATATTAATATATTTTAATTAAATTATATAATATAATATATATTTTATAATTATTAATAATTATTCATTATATTTATATATTATATATATTTATATATTATAATATATTATATATATATATATATATTTTATATATTATATTATATATATTATATAAGAGAATGTTTGCATGTACGTTTGTTGATTCGTATGTTGGTGCGCTATAGAAATTCGAACCATTTTACCGATCAAGACAAAATTTGGCACCTGCCCATCATTTGACCCAGCTAAGATAACAAGGTAGGTTTCAAACACGTACCCGGCCCCTTCCCTTATGTAGTAAGTAAACTCCACAGGGTTTTCATACCCCATTTCATGTACTCGAAACCATAGAAATATATTTTTGAAAATGTTTTTCCAGTAACTGTAATAATACCTGGATAAAAAGGGCAGGCAGCTCAGCAATATTTGGATAAAAGGGACAGTCACCTCAATAATACCTGCATAAAATGGACAGACAGAACAGTAATACCTGGATAAAGTGGACAGTCACTAAAGTAATACATGGCATGGAAGAAAGGGACAGACGGTACAATAATATGTGGTTAAAGTGGGACAGGCAAAATAATAATACCTAGATAAAAGGGACAGTTGCAACAGTAATACCCAGATAAAACGGTCAGGTAGTACAGTAATACCAGGTAAAAGGAGACAGACAGTACAGTGATACCTGGTTAAAGCTGTCAAACAGAACAGTAATAGCTGGGTAAAAGGGACAGTCACTGTAGTAATACCTGGATAAAAGAGTCAACCCTTTTCCTTCTCTTACATATGGACTTTTACCCAGAGTTTTCCTGGGCAGTGCCATATTGGTCAGCTAGTATTTACTCACACATATACAGATAGGGAGAGAGAAGGGTTTGGGGGGGGGGGGGGGAGATCTTTCTCGTAAGAAAAAGTCCAGGACTAACATTTACTCGAAAAAATTAAATACTCATCCTGGAATAAATCTGCCATTTGTTTTATGAGAAGTATCTCGTTGGTATTATTAGAATAGATAGTATGGCGCTGAAAATGCATCTGGAGATCTTTTATTGAAATGTTATGTAAGATGTGTCGGATACTGACTTTAAAATGTAAAGAAGTTTATATGTTTGAAATGATTAAGTAAAACCTGTTTAAGAGCTTACTGAGACGAGTAACTGGCTGGCGTAGATACGGAGCTTAAATGAGTGTGTTATGATTCTATGACTGTTTAAAGTTGGCAGTAGTTGGACTGATGAAAATATTCATGAAAATGACAGATGCAGGATGTGATGGGAAAAGAAAGTGTTTATGAATGGAGTCGGGAGAGACTGATGTTTGTCGATTATATGATATTAATACATGGCAGTGAAGAGAAATTACTGGGAATGATAAAAGAGTCTGACAGTGTTAGTAATTTGTCAATTGCCTCTCTCTAAATCCATGAACATCTGCCTTAATTTGCTTTTTAAAACTCATCTCAGTTTTATCCGCGAAGGAACTTTCACGACTAATGTTAAAGACTCGCTCAGTCGAATTTTAATCCAACACCTCGTTCCTGTTTTTGTGAAGATATTTAAGTAAAAGAATACGCATATATTTTTGGGTTATGAATTTTCACTGTTATACGATATATTCCCATAGCCTTTTTCAATAAACGGATTGCAACGATATCTCGATATTAAATCTTAATCTACAAAGATAAATGTTTCCTCAAGTAGTTCAATCTTTTCTGTCCTGTCATTTCCTCTAGTTCATCTCTTTCTGAAACTTTTCTTTACAAATATTGAGTCCTAATTTTGGGTATTTTTTTTATGTATAATAAAGTTGTAAGGGAGTACTTTAATAGCGTGTATGGAATAGTAAATATGTAAAGAAT
>NC_087205.1:62943323-62968323 GCF_015104395.2 Macrobrachium nipponense
TATTTTTAATTTGTTGACTTTTCTGATAGTCAGAATTCACAGACTTCATGTTCAATTCATGGACGGAATGAAAACTTTAGTGCTCTCTTTGTAACATACATGATTTTTATATCATCTTTTATTTAAGCATTTCTATCGTCCATTTGGGCATTTACTTATTCATTTGCTTTTCAAACACGTTTTACTCTTTTCATATTGCTGCAGGTAATAACTTTAGGCTAGGAAGTATTCTTATTTAATTTTAGATGAAAAGTCTTAGCTCTTCCAAGAGAATTAACTTGTGAATTTATATTGATAGATGAGTAGTTTAATTAAATAAATGAATATATTTTAAATCCCATAAATTTTACATAACATTAACAAAAATATCAAATATTACTATTATAGTCCTTTACAAATGCACACATATGTGCCGTTATCTTGTATTGTCTTTTATTACCTTTTAATATATTTTTAATGTATATAGTATATATTTATACCATTTATAGCATGTATATACTCATTAATTAATAATAATAAGAATATCAGTAACAGTAATAATAGTCAGAAAAAGTCTACGGTCAGCAGCAGCCCTGTTTAGCTCCCAGTGTGCAAATAAACGTTTCAGTGTTTTAGTATTATATTTATCTAATAAAAGGAGTCCATAAAAAGGCCAAAATATAGCAAGTAAGCACTATAATTCAGAGACTGCTGCCTCTCTCTTCAGGTAGGTAATGAAAGAGAATAGTTACAGAAAAGGCGGTATTTATACCAAGAGATCCATCCACAGGCAGCTGTTTTTAATAGGTCACCCTTGCAGCAAATTTCTCTTTAATCTTCTTAAGCGTGTTTGAAGGAAGATTTTACATATGATATCTGAATCCCAGGCACCTTTTGAGCTGTTCATAACCTGTCTGTGTTTAATCAAGGCTGTCTCTATTATCTGGCTTGTGTACCAACATTTGCTGCTATAAATTATATGTGACAAATTCCAGTTTATTCTGTGGTTATGGTTATTTATATGGTTAAATAGAGCTAAGCTCTGTTGTCCATACCTAACTGACTATGTATGTTGTATAAATCTCTGGGGAAGTGATTTTCCTGTAAAACTGATGTAAGATTGGTCAAGTCCAGGTATTTTGTCTTTGGGGATTGTCTTTTATTGCATGTTAATGAGGGATTTGGCTAGGTTATTTGGGTAGGTCAAGGAAAAAGGGTTAGATTTTCCAAGAATCTGGGTCACCATCTGAATCCCGTCCTGGTGTGGAATTTTTATTTTATTGTTGGGTGTCTCTCTGGTCTTGACATGAGGGGGTTGGTAGAAAATTACATTTGCTTTATGAATCGCGTTCTCAGTTATATGGTCAGGATACCTGAAAAACGAAAGCTGCTTACGAATTAGTTCAAATTCCTTTTTCAGGAAATTTGGGGAACAAATTCGTAAGGCTTTTAAGAATAGGTTGCGGGCTATGCCAATCTTGATAGAAATGTCATGATAACTAAAGTACTGAATGTATGAAAATGGGAATGTGGGTTTTCTGTATGTAGTAAATCTGTATTCTGTGTCTCTAATTATTAAAACATCAAGAAAGGAATTTTGTTTTCTGTTTAATTTTGAAAGTAATTCGTTGAAATTGCCCCACCTATTATCCCAGAATGTTAGAATATCATCTACATACCTCATCCATAGCATGTTTTATGGTTTTATAGCAACAAATGTCGGTACAAAAGCCAGATGATTGAGTCAGCCTTGATTAAACACAGACAGGTATTGAACATCTCAAAGGTTGCCTGGGATTCAGATATCATTGATAAAATCTTCCTTTAACCAAAGCTTAAGAAGATTACAGAGAAATTATCAGCAAGGGTGACCTAGTAAAAACCTGTAGATGGATCTCTTAGTATAAATACCACCTTTTCTGTAACTTTTCTCATTCATTGCCTACCTACAGAGAGAGACAACAGTCTCTGATATATAATACTTACTTTCTATATATTGGCGTATTTATGAGCTCGTTTTATTAGATGGAATTCTGTTGTAACAGAACATTTATACCAGTCATTAAATATGATATATATAATTTCTATATATTGGCGTATTTATGAGCTCGTTTTATTAGATGGAATTGCAACTGGGGTTGCTAAACAGAAAGACGGATTTATACCAGTCATTAAATATTGAATACATATATATATTATATTATATATATATATATATATAATGATTTAAAATTAAATTATATATTATATATTGTATATTTATATATATAATATTATATTAATATATATATATATATATATAATTATATATCTGTGTGTGTGTGTATTTTATAAGCATTTATAAGCTTGTTTCCACATTATTAGTTCCAATGGCAACCACGAGGGCATATCTTTAAAAAGCAAGGGTCCTTTTCTTTATCATAGGATTTTTTTCTTTATTTTTTTTGGCGAAGCCCTATCGTTCTGTAAAGAGATAAATATAAAAATTATTTAAAATCTTTTTTTATCATTAAATAAATAGGCTCATGAAAGCTGTTTACTTTTTTGGCAACATTCAGTCCGTTGCTGCCTGTGGAATCCACTTTCACTAAAATATTATCTCTGATTTATTTGTGGCACAAATTGCTGTAGAAATCCTTTCATGGAATCTATGACTAAACCTCTTGATGAAAATTGTGCTTATAAAATGCATTTTTAAAACTTAACTTACCAGTAAGTCTTCGCATTATTCATCGTGTGTCATAAATTCTGTCAAATGCTTTACAAATACCGGATATATTACGTATAGGGGCATGCATATGGACACAGGTACATGCATGGATACATACACGTCCCTACAAAACACGAAGAGATTCCAGGCACAAAGAATTATGTTGCAGTAATGTGGGCATAATGTGCATTGCACATCACATATTACGTATAAATAACCACTATTTATTAGAGGTATAACAACCATATAGATAGTTTGTGTGTATATATATATATATATATATATATATATATATATATATATATATATATATATAATTACACACACACATATATATATATATATATATATATATATATATAGTATATATATATATTTATATATATATATATATATATATATATGTGTGTGTGTGTGTGTGTGTGTGTGTGTGAGTGTGTGGTGGGCATAATGTGTATTGCACATCACATATTACGTATAAATAACCACTATTTATTAGAGATATAACAACCATATAGATTGTTTGTTTGTTTATATATATATATATAATATATATATATATATATATATATATATATATATATATATATATATCGAGCTACAATGTCCTTTAATATCTAATTCGCTCTACCTCGGAATTAATATATTTTCATATATGCTCAACCGAAGGGGAATTTTTTCTCGATAATAGTTTTGCCTGGACCTGGGCGCGAACCCATGGAGCCTTACAAATCCAGGAACGTCAGTGAAGCTTTTACCTACTACACCACCGCAAGAGGCTTCACTGACGTTCCTGGATTTGTAAGGCTCCATGGGTTCGCGCCCAAGTCCAGGCAAGTCTATTTTCGAGAAAAAATTCCCCTTCGGTTAAGCATATATGAAAATATATTAATTACCCCGAGGTAGAGCGAATTAGATATTAAAGGACATTGTACCTCGATATATGTCTATAAATCACGGGAAATGTAATATGAGATATATATATATATATATATATATATATATATATATATATATATATATATATATATATATTATATATATATTATATATATATATATATATATATATATATATATATATATATATATATCTATATCTATATCTATATATATATAAGATATATATATATATATATATATATATATATATATATATATATATATATATATATATATATATATATATATATCTCCAAAAAATCACCATAACGTGACTGGAAAAATCTTCAAGTAATCAAAGTCCACAATTATGTAAAATGTGTATTAAAAATACATAAAAGACGGGAGCTTTCGTCTACTTGATCAGTAGACCTCATCAGCCGTACTGATTTTTCTTTCAAAAATTATATACAAAAAAGTTACGAAGGACAGGCAGGACTCTGGAAACGTCTCCGAGGGAGATAACCACCAAAACAAACTCTCTTAATTATGTTATTCCCTCGTTCAAATGTCTGGCCAAAGACGTGCCGATCGTCGTGGTTGAACTACCTCCTCTGTGTGTTCGGCTGTTCCCTCGTCAAAACTTCTGCATCGGCACCTGCAATGGGGGTTCTTCCTTATCCAATGCCTGGGCAGGAGAAAGAGAGACAACCTGGGCAGTAGGAGTGGTGCAAACAACGTCTGTTCTAATATTTACAGTTTTAAGAACCAAATAATTTAAAAATGCATCCTCTTGGGTAAATGATTTGTTAAAATCAAACACGTTTAAAATATTAATAAGAGCCCCTTCAACTACTCTGCGTCTACTTACGTTATTATCTTTTGTAAATTACTCTCGCTCCTTCCCAGTCAATTACATGCCCTAACTCTAACGTATGTCTGGCAACTGAACTAATATTTCGATCCCAACCTACATGATCGCTTATGTTCCTCTAATCTTATACCTAATCCCCTGCCAGATTCCCCATAATAACCCTTATTGCAATCTTTACACGGTACCACATAAACTCCAACGTCATCTTTCCTTTCTTTTCATGATTCCTAATCAACTTTGATTTTAACGAGGTATTATACTAAAAGCTAAATCCAACCTATTTTCCCTATTCTGTTTTAATAAATGTTGCACCCTTCCAAACTATGATGATAAGGAAGCGGAATACACTGACTACTTTTGAATTCATATTTCCCGGTCGGTGGATTATAAAAGTTTTTTCTAGCCTTGGTAAACGCTTGGTCAATAAAATATTTTGGGTATCCCAGTCTCGTGAAAACCTCTCTTATATGTTTCATTTCCTTGTCTATGTACTGTGGATCACAAATCCGAAGCCCTCTCGTTACCATGTTGACGATTACATTAGACTTTATACGTTGGCTATGGTATGAATAAAAATGAATGTACATTTCTGCATTGGTGTCTTTTCTGTATCACTAAATGTAAAGTTAAAAGTAACAGGGTCATGGTGAACCAGAACGTCTAGAAATGGCAAATTATTGTCGACCTCAAATTCAACTGAAAAGTTAATGGATGGTATCAAGTTATTAACAAATTCTAAAAAACGATTAAACTGAATAACACTACCTTTATAAATCAAAAAGATATCGTCAAACAAATCTGGCCCATAGAAAAGGCTTAATGTCCTCAGGACAACGGCTAACTAAATCAGCTTCAAACAATTCCATGCACAGATTTGCTAAACACTGGAGATAATGGTGACCCCATAGCTATTCCGAAAGTTTTGTCGGTAACCCTGCCCTCTGAAGCTAAATACAGTTGAACTAACACAAAGCTTAATCAAATCAATTAAAATGTCAACAGGAATTTGTGGATTAAAGGTACCCTTCCTTTCTTTTTCCTTGAGTTTGTTTAAAACGAAATCTAATGGGACATTTGTAAATAATGCATTAACGTCTAAACTAATCATTTTGCCCTCGCAGTGGCCTATATTCCGTATTCTCTCAATAAAATCTGATGAATGACGTAAATGAGAAGGGGAGAATTTGCGTGACAATTTACTTAAAATGATTTCTGATAAGAATCCGTTTCCTTCCGTATTTTTATGGCATACCTAAAGCACACAAACCGGGGTGCCCAGTTGAGACCCATAGTGTCAACGTGTGGTGCTCCTCAGTCAAAGTAGCTAAATGGTTAGCTAAGTTTCTTAGTAATTTCTTGGGTAAATTCTCCCCTTCTCATTTACGTCATTCATCAGATTTTATTGAGAGAATACGGAATATAGGCCACTGCGAGGGCAAAATGATTAGTTTAGACGTTAATGCATTATTTACAAATGTCCCATTAGATTTCGTTTTAAACAAACTCAAGGAAAAAGAAAGGGAGGGTACCTTTAATCCACAAATTCCTGTTGACATTTTAATTGATTTGATTAAGCTTTGTGTTAGTTCAACTGTATTTTAGCTTCAGAGGGCAGGGTTACCGACAAAACTTCGGAATAGCTATGGGGTCACCATTATCTCCAGTGTTAGCAAATCTGTGCATGGAATTGTTTGAAGCTGATTTAGTTAGCCGTTGTCCTGAGGACATTAAGCCTTTTCTATGGGCCAGATATGTTGACGATATCTTTTTGATTTATAAAGGTAGTGTTATTCAGTTTAATCGTTTTTTTAGAATTTGTTAATAACTTGATACCATCCATTAACTTTTCAGTTGAATTTGAGGTCGACAATAATTTGCCATTTCTGGACGTTCTGGTTCACCATGACCCTGTTACTTTTAACTTTACATTTAGTGTATACAGAAAAGACACCAATGCAGAAATGTACATTCATTTTATTCATACCATAGCCAACGTATAAAGTCTAATGTAATCGTCAACATGGTAACGAGAGGGCTTCGGATTTGTGATCCACAGTACATAGACAAGGAAATGAAACATATAAGAGAGGTTTTCACGAGACTGGGATACCCAAAATATTTTATTGACCAAGCGTTTACCAAGGCTAGAAAAAACTTTTATAATCCACCGACCGGGAAATATGAATTCAAAAGTAGTCAGTGTATTCCGCTTCCTTATCATCATAGTTTGGAAAGGGTGCAACATTTATTAAAACAGAATAGGGAAAATAGGTTGGATTTAGCTTTTAGGTATAATACCTCGTTAAAATCAAAGTTGATTAGAATCATGAAAAAGAAAGGAAAGATGACGTTGGAGTTTATGTGGTACCGTGTAAAGATTGCAATAAGGGTTATTATGGGGAATCTGGCAGGGGATTAGGTATAAGATTAGAGGAACATAAGCGATCATGTAGGTTGGGATCGAAATATAGTTTTTCAGTTGCCAGACATACGTTAGAGTTAGGGCATGTAATTGACTGGGAAGGAGCGAGAGTAATTTACAAAGATAATAACGCAAGTAGACGCAGAGTAGTTGAAGGGGCTCTTATTAATATTTTAAACGTGTTTGATTTTAACAAATCATTTACCCAAGAGGATGCATTTTTAAATTATTTGGTTCTTAAAACTGTAAATATTAGAACAGACGTTGTTTGCACCACTCCTACTGCCCAGGTTGTCTCTCTTTCACCTGCCCAGGCATTGGAAGGAAGAACCCCCATTGCAGGTGCCGATGCAGAAGTTTTGGACAGGGGAACAGCCGAGCACACAGAGGAAGTAGTTCAATCACGACGATCGGCTCGCCTTTTGGCCAGACATTTGGAACGAGGGAATAACATAATTAAGAGAGTTTGTTTTGGTGGTTATCTCCCTCGGAGACGTTTCCAGAGTCCTGCCTGTCCTTCGTAACTTTTTGTATATAATTTTTGAAAAGAAAATCAGTACGGCTGATGAGGTCTACTGATCAAGTAGACGAAAGCTCCCGTCTTTTATGTATTTTTAATACACATTTTACATAATTGTGGACTTTTGATTACTTGAATATATATATATATATATATCTATCTATCTATATTATATATATATATATATAATTTTTTCTATTCCATATTTGGACATATATATAATATATATTTATAACCATTATCTATATATAATATATAGTATCTATATAAGTATATATACGTTTCTCCTATATCTATACTATTGTATATATATCCTATATATATATATATATATATTTATTCTCTTATCTTGTCCTTTTGTTGCCATATAATGATAGGTGATTAGTATATTTAGTTAAATATTGAATGTTAATTACTTAAGTATGGTAAAATTTTTGTGTTAGCTTTTTTTTTTTCATCCCCGGTGGTTTGCTCGTTTTAATATTTTACTAATGCCATTTGTCTCTTTCATGTTTGGTGTTGATGGGTTTGTGGCCTTCCCGCCTCCTCCCTGCTCTGGGTGCCCAGAAGGGTTATGGAAATCTCCTGTTGTTTTTGAAAGTGGTCGTTTTCTGAGCCTTCACTTGAAGAGGTCAGGATCCTGCCTGTTGTGGCTGCTGCTCGGAAGTATTTATATATATTTGGAATTTCCTGTCATTGGATGTTGCAGTTTTTTGGATCTGTCCTCGATCACTTTTGAAAGGATTCATATTCATTTTCTTCAAGAACTCCGTAAGACCCTACATCGCTTCTCTCTCTTTGATCTATTTTTGCATTTAAATCACTCGGCAAAACTTGTCATCTTTGTTTTCCAAAATCAGGCAGATACAAACACAGACTTCACAAGAAATTTTCTGCCCTTTGATTTACTATCTTCTGTTCATAAATCTTAAACACTCGCTGCATTAAGTTATTTTACTGCCTCGTTATTTTCCTCTGAATGGTCTTTGATATAACATATTCTTTCTCGTCCATTCATAAGTTCAGTATTCGTTATACAGCAAGCTCTAGCCCTCTATCTCTCTGCATGTCTCCATTTCTCTTTACCTACGCCCAAAGCTATTTCTCTTTCTCCCTTTCAGTCCAGCTGTACTTATTAAGCTTTCATGACATGATCAAGTTTCCAAACGGTATTATTCATAAATGCTATCCATTATTCACTTGCATGAGTAATTGTTAAATTCAATTACTGAATATGCCATATTCCAAATCAACTTCCCTTTCAGAAAAGGATACGCCCCTTTATCACAATTTTTTTTTCAACCAATATTTCCTTTCGTAATAAATTAAAGAGTAGAGACTAGTTGTGCTATCTGATATTTTGTATATACTTCATTTGGGTATGCAAAGGGAACTTCTTCTATTATCGAAATATCAACTCTATGCTTTAATTAGATTAAAATATTCAAGTTCAGACCATTTAAAAGAATAAAAAAACGCAACTATATAAAAGATGTCAAACTGTATTGTAGTGATAAAATAAAAATTTCCCTCCAAAATAATGATTTAGAAAGACGTGTAGAAGCAACAATAAAATAAAGAAATAGTACAAACTAGATTTTACTGTGCAGGATATTATTGAGAAATGAGAAATGTAAACTCAATTTGCTGACATTGATAAAAAGTAACAAAATAAAACAACAGGCAGACAAATATACGAATAAAGAACGTTCAAGACCTGTCTACAGCAATACTGCGGGGAGTAAAAAGTACTTACAAAAACTCGAAAATAGCGCCAGTCACTCATGAATTCACTTTGCAGACCAACATAGCAGATGACTACAATGCATATGACTTCTGGCCAAAGCTAATCTTATAAGGCAGGATACGGAGTCATAAAACGAGCTATAAACCGTTGTTCGCTTCTCTTCCGAATTGTAAACAATCAAGGTTAGCCTCTGCGCCTCTGACCTCCCCACAGTCATGGAGAAATGGAAACATTTCGAAATTCCCTTCGAGTAACAAGGAACATATTTTTATTTTTTCTTATGCAACTTTTAATGAAGTATGACTTGGATAAACCGATGGTACAGATATTAACAAAAGTAATTTCCCGTCACTATTTTTATTTCGTTTTAATCAACCCACACCTTGGGGATGTTTTAGTTTCAGTTCACTATCTTCAAATAATCGTTCATTAATAATATCTATGGATCCTTATTTTATCATACCTTTTCACTAGTTGAATTCTTTTTCTACATTTTAATTATGCATCTCTTTAGAATTCCTAGGTAATAGAACAGGAGGTAGGAAGGATAAAATTGGTATAAGCAGATAGGGAAGGTGGATCCTATATGGGAAAGGATTAATTACTGCTAGACTGACCTGTGATTAATGAATACATTCTGCAAACAGACAGGGTGTATTTAGGAATTTCGATTATATATAACGGTAATCACAAATCTAAATTTAACCATATAGTGTATGTATAAAACTTTTAAAAGAGAAAGAGAGAGAGAGAGAGAGAGAGAGAGAGAGAGAGAGAGAGAGAGAGAGAGAGACTTTTGTGTTATAACAGCATTTACTAGTGTTCCTGATAGCTTAGAATCTTGAATCGTAGTAAACACTAGCAGTAGTAGAGTATAGTCAGTTAGTGGGTGAGAGACCTTCATAGAGTGCCACATCCCGTTGGCTATAAGTTCCCGCAGAAGATATTGGTTATTTGGGGAAAATGTCGGTGAGTCACAGAAGAGTTTCCCCTGTAATTTCATGACTTTAATGATATATCTCTTTAAGAAGTCGATAATTGAAAGAACTTGAAATCTCTTCGCTTCTTGGCGGCACTGGAAAACCGGAAAGGAAAAGTTAAAGACATTTTCTTTTTTTCAAGTGCTTTGATTATCAACAGATATTCGCCATTCAGAAAACGATCCTGACAACGTAATTAGCGCAAATAATGACGTTAATAAGACGATCAGGCATTGATGTAAAATGAGATCGAGAGATTTTCCTTGGCGGGGTAATGAGAGAACCGTGTGCGTCCTAGAACCTTGAGCAATCATTGTGGAAACTGTAAGAACGTTGGGTCTTGTAGTAAAGGGAAAAACTTCTCCCTCTGTAAATGGATAGTGGATGGGTTCGAATCTATGCAAGGATTTTTTTTGTGTGTGGCCCAGTAGTTTAGCTGCACCTTAACCCAACCAAATGTTCATTGACTGCTATCTAGCTTTGGAGGCTGGGATTTGCTCAGTTGTACTTTATTTGTTTTCAAGATTGGGTGTATGTTGGTGGGTATGTGCCAGTGTAACCTTGAAATGCATTGAGCAGTTTCAGCTAATCTTGGTATAAATATGATGTACTATCTAGAAATCAGCACTGTGAGGGTAAGGCATCACTAGCAACAAAGGGCTCCAAAGGTGGTGTGGGTGGGAAGGGCTTCCCTGAAACGGGGCTGGTTCTGCTCGTGTAATTGGGTTTCTTCTGCCCGAAGACTTAGTAATTAAATAAACTTTACGAATTTGTCATACCTAATTTCTGTATACATGTCACTTACTTGCTGGAAAGGAATACTGGAGAGCAAGACATCAATAGCACCGAAGGGTTTGGGGGTTAGGAAAGGGGTGACAGAGAGAGAGTGAAAGGGAGAGGAAGTGAGAGAGAGAGAGAGTAGAGAGGTTGTTAGGGAGAAGGAAGAGGGAAAGATTCAGGGAGAGAGAGAGAGAGAGAGTTTATCAGTTGTCATTCAGAATTATCCCGGACAACGCCGAGTTGGTTAGCTAGTGTGTATATATGTGTGTGTATATATTTATATGTATTTATGAATGTATGTAATAGCCACGACAATACCCGTTTGACTTCTCGAATTCTTCGCACTTTCAAATACCCTTGTCAAGACAAATGAAAGAATATGTGGGAATTATAACGTTTGTAGCAGGATTCGAACCTGCATCGGGAATATCAAAACGAGGTTTGTAATTGTTTGTATTAGTTTTTAATTCTGAAACACACACGCACACACATATATGCATGCATATATATATATATATATATATTATACATATATATATATATTTATATATATATATATATGTATATATATATATAATATACACACACACACAACACACACAATCACAACACACACACAACACACACGCACACCTATATATATATATATCATATATATATTATTATAGATAGATAGACATATATATATATATATATGTGTGTGTGTGTGTGTGTGTGTATATACATATATATATATATATATAATATATATATATATTATATATATATATATACATATATATATATGTGTGTGTGTGTGTGTGTGTGTATGTGTGTGTGTGTAGGTTGTCCAAGGGTAATATTTCCCTGACGAAATACGTAATAGCCACAATGCCCTCTTAACTTCTCGGATTCTTTACACTGCAAAGTATCGGATCCAAACGCAAGAATATATAAAGACATTCTGACGTTTGTCAAAGGAATCGAACCCGCATTCGGAGGATCAGAACGATTGATTTCGGATGCCGTTGCACTACGTATTTAATGCGCCAGTTTAGGTTAACAGAGAGATGAGAATTCTCAATAGACAGGGAACATCGGGTAGAATCACACTTGGATTCTGGCATTTGAGGTCAACCTTCCCTTCACTGGACTACGAATAGATGATTATAATAATGGTTAATTCTGTTCTTCAAGTATATTCCATCTCCCTCATTTTATAAATTGAGCGATATAAATATTCCTGCAAAAGAGTCAATTTCTAAGCTGAGGAAGCCCGGAGGATGAAAGAAACTTGAGAATCCTCTTAAAAATCTTTTACAAGTTTGAAAGGAGTCCCCTGGGAAAACGAGATCATATACGACCGACTCAATACTTTTGCGCCAACGAATGACATTCTCATAAAACTTTTAATGCCTTGAAAGGGTTCCCCGATCTCCATTAGAGAAATAAATGTGACGAGTTTGGGAGCTGTGACCATGTGGGTTTGACTTTAAGTACGTCTTTGTGCGTCTATTCATTAGAGAGGAGAGAGAGAATAGAGAGAGATGAGAGAGAGAGAGAGAGAGAGAGAGGAGAGAGAGAGGAGAGAGAGAGAGATTCATTGTTACGATTGTAGGATGTATCTTAATCTGACTTCGATTAATTTTTTCAACTTTAGCTTGAGAATAAACATTGTATTAAAATGTTAACTGTCAATATGTTTTTATTTTTTCAAAGATTTGTTATATTTTATGTTTCAAAATGTTTGATTCTAAATTTCAGTGACTTTTCCATAAGAAGATGACAGGGGTAAGTAAAAAGCAATATTTATGACTAATTTTGCTGAAAGTATTAAATGACCAAGAACATCATTCTTACTGGGTGAAGTATGACTCCACTTTGTAATATATATATATATATATATATATATATATATATATATATATATATATATATATATATATATATATATATACATATATATATAATTTCACTTACTCTTTTTTGAAGACATTTTGGTTGTTGAATTTAGAGGTCCACGAAGTTAAGAATAACAGATTTGTGAGTCTTATAATCAAGACTAGTGTTATTCGTTCATTCTGAATTTTACAAAAGTAGAGAGAAGGGGTTCTCGTCTTAAAACCTTTTGAAGAATTTGTGTAAGGTTAGGGGCACGAGATAGAAAGATTTCAGTTTCTTGTTTTTGTATTAATTTGTATAACATTATGGGATTCTCTAGATTTTAATTGCTCCTTCCTCTTTCGTTTTTAGGAGCATATTTCGGAACCAACCAAAGCTGACCCTTTTTGTCTCCTAATCCCGGAACGACGGAATATTTCTTTATATACAAATATTTTTTTTCCATCAGTTACTCATTGCTTATAATTCCTGGACAACTAGTCTTTGATATAAAATAAGCAAAGATCATGTATCGGTAGCCATAGACTTGAATATCTTGGTTAGAAAACGCAATAAGTAGCAGTCAAGCCGGACGAAGCATCATCCTTCAAAAGTGTATTGTATCTAAGAGGGTAACCCCGAAGAGTGTTGTCCATCATAAAAAAAAAAAAATTATTTTACCTTCTCCGTGATTCCAGTGACATTCTGTTCCAATAATCGTTAAGTTAAAAATATGTAAAAGAGCTCGCCTCCTCATATTTCTTACCGAACAGAAGTCGCGTCAAATAATCGTCAAAATATATAAGGAAGCGTTGAGCCATCCCAAGATTATCCCTAGAAACATTAGAGTCAGACAACATTGATCTCAAATCTGTAATTCAGAACCAAATAGCCAGGTTTATGAACTCGGACCCCAGGGTCTGCCTCCACGTCTGGTTGTTAGTGTTATTGAGGGCGATGTACGGCAGCCTGACGAAATATCTGAAGGGGACGAGACAAAATACTAAGCAGGGTCATGATTTCGACAGCCTAATGGCGGGGAACTAAGAGATAACTAAGAGATAGTAATAGAGAGATAAAAATTTATATGGGTATATGAGCATTTATTCCACTGGTCTGAACTACATAAAAAACGTACAAAAGATTCAGTCTCAGATTTTTATTTTCGATATCTGTGATAGTAAAATCCGAGTGGCTCTTTCTTTGTTCAAGAGCCAGGGGCCATTTATTTGCTCGAAACGACCAGATTTCTAATAGGTATTTTTTGAAAGGTCTTACCTTGGGCCATTCAGAACTGCAACTCTTAAACAATGGCAGTGGTGGGTTGAGATTTATCAAAAACTTTTCTCAAAAATGCAACACCTCTTCTTTCCCACAGTTATCCCTACATCAAGGTTTTCATTCCGTCTTAAGACTGCGCGGGCAAATTGTTGTGCAAAACGGAGCGTGTGGACCTGCCTTAAGACAAAGTTTGACTGCGTTTTTCTCAAAATAAGTTTTGAACATTCGGATCTCTATAACTCGGCTATTTATGATTGGATTTGAATACATTAAAAAGCATTATATTCAGGATTTATTTGGGAATAATTTCGCATGTGAATTATACATTTGTGTTTGTATTATTTTTTTACATATGATATTTAATATAATTTTTTGTGCTATTTAATATTTTATTCTTTTAGAGTAAACAAAACCTAAATTGATCATTTTATTCATGCGATTTTGTTCTTTATGATATAAACTTTGATTTTTTTTTTATTATTTAGAATTGGCTGATAAATAATGGCGGTGAAAGTTTTCAAAATTTGAGGTTTTCGGCTTGGTTGCCTTGCTTCTTAGAAGTCTTTGGGACTTATCAACTTTAGCATTAACTTTATTGAAAGGAAGAACAGTGAGTCTACAGTAGCGATTGTAATGGTATTCATCACTCAAAGAATGCCAATTTTGGCAAAGCCTCACAGGTGCTTGGGTACTTGGAAGACTTTTGAATCTTTTGGCTCCTGACTGCTGCTCCCTTTACCTTTCTCCCTTTTTCATCATTAAATTGATGAACTACTACTTTATTGTCTGCGCCTTGGATAATTATATAAAGAAAATTTGAAAAAACTTATAAATTCTCTTACATATCACTATCATATTCTTAGTGAATGACCGTTGCTGAATTGATGTTATGAGATTGAATATTGGCTCTATGCATTTATACTTACCTCATTAATCTCTTTCTCCAGGTGTGTCTTACAATCGTAAAATAATTAGCAGTTTTCATTACCATCGTACTTTAAATTATTTGATTTTATGTCTAAATATTGTAAACTTCTCGACAAAGAGGGTACTTTGAAATAGGTCAGGGAAATAATACTTACTTATGAAATAATTTTTTGCTAAATAATGTCAGCCAGGGCAAAACTCCAACCATCTTCATGAATATTGGAAGAAGGCCCTCTCCCACGAAAGTGTACCAGACTTGAATATTATCACAGCATATGATCCCTGAAATAAATAATTCAATATAGTATACATCAAAATTAGCTGAACAAAGCAAGAAAAAATCGAAAACGAAAATTAGTCTTATTCCATTACATATCCTAAAACAAAACAAAGTTTCATGCGATATTATATACAAATTTTGAAAACCAGAACTTTTACTTCGGTTCCAGAATAACACCTTATGCATAGTTGCCCCCACTGCCTCTGCATCATTGAAAGTATAACATATTTGTCTTTAAAAAACTTTCTGTATACAAAATCTTTATGAAGCGTGTGTTTTCGTATGGGTAAACCTAGGATTTCGTGGTTTAAATAGACAAGAAATGACTTTATTCTTAAATGGTACTTTTTTAGTGGGGATCTTCACCTTTTGACTCATGGTGACCTATGTCTGAGTATATCATTATGTCGTCTTTTTTACTATGATTTCCATTCTTATGGTAAAAGAGTTTCGAAACTACAATAAATATTAGCTCAGCTGAAGTAAAAACAAAGCAAGACTTCAACACCTCTTACTTCTTCCAATGAGCACCACATTCTTCTGAAGCTTGAATTTCAAATCAATGGCCCCTATGGTGGGTTTGTTCCATATGAATAGGGTTCATCTTCTGAATAATTATTCAACTTAATATAATGAGCGTCATGTCTGTCAGTCCGTCCGTCTGTCATTCAATCACGACCAAACTGGTGGTCCGATGGCCATGAAAATTGGCAGGGTTATAGTGGGGACCCATAAGATGGTTTATAATGGGGTTTCATCTACCTCCCCCGCTCCGAAGGGGGTGGGGGTGGAAGGGATTCTTTTAAACGGAGCTGGTTCTGCCTGTGAAACAGGGCTGGTGATGCCCGTAGACTTAGTTACTTTATCATTTGGAAAAGAATACTATAGGGTACACGTCAATGACATCAAAGAGGGTGGAGTCTAAGAAGGGGGTTGACAGAGAGAGAATGAGAGGGAGAGGAAGTGAGAGAGAGTAGATGGGGTGTTAGGGAGAAGAAAGAGGGAAAAAGACAGAGAGAGAGAGAGAGAGAGAGAGAGAGAGAGAGAGAGAGAGAGACAGGCAGAGAAGAGAGAGGGAGAGAGACAGAGAGAGCAGGTGTTTGGGAGAAGAGAGAGAGAGAGGGAGAGAGAGAGAGAGTTGGTATTAATCAGAAGAAAGAGGGAAAGAGACAGTGATGTCACGGTTGGAGAGAGAGAGAGAGAGAGAGAGAGAGAGAGAGAGTAGATGGGGTGTTAGGTAGGAGAAAGATGGAAAAAGTGAGAGAGTGAGTTAGCATTAGCGAGCAGAAAGAGGGAAAGAGACAGAGATGGTTTGAGAGAGAAAGGAGCGAGAGGGAGAGGAAGAGAGAGAGAGTAGAGGGGGTGTTAGGTAGGAGAAAGATAGAAAAAGTGAGAGAGAGAGATCAAAACTAGCCAAAATAACAAAGTATGCATATTTTACAGTTTTACTCCTCTCTGTACATGGAATACACTTGTTTGCTATTGTTTCCCTTATAACCCAATAGACGGTATTCTTTAAGCATAATCATATAAATGATTCACAGTAAACATATATTTTTAAACACAATAACGAAAAATAAACAAACATCATGGTATAGTAAGTCACGAGAATAAAGACTTCGGAGGAGGAACTAACATAAGTGATGATAATCCTATCTTTGTGCTGTAACAAAATATTAGAATCATACAACCCAAAATATTTGAAGTTTAATTTAGTAATTAGCGGCAACGCGTAATTAAACGCAAAGTGCAGGTAATCATTAGAAAAAGTAAAAAAAAAAGAACCTTTTGCTCTAGTTATTCGAGGAGCTTGGGATTCTAATCGCCTTTTTAAATGAATGTCAACAATGGGAATGACCACCAGTGCATTGTAGCTATTTTTTAGACAAAAATCATTTCAGTTGTCGCACAATTGTTATTTACTTTCGGCTTCGGTCAAATGTTTAGCTACTATACGAGTATATGTTACCTCAATCTAGGAAATTAGTTATTTGATTATATATATATATATATATATATATATATATATATGTGTGTGTGTGTGTGTGTGTGTGTGTGTGCGTGTGTGTGTGTGTATGTGTGTGCGTGTGTGTGTGTATTTATGTGTATATGAGAGAGAAGGAGGAATTTAAATATTTATATGTTAATGCACTTCCATGGAGTAAACCTTTTATCACAGAGGCAGGCCGTAGGGTCAAGATGATGTACTGGTTGGCCCATGATTATTTTTTCAATCTTGCTTGATACTTAATAAAGATATATCCCGCTATCTGCCATCGCAGTTTCGCGACAATTAAAAGATAGCCATAGTAACTATTCATTTCGTTTAACCGGACTCGATCATTTGGCTTTTGAACCAATAGCTGCACTTGAGTACAATAAGCGACGGATTCCAGTTAACACAGTGATTCAAATTCAGTTTGATGATAGCAGAATTTGAGTATCTGCATCTATTCTTTACACAAAATATTTACTTGTTATTCATAACTGAAATCTGCTGTTGTCGAGACTGTTTTTTTTTTTTTTTATACACCATCGCCTTAGAACTGTTGTTTTTTACTGATCAGTAACTGCAGCTTAAAAACCATATTCGGAAGGCTCAGAAATGAAAAGACTAAGTAAATCATCGTGTTTAAAGTCACTGTTGATGCTGTCCAGGCGCGAGATTTTGACTTTACACCTAACAGTCTTTATAGGCTTAACTCGTAGGATTGCAATAGAAGTGTTGACAGGATTTGTTGAAGCCTTTACCAATTGTTAGGAACATACATAGTACATACTTATATACACATACAAATACATACATTCATATAGACTACTATCTATCTATCTATCTATCTATATATATATATATATATATATATATATATATATGTGTGTGTGTGTGTGTGTGTGTGTGTGTGTGTGTGTGTGTGCAATTACATAGCTGGGCAACCTGGAACTGACGGGGAAGACTGAATCTGAATGACAACCAATAAACACTCTCTCTGTATCTCTCTCCAAGTCTCCCTCACTTTTTCCATCTTTCCTCTCCTTAACACACACACTCTCTCTCTCTCTCTCTCTCTCTCTCTCTCTCTCTCTCTCTCTCTCTCTCCTTTCCTGTTGCGTAGTATTTTTTGCATTTTATATTTCACAGCTTCTCATCCTGCCTCTTGGGGCTGAACTTGGACATGAAGGACATCGGGAGTGTAGCTCTTCATCTCAGGGACCTCAAAAAACGATGGATTAAACACTAATATCTGTCATTATCGTGTATTTTTAATGTCACCCCTTTCCACCCCTACCCACTTTGGTGCCAGCGATGTCTTACCGTCACAGAATTCTTTTCCAGATAGTATGTCATATGTATACCCCTTTTGATTTTTATGTACATGTGAGTGTGTGTGTGTGTCTTATCTAATTTTTCTATCACATCGTCGTGATTTATATACAAACATTAAGCTACGAATGTTTAATATCAAATTTGCACTCCTTCGGGAACATCAACGAAGGGGAATTATATGTGATAAATTGTTATAATTCCCCTTTGGTGATATTCCCGAAGCAGCGTGAATTGGATATCAAACGACATTTGTAGCTTAATGTTGAGATATATATATATATATATATATATATATAATATATATTTTATATATATATATATGTGTGTGTGTGTGTGTGTGTGTGTGTGTGGGTGTGCGTGTGTGTGTGTGTGTGTGTGCGTTTCTAGCCTCGATAATTACGTAAACTATTCAATACCAGATTTCTTCTTCTCTCGTCCATTCCATCCTTTCTTTGTTGTGCTCAACACTTCCCAAGATGTGAAGACATAAAGTCAGAGAGCCATCTTGGAATATTACGAAGGACCCACAGCTAATGGAAGTCCGTCACACAAACGATGTCAACTTTCTGGCCTGTGAAGATGGGAGAGGTTTTAAAGGGGTTAAGGTCATAGTGAGGCTTGAATTCAGCCTCCCGTCTCGTGCTCCATTATTTTGGTCTGCCCAGAAATGACGACCGTCTGAGAAATGAGAGGATTCTGAGAAGAATAATTTGGTATTTCTTTCATTAATATAGATTTGTTCATATTGCTTAAGATTTCTTACTTCTATCTGAAGCTGGACATCATTTTAAAGTTGGACCGATTTCGTCTGATTATTTCATATTGTCAGGGACTACTCTCATCATCATATTTATAGTTTTAAGCTTAAGGAAGCATGATTTTGCATTATTTGTAATATTCAGTAATATTATTTCTCTCCATTTGTGTCCGTATGAATGTTCGTGATACAAAAAAACATTTGTAATAGCAATTATTTTTTATTATTTTTTTTCAATTTGTATTTTAATATCATTGTAACAGTAACTTGGTTAGCCATAATGTTGGAGGCATTTTCCGGTCCCATGATTCTAGCGTCCGTTCGTACTTTGATTTCAAAGTATGAACGGAGAAAGCGGAAGTCCACAAAGCACACACACACACACACACACACACACACACACACACACACATATATATATATATATATATATATATATATATATATATATATATATATATATATATATATATATATATATATATATATATATGATATATATATATATATATATATATATATATATATATATATATATATATATATATATATATATATATATATATATATATATATATATATATACATATATATATATATATATATTTTTTTTTTTTTACTAGGCTAGACATTCATACAGATATGATGAGAATTAATACGGGAGATGAATATCACCAAAATTAATCTTTTTTTTTTTCTTTAGAAAAATCAGATATACGAATATTTCTCTCTCTCTCTCTCTCTCTCTCTCTCTCTCTCTCTCCGTACTCGGACCTACAGGATCTTAAAAGGAAATGGAACGACTGACAGCAGTTGGGACGAACAAAGGAGGGGCGGAGCAAAACCACAAAAATTACCTTAATGATAGTTTGTTATTTACAAATTTACAACCGAAACGGGATTTGGGCAAAAATAAATACATCAAATCACATAGCAGGAGTGAGTTACAAAGTTACAAATCAAATCATAATATATGTAGTACAGCCATAGTAAAATAACACAAACAATAAACAGTGAATTAACAAACAGCTACATCAAAAATTAAAAACACATAATACACTCGAGCTGCATAACCCAAAGACATCAACATATTAAAAGCAGCACACACCACAGCAATAAATCAGTAAACAGTATAAATATCAAAATCACGCAGCAACAAACAGACAGCATATAATAATCATTATTATAACCCAGCTGTAATACACTCTACAGGCAGCGCCACACACACACACACACACACACACCAGAGACGTCGAGACAGACCCAGCTGTCAAAGAGGATACACACAATCACTGTAGTCATCGAAACAGCGCAGCCCGTGACTGTTAACAGAAACATATCCCAAAAACACAGATGACTAATAGTAAGTCGAAGAGACAACAGTTTGGTTGTCTCAATGGAAACAAACTGTTCCACCAACGACTGCATCCATCCACTGCCGTAGACAACAGGTAGCCAATACCTGCTGTTCAAAATCAAATCTCCATGCTGCTTTGTTGTCTGGAACCTGGCTCGCTGCTATACCAAACCCGACTGATGATCTCAAAGGCAAGACCACAGACGTTAAATTTCCCCGCTGAAAAACATGAACAAGTAAGGAGGCAACAAACCACTATGAGCAAACGATTGATTACATGTAAGCATATCTTCTTTATGAAGCCATCGCTTCGAGCATTGATT
The DNA here is from genome assembly GCF_015104395.2 of Macrobrachium nipponense. Classification (NCBI taxonomy): domain Eukaryota; kingdom Metazoa; phylum Arthropoda; class Malacostraca; order Decapoda; family Palaemonidae; genus Macrobrachium; species Macrobrachium nipponense. Next base: position 62,964,327 of record NC_087205.1, read on the forward strand.
TCTGACAGCAGCAAAACTGACCAGCAAGTATTTTCATAACCTCACTGTTTCCCCAGTTCACACATTTTAAATTTTACTTTTGTTATGTAAATAAACCTTTGTTCTGTTTGTGTATCTTTCTATATTCGTATCCCCCAGTTTCAACTGTTGGTGTTGAGTCTGTTTATTTATTATAATATCGGACCTGTAGCAGACCTCTCAGGGTTCTAAACAGAGTGGCGACCTTGCTAGGCTATTCGGCACTGTAACAGTTTGAAACAGGGAGAATATCGAAAGAACCAGAATGAGTGAGATGGTGAAAGAGGTTATTGAGTCGGGTAAGCTTCTAGGTCTAGAGGGGAATGATCTCCGTGAGTATATTGAAAAGAAAGAAAAAGAAAAGTATGAGAGAGATGAAAGAGCGGCTGAGAGAGAGGAATGAGCAGCTGAGAGAGAAATGCAGCAAGCAAGAGAAGCAATGAAAATGCAGCAAGAGAGAGAAATGTTGGTGATGCAGCAAAAAGAAAGAGAGAAAGAACGTATGCATGAGCAGGAAGAAAGAGAGGAAGAATGTATGCATGAGTTGGAAATTGCTCGGTTAAGGCAAAGTGCTCTTAGCAGTCAGACAGGCGAGAACGAAAATGAAACTGATAAGTTAGGTATGAGTTCAGTGCTGAAATTAGTACCAAAGTTTGATGAGGAAGATGTAACGAAATATTTCATGTGTTTTAAGAAGTTAATGGAAAGAATAGGTTCTCTTAAAGAAATGTGGACTCTATATTTACAGTCAGTTTTGAGTTAGTACCCGAGGCGTACCGTAAGAAATATAGAAGTATGAGAAAGCATGAGAATATTACGTATTTAGAATATGGTAAGAAGTTAGAGAGGCTGTTTTTTGATTGGTTAACTTCCGCTAAAGTTGAGGATTTTGATGGTTTGAAGAACATATGGTTGTTAGAAAACTTCAAAGATAACGTATCCCCTGAGATTAAAACATTATATAGAAGATAGGCGAGAAGTATCTTTTGCAGGAGCAACTAGGTTAGCAGACGAATATAGTTTTAACTCACAATTTGAGTGTTAGTAAGAAACAAAATTATCCTTCATCTGGTAGAGTACAAAGCAGTAAGTTTCAGGTCTAGTAATAGCAATGCGAGTAAAAGTGACTATTCATGTTATACATGCGGAAAACCAGGTCATACGTCTAAGGTTTGTAAGAATGAAGTGGCATTTAGTGGTTCAGAATTAACTTGTTTCCGATGTAATGGGAAAGGGCATTTAGCAAGAAATTGTGCCGTAGAAAGAAAAGGACGTTAAGAAACCAGTGTCTCTAGTTAACCTTTCTTTAAGTAGGAATGATGTGATGAGAGAAACTAGGAAATTCTTTGGTGAATTTCTGTCAGAAGGTGTAGTTTCCTCTCTTGGAGGAGTAGATTCGAGAGAAATAGTCTTGCTTCGAGACACAGGAGCTGCTGTCTCACTGATTAGGAGAGAGAGTGTGCCAGACAGGGCGGAAATCAATATGGAAGAAAAAGTCATGTTAGGTGGATTTCCTAACACTTGTGTCCTTTGTCCTCTGTTGAAGTTAAACTTAGAAAGTCAGGTAGTGTTAGAAGTGAAACTAGCAGTTGTTGACAGTTTGCCCGTGGATGGCGTTGACATAATTGTCGATAATGACTTAGCTTTATCCAAGAATGTGAATCCTGTTGTGAGTGAGATTCCAGTGCCTGATTCGTGGATTCGAACAAGTGTGATAGAGGTGGCAAAGGTGATCTTTGCATTAGTGTGGCTGAGAGACCTAACTCTATTGGTGACAGTGATAGCCAAGGAGAAGGTGTAGCTGTCGAGAGTAATGTAGTCGATGTAATGGAATCAAGTACTAGTTATGGTGATGAATTAGGCACTAACCTTTTGAATAAGGATGAGCTAGTCAAGTTTCAGAGAGAGTATGAGACACTAACCCAAATTTTTGAATGTGAGTTGGATGATGATCTCGATGATGTGTGTAAGGAAACTTTTTGTTTGGAAGACGAAGTTTTGTGTCGCTATGTTCGTCCTAAGTCAGGTAGTAAAGAGGAAATCACAGAACAATTAGTGGTTCCTAGGAAGCTTCGTGAACTAGTTTTGAAGTTAGCACATGATGAGCAAGGACATTTGGGAGTAAATTAAACTTTCAGGTGTATTAGTAGGGCGTACTTTTGGCCTAAAATGAGGAGTGACATAAAGAGGTATGTTTTAAGCTGTCATGAATGCCAAATTGCCAGGAAACCGAATCAAGTAATTCCCAGAGCTCCGTTGTTTAATATTCCTTCAGTAGGCTATCCTTTTGAGATAGAAGTATGGGAGGAAGTATATATCTGTTAACAATAATTGATAGATAACTCGCTATCCAGAGGCGATACTCGTAAGGCGCTGTAATGCAAGGACAGTAGTTAAACAACTTGTAGATTATTTTCCTAAGTTTGGTTTGCCTCGTACTATACAGAGTGATAATGGTAGTAATTTTGTATCCAAGTATTTCAAGGATAGAATGAAAGAGTTAGGCATTAAACTCATAACTTCCACACCTTATCATCCCGAATCACAAGGCATTGTTGAGCGGTTCCACCAAACGTTACAGAGTTGTTTGCGAAAACTGTGTAGTAACTTTGAATATGACTGTGAAGAAAAGTTACCTTTTGTTCTATTAGCTTTAAGGTTGGCACCGAACAACACTACAGGATTTAGTCCTTTCGAACTGGTTTTCGGTCACACAGCTAAAGGCCCTTTGGAAATAATAAAATGTAACTTAATGCTTAAAGAAGGTAGTGAGGACTACATAACTAATCTAGAGTATTATAAAAAAAATTTGAGAGATGCTTGGCAACTAGCAAAAGAGAACGAGAGTGAAAGTCAAGGGGAGACTAAACGGAAACATGATCTTCAAGCGAAGGAAAGAAGTTTCTGTGTAGGAGATAAAGTGTTAGTATTAGTCCAGAAAGAAGGTCCCTCTTTATCTTATAAGTTCGAAGGTCCTTTTTCAATTTCAGAAAAAAGGGGAAATCTTCATTATTTAATTGATATGGATATGGGTAAGAGTAGAGCAAAGTGGATGCTTGTAAACTTGCTTCAGAATTTCGAAGTTTTTGATCAGAGTTCAGAAAACGAAAAATTAAGAAGAAAGGATAATGTTATAGCTGATAGCCTCTCTAGAGATTTTTCAGAATTAGTAGCCTGACGACCGTTTTCTGTTTTGGCATGAGTGGGTGAGTGAATGAAGAAGTGCGTGTTTATCTGGATTAAAGCTTCATGCAGAATTGTTCCCCTGCTGTTTAATTCTTGTTTCTCTTTAGAAAAAAATAAAATCAGTTGATTTCATTTTTTTTCTTTTCGGGGAACGTGTCATGGTAATCGCTCTATAGCAAGAAATTACATATTTAAGGAAATGAAAATGCATTTTCTTCAAGAAGGTCTGCAGCAAGGAGGCATTCGCGCACGTGTTGAAGGTGCCTGTTCTCATGATGGTTCGAGAATTCCCAGGTGTGTTACAGAAACTCAACAGGCGCTGACGTGTTGGCAAAACACGCCGTGAAATATGATGCAATATTTTATCGAGATCCTTCTAAGACGTTCCCGTCATCTTGGGAGCCTGTGACGTTCGCTGGTAGGCCCCGCCCCCAGGTCACCGTATATATACCGCCTGACGAAGTAGGAGAGATCAGGTCATCAGTGAGAGACCAGCAGAGATCATCAAGGAGTGATCATCAGAGAGAGACAAGAGAAGAAGGAACAGACGAAGGATAAGAGTAGAAGGCGCTCAAGAAAGTGGTCTGAGTCGAGTCAAGTCGTCCACGGTGAGAAAGAGAGAGAGAGAGAGAGAGACAGACAGAAGTTAAGTTGTCCGTAGCCGGAAAGGGAGATATTCCAACGTTGAGCAAGCCATCAGAAAAAAAACATCCTATGCGTTGGTTTTGAGGAGTAACCTGCCCTTTGAGGATCAAGAATAGACATTGTTTTCTGCAGTGCGGAGTCAAGAAGA
>NC_087205.1:62970823-62973323 GCF_015104395.2 Macrobrachium nipponense
TGATAGGGTGTTCGTTCATTTGGTGGGAAACCTTTAACTGTTACGGATGACACCCTGCTCAATTTTTGAGGAACAACCCTTCGCATGAGAAAACATATTACTTTAGGGACGAGAAGGAACCGTATATTTGAGAGGAAAGGGTTATAATAATGATAATAAAAGGCAAAACCGGGAAGGGGTGATCAACTAAATTAAAGCATCAGATGAAGGGACATAAATTTGAATTACTATGGTACATGCGTCTGCAGGAAGAAATATTCAGATGTGCCACGTAAAGTAAAAAGACAAAATGTAGTTCACGAGCATACCAATATTATAGGAAAATATGTGACAACAAACAAATTAAACCTGGGAGAGGCTTTCAAAAAAAGCCATGTGATGGAAACTACAGACCATGATAAAATGTTACCTTTGCAAATACATCCAATTAAATAAAAATTTAAACATGATGACTTTTTATTAAAGCTCAGACTCTTGGGAAATTTTGATCTCTCTCTCTCTCTCTCTCTCTCTCTCTCTCTCTCTCTCTCTCTCTCTCTCTCTCTCTCATTTTTATAACTTGAGAAAGAAGGGACATATCAGAATGTGCGTAATTTTATGAAATATATATATATATATATATACTATATATATATATATATATATGTGTGTGTGTGTGTGTGTGTGTGTGTGTGCGTGTGTGTGTGCGTGTGTGTAAAACTGAATCACGAAAATTTGGAACGTGATGAATATATAAGTAAAGGTAGAAGCCACGAAGGAAAGTAAAACAATGAAGCGCTCCATTGTTTCACTTTCCTTCGTGGCTTCTACCTATATATATATATATATATATATATATATATATATATATATATATATATATATATATATATATATATATATATATGGTTTACTATCTATATCTAATGATTGAAGCACCTTTGTTCATAATCTCCAGAAATAGTTGCCTTCAAGTATCTAAAATGCTAACATAATTATATTACAACTTCCAATTTCCTTAACTTCCCTAGGAAGCCGCTTTCTTTGCTATTCATCTCCTGCTCTCTTTGATGTGGAATTGCTTCTATAATCTTATTAGAGTAAGTTGGCAGCAATGTCAGTAATCTTATTACCAGTAACTTGGTGGAAACACGTGAAAGCCATCACTGAGTGTCGTTGGCCTGAAATCGCATGTCCATCACATTGGCATTTCATTACGCCAGAAACATTTCCCCAAAGCCGCCGTATCAGGTCGGGATCTTCTGCATCTCTCACTCTCTGAATCTTGGTCCATCAAGTTTGCTTCATTTATTCCTATACGTCCTTGAAATTAAAATATATCTGACTGTGATGCTGAAATTTCATAGCTATTTATAGGATGAACTATTATTAAATTATTTATTTCCATCTTAGCTGTTCACATTAGGTGGATTGCATGAGGATCTGCGAAAATTAGGCGGTAAATAAGAACTACCTGTGCTCCCGCACATGAAACAATAATGTGAATATAAGTAAAGAAATGAGGAAAGAAGTAAGGTATCATTCTGTCTTATATAAACGAGCTTCTTGGAAATGAAATGTGTTCATGTAATTTTTCTTAAGAATTTATACACCATTTGTTTTTCAGCAGATAACGAGTTTATACCCTAATAGAAGAACCTTGATTTATTCATAAGCAAAATTACTGCTTCCTGAAATATGTTAGTCAGTATCACTCACCTCTTTCCAGTCTCCTCCTGCAGCGTATTTATTTCTTTAATTATACAAGCTGTACCATTATCTTCTGATAGCACGTGGATACATTGGCACTTGAGAATATTAAAATCTCTGAAATGAGAATCAGTTGTATAAAGCTGTTTTTCAAGTTAAGACACTGCCATGATAGTGTTTTCTTATTATCTAATTTTTATATAAAAATGAATGTATGTATATGTGTTCATGTTCCAGCATAACTCTGAAATGCATGGAGTAAATTCAAAGAAACTTGGTATACATATGACTTACAATCTGGAAAAAAAATCCTTGGTTGGGGGGTGGGGGTGAGGTGGGCCCAGGGGGTAAGACATTACTAGCACCAAAGGGGGATGGAGCTAACTCGTCAAGTCTTCCATCTTTCAGTGGATGTGACAGTTTTATTTCGTTCTTTTAGATTATTGTATAAGCTTTTCTTAATTTATTTGACAATGATATTGTGCATTTTGGATTTAAGTTTATTAATCATAGTTCTTTTCTGTAAAAAATTGTGTACCTCTGTACTAATGTAAGTATTTCATGATTGTAAATTTTAAATTCGTTTTCTCTTATGTTTATATTAACTTTTAATTGTATTCTAGAATAGATTTCATTGTTCAGTAATATTGTGCCTTTTGGTTATTTTCTAAAATAGTGTATATTTTTTTTTTTTACAGATTTTGGATTCAAGTTTAATGATAGTTTTTATTTCTGGGAAATGTTGTATTTCTGCGCGAATGTAAGTACTCAATGATTTTAAATTGGTTTTCCCTTATGTTTATATTAGTTT
>NC_087205.1:62978323-62983323 GCF_015104395.2 Macrobrachium nipponense
AGAAACTATTCATCGTTTGTAGCACTCTGTCACATATCACTATCACCTCCACTAACATCATTAGAAGCGCCATCGACGCAATTATCATCATTATGTCTCTGACCCCATCGCCTTATGATACAAATCACGTGACAGAAACTCCATTAATCAGGGGTGCGTTTCCTAAGGCCTCTTTCTGAGCCGTGCGTGTCCTTCGTGCGTAGTCAAGGGTTAAATTACCTTTAACGAGCGAGATGGAAAGAGCAGTGAAAGTGGAAGGATTAGATAAATGCGGCTTTTATAATTCAGAGCGAGATAGAAAGAGGAGCACAAATAGTTTCATCAAAGATATGGAAATGATTCATTGACATTGTCTTGATGGTGTTGCATTTAAAGATTATTATGAAAGGATTAATGATGAGCCACCTTGTCTATTTCATGGGGAATGGAGAAGACATTGATTTTCAATAATAATTTAAAAGAAAATTTTAAAATTAAAACTGTAATTAATTCGAACTGCACAGTAGGCGCTATTAGGAATCTAAAACAGAAAATATGTGAAAAAGCGGTGCTATATTTTATTAAACAAAACACGATTCTTAGGGAGATTTGTGAAAATATATGTTAAAACACAGTTCATAGCCTTTCACAATGAAAATACTAAAATAAAAACTATTGCTCCAGTAGTTGAAAAAACACATTTAACATTATATATATGTATATATATATATATATATATATATATATGTGTGTGTGTGTGTGTGTGTGTGTGTGTGTGTGTGTGTGTGTGTGTGTGTGTATTAAACGTGTTTTTTCAACTACCGGAGCAATGTTTTTTTTTTTTCACTTTCAATGTGAAAGTTTATGAACTGTTTTGCCATATTTCGTAAGAAATAATGTACAACGCAAAGTAGCATGTAAAAAATCGAGAAAATTTCTAAAGAATCTAAGAATAAAAATTTTTGGAGTAATAGTAAAGATTAAAATTAAACGTAATTCTTTCAATACTGAAGATAAAATCGCTAGTTAATCAGGAATTAATCTGTGGAGATGAGATACATAATAAAAAAAATTAGTGAGAGCAATATATCAGGGGTCATTTTATGATGGCTATAAATAGTTCTTTGTTTTAAATAGGAATTTTTATATCACATGTGAACTTCATCAATTTTTTTCTCCTTCCCTTTATGTAATTTGCCGCTCTCTTTTTTTTTTTTTGTCATCCTCTTGGAAACATCATTGGGAGACGCTGAGTGGTATAATTCAAGCATTTATTATGATAATTTGAGGTGTGACGGAGAAAGTCAGAGAGGGGGTTGTGTTCTGGCCCTCGTTAAACATTCAATAATATACAAAGGAAAGTCTTCCATTAAGCATCAAAACCAGTCTTATTTCATGGAGAAAGACTATTTAAAATAGTGTAATTAAGTTGAGCTATATTTTATGATGTATGTAACATTACTAAATCAAATTACATATTTGATATTTGTTATTAACCAAATATAAAAAAAAAACTTTACCAAGAATAACTCATATTATCACCAATACTGTTTTTGGATTCTGAGTGCTAAATGTATTTTTTAAAATTAAATGACACTAATCACAAGAATACTGCTGTTATCGTGAAATTCAAACCAGGAAGCACGGTTGCGAAGAAAATATTTATCTATTTTGTTTTTCTTACTATAGTAGATTCACATCAACCGTGCATTTGATGTCTAGGCCCGTCACTTACAACGCTCCTGATTGGCTGTTGATAAGCATATTCTAGGGCTGGAAACTCTCAGTCTCTCGAGAGAGTTCTCATGGGCAGGATGTATGTTCCACCTCTCCTGAGGTATACGTTTGAAAGACTTATCCCTCTGGAGAGATGGTATATATCCTGCCCATGTGAACTCTCTCGAGAGACTGAGAGTTTCCAGCCGCCCTGTCATTGGCATATCAACAGCCAATCATGAGCGTCGTAAGGGACTGGCCTAAGCATCAAAAGCACGGTTGATGTGAATTTACTATAGCATGTATGTTACTTTATCTAAGAGGTTATTTTTGCAAAGTCTTTTGCTCAAAGCCCACCTGAAAAGATATTTCGAAACAGTACAACAATTTTCATTACAAAGAAATATTTCTATAAGATTTTTTTTGTTTTTTTTAGACGTTCATGACTTAGATGTAACTATTAGCCCGGCGGTGAACCTTCCTGATATTCAATCATTCTATATCATTTTTTAGGTAAGAGATCTAATATACGGAAGGCACGTTGATATAATCTTATTTTATTTACCCAAGTCCAACCGAACTCAAAAATAAAATAACTGATAGTGATCTTAGATACTACACTTACTTAATTACTGCATAAAATTCATTCAATCTTAGACAGCCATAAATGTCAGTTTCTACATACACCAACTGCCACCCATACAAAGCATAAAGATAAAATATAAGTCGTAAAAAATGTGATAAAACTGAAAAGTGTATGATTTAGAAAAGCTAATGCTAAATTGCAGCTGCAAACACGAATAAGTGAAGAAAAGGAAATGTTTAGCATTACTAATGTAGTGTAAATCATAATAAATACTATATATAAGAATATAAAAACTATGCAGGAATCAAAATAATATACTACATCCACCATCATCGCATGATTAACCAAACTCATTACAGTAATTAAAGTATAACACATTACAGTTATAAAATATCTCAATCAAGACCACCTTTTTCAATATATATATATATATATATATATATATATATATATATATACATACATATATATATATATATATATATATATATATACATATATATATATATATATATATATATATATATATATATATATATATATATGTATATGTATATATGTGTGTGTGTGAGTGTGTGTGTGCATGTTTGTTTGTGTATGTATACATGTATATATATATATATATATATATATATATATATATATATATATATATATAATATATATATATAAACTTAATACATATACATATAGTAAATGATATCATAAGTTTCGATTACAAATGAAAAAGTTCATTATGTTATTTTTAACACGTTTATCACAGTTATAGATAATTTCCTGACCATGGCGCGCACACACACACAAACACACACACACGCTCATACGCATATACTATATATATATTATATATATATATATATATATATATATATATATATATATATATGTGTGTGTGTGTGTAAGCGTGTGCGTGTGCAGTTGCGCCTGTCAGGGTCAGGAAATTATTATGACTGGTAAATGCGTTAAAAATAACATAATAAACTTTTTAATTTGTAACTGAAACTCATGATAGCATTTACAATCCATATTTCAATTAACTAAAAGCATCAGTATAAAGCAGGCCTTTTGCAGTCACAGGGGCCATCAGTTATTCTTGAAATAAGAATAAAAATGTATTTATATAGACAGAAAAAAATGGCTGTCCTCAGAGCAGCAAGCAAAGTAAACATCCAAATAGCTGACGTGAAATGAGTCAAATAGAGTTGAAGCAGCTTGACCCGGCCATCTCATTTATAATAAAAAGTTGAACACTGAAAACTTTTCAGAATCGCCAATGAAAAAAAGATTAAGTTTCATGTCAACAGGTAAAATCTGTAGTCATTTACATGTTTTCATAAAATGATTCAGCTTTTGACATATACCGGATGATGAAATATTCAAGTATATATATACATTGTGTATACGTAAGCGAGGCCTTTTCTTTTTTTTCATATACAGCGGCTCTTTTCTAACTCTACCTCAATAAGAAATAACTCTAATCTTTAAACAAATTTGGCATTTGCTTTAGTGCTTCAATTATATATATATATATATATATATATATATATATATATATATATATATATATATATATGTATATATATATATATATATAAACATGTATATATGTATATATATATATATATATATATATATATATATATATATATATACTATATATATATATATATATATATATATATATATATATATATATATATATATATATATATATATATATATATTTGTATGTATGAATATACGTATGTATGTATTATTTCTATATATAATATATACATTATATATATATATATTTATATATATATATATTATATTATATATGTAATTATAATTATATTTATATATATATATTTATATATTATCAGCACAATTATCTCAAAAGTCATTCTCGTCGGTCTTGTTTGGGAGCTCGCAAACAATATTTTCTAAGGAATCGGATCTGATTCCAAAAATTCTGCAGTTTGTGGTTATAAAGTGGAAAGTTGAATATTTAATCTAGACTGTTTTGTTTTACAAGTGCTATCTTGTCATGTTTGTCTTGTCTGAACAAAACAGCGGAAAATATCAATTTTTTTTTTTTTTTTTTTTCGGAACTGAAGTCATTTTGCTAAGGTTAGCATCCATTTTCCATTCATTTTCAAAGATTATTTGCAAGGTGTTGATTCCCTCTATTTGTAAGTAAACCAATGTGCAGGGAGAATATCCATCGAATGAAAAAATCTTCCTTAGATTTAGAGCTGAATTAAAAAATGGGTTTCATCATATCTCAGTTAAATTGTTTTGCTGGTCAAGATTTTTAGCAGTAGTTCTTATGGAGAATAATATTAACAGAGGTATAAGTATGCTATGATGTATAACTTAACCCAGGAGCACGTTATTCACGCCTCATCAAGTGGTAACTCATACTAATACACATACGCAATTTATAATGGAAAATATCTAGTACACCGATTAGTATGTTGAGAGATATATACGAACTTAATTCTCTTATAGAGCGCAGCAACACACCATTTGTCTGCTATGGTAATATTCAGACACATAAACCCTCTATGAAAGATAATATTTACAAGCAATTTTTTTTTATTATTTATATATTAGAGTCTGAAAGGACGGATAAAATTTACACTTGTGAAATTGTTATGAATAACAGATGATACTTTCATGTAGCGCTTAAAAAGCATTGAATAGATAGCAAGGGCTATTGTTATATAAAGACGGA
>NC_087205.1:62985823-63038323 GCF_015104395.2 Macrobrachium nipponense
CCCGATTTCCTTTCACTAGGCTGTCAGTGTCAGGGTTTTTATGCTCCCTACATCTTCCAGACATGGGAGAGCCTCGGTGTGTATTTGAATAATGGGCAAGAAATGACCGGAATAACTCCGTAGCATTAGGCATTCTCTGGCACAAGTCGGTTGCTCTACTGGCACTTCCCGCGTGTAAGGAACAATTTGGAATGGAGCCATGCACTCTACATTCCGGGAGGCAAAAAGCGAGAGGAGATTATTTTTAGGAAGGCTGAGATGGTGGGTTATCATTTCTGTTTCTACCCTGAGGAAAGCCCAGCTTATTCGAGGAAGTGTTGCAACTGCTTATTCAGTCTTTATCTTCTTCTCTACTTTCTTTCATAATCTCATTTTTTGTTTCCTTTTTATTTCATAACATTGTGTAATTGATGAGATAAATATAAAATAATAGTGATTGAATAGTTTAGATGAGCATCTGTTATGCAGGCAAGGTGAAATGACGTGGGAGAGATGCAGGAGGCCTGTTGTGGACCTCCGAACTTTGCCGTCCAACAAAGACGGAAAAATATAACTCCTCATTTCAACATATTCTGATCCATTTAACAACTGTAAATACCTCACATTCCTTGAATAATACCGCATAGATTGCTGTGGAGATTGAAGGTACAGATAATTTTCATTGTGTGGATGGCTTTACAGATGAATGATGCTCAAAACAAGAAGCAAAAGAATAAAGCAATCAGGCAAGAAGGCCATTCTAAGATACCAGTTAGTGTATGTTAAATCTCTTTTTAGTTATGAATAGAAGCCTACTGGATGTAATCGACTTGCCCCTGACGTTGCTTGTAACTTGATTATGTGTTAAAAAGAATATAAATTAAATAAAGATTCTCGTGATATTATTTAATAGTTGACATGAAAACAAAAAAAAATAACTTGAAGAAATCGGATTATATGGTTTATGGTTCAGAAGAAACTAGCAATAAGAATATGCTATAAGACAGAAAATCGTGAATAAGAATATTAAGGAATTTCTCTATGCACCACCTTAACACTTCGTAAGATGCAAAAAGGAAGCAGATGTGCCGTTTTTTTTTTTTTTTTTTTTTTTGCAAACTACTTAGTCTTGCATATCTGCGACGTGAACTGTATGTTTTAGAGAGATTAATTTGCCTTCACCGGCAAACATTTTTTTAACATATATTTTATTTCGGAATTTGTGATCAGTTCCAAAATTGCAAGAAGTAAAAGAATTGAAGACAGAAGAAGTGACAGTAATTCTGAGGAGGTTTAAATGCGTCTGAAATGTATTTGCTGAATAGGATTTGGAATTTAGAGGCTACTGATTTCTTTCCTGGATTTGACCGTTTTCGCAAACGACAAATGAATGGAAATGCTGTTGCAGGTGGTAAAGGGGGAATACGACAGAGAGCTAATGATAGGTGACGTGTGAGCACATGACTCCAGTGTCCTCTTAGATGTCTGCCGAAACTGAATTCTAAACCTGAGATCAGCAGTGAAACGCGAGACTACTGGACTCACTTACCAAAAGAAACAAAGATGAATTTAAAAAATAATAGGAGCTTGTACATTACTGCACATATTTTATAAGCGACATAAACATAGTACAAATTGTTATTTTTACAACTGAATGTGTGACTATGTACTATCCTCACTAGACTGATGCCATTTAGGATGCTAATACATTACTAGGTTGCTAAAGAGGACTATTTCAAAAGTGATATATGCGTTCTAAATAAGCTGTTGTTTTGCAACTGAATGTACAACCATTCCACTCAGCTGATGCTGTTCGCCAAAAGGGAAGTCTTTCGTTCATTAGTTTGTTATGGAAGTATGATATTCCCTTATCCCAGCGTCTCTGAGTTGACCATCAGTGAGCCACTCAGAATTCATCTCTTCTTGGACTTTGTTGATTTCTATCTTGGATAGTGAGTTTGCGATGGGATTTTTCTTATCAGGTATATGGCATACTGTATGGGGCCCCTGTCTTTGGTTAGGAGATATGTCAGTGATGGATGATCCACTGGACCAGTGAAATGCGTACCTTTGAGTAAGTGTTTGCAGTATCTAGTGTTCAGGTATTTGCTGAAAAGTTCTCTGGCAAAAGTACTATCTTCCTATATTAGTACCCATAAGGATACATCTTACAGCGGTTGTGAGCATGAATCTGGCATGGGCTTAGAGATTGCCAGAGTGGTGGCATCTTCCAAGGTACCTTTTGTGTTTTGGAATATGGCACCCCAAATAAGACTATTAATGTTTCTCCCCAGGGTGTCATACAGGGGGCCAATTGTTTTGTGAGATGTTAGGTAGGAACTGGTGGTAGTAATTTACCATTCCTGTGAATTACTGCCACCAGGAGTAATTCACAAGAATTTCTACCAGACCTTTTATGGTTGCTGGAGTAGGAAATTTCCTAATGGCTGATACTTTGAAGGGTGGGGGTCAGATGCTACTTGCAGAAACTTGATGACCTAGGAATTCAACTAAGGAGGCCACAATGCAATTGTTTAGGTGGACCACTAGACTCTCACCATGTAGTAAAGACAATACTGCTCTGAAGTCTTTTTGATGGTCAACCCGATTTTTTAAAAAGGATATGTCATCAACATCACAGATGCAATTAGGGAGGTCATCAAGAATGTTGTCTGTCATCCTCTAGAATGTGTGATGTTTGCTGTCTTCAGGAGTGGTGGACTGGGACCTGGAAGAAGTAGGACTTCATCAAATCATAGTTGGATAAGATCCTTTCCTTACAGAGTGTGGAGGTGACGTCCATGATGTCCACCATGCTGGGAGGTGCATGTCGGTAGGCTATGTTTATTGGTTGGGGCACCTGTAATTTCTGCAGGGGCACCATGCACCAAAATATATCCTGCCTTTTACCATATGTAGTGGTGAAACCTAAAGGGTGGAGGCCATAAAACAAAGTCCATCAATGCATTTTCGTGAAGATCTTTGCTGAAAGCAATTTCTCCAGAGACAGGTGGTGGAATCCAGAGGCCTAGTGAAAAAATTGGTGACTTCTCTGTCTGAAAGGAGGCCAGGTCCAAATGTGGTGATGAACTGTGTTCACAAGAAAACTGAAAAACCCAAGAAAGTTCTCTGAGCAATGGCATCTGGACAGAGGTATGATGAAGTCCAGCTGGTACTTTCTTCTCATAAGGTGAAGGGTGGGGGTCTGGTAACCATTAGTATTGGGCTATTGTTGACAGCCACTGGAAGTAAACTGGTGTTCATGGGTCATCAGCATTCCTTTAATACAGGTAGTATGGACTTGGATGTGCCCATGTCCACCAGTGACCTCCTTCTGGAGGTGCACTTAGCAATGTAGAACTTGATCAAGAGAGCATATGTCAAGCTTGTAGTGGTCTTGATATTTCTGCTAATTTTCCTCCAATTGCATCTAAGGACCCATTTTTTTGTTGTTTTCCTCAATTTGTGCTAGTATATGCAGATGACATATGGGTGTGGGTACCCTTTCTGTTATGGTCTTTGTAGGCGGTTCTTTATTGTGTCGGCCCGACATGTCATCTTGGACCTGGTACTGGTATGTCTGGCTTCACAGATGGTGTGAGCGGTGTGCTATAAGGCTTTGGAGGCCTTCAGGATCTTGTCTGCTTTCTTCAGGAGGTCAGCCATAGGAGTGACCTCAGCCTTGAAAAAGACAGCCCAGATTTCAGCTGGAATGCATTGGAGGAATATTTCTCCCACCTGGTTGCCCTTCTTGGCTTTTCCACCTGCATCATGTTCTGGTAGCATCAACATGGACTGGACTTTGCCCCTTGATGCCCTTACTGTTGTATCCCCTCATAACGAGTTCAGCAGGTCAAGGGTTCGACCTGGAAGGAAGAACTTGGCTATTGAGAAACGGTGTAGGTCCTTTTATGTAATCCTCCCCACCTACATGTCCAACAACATACAATTATGAGGGTAGAGGATGATGCTGCAAGGTGAAAAAGTATGTCTACTCTTCAAATCCAGACAGATGAATCAATCATCAAACAGGGGAGCAAGTGGAAGTTGATGGTATTTGTGAGATACTTCCCCCCACACAAGATTGTCACCATGGCAATGGGCATGGCCATATTTAGTCCATTAGTGGCCAGGTGTTATGTGTGAGAGCTGCGCTTGGTTCTACTAAGCTACTACGATGATCTCTAAGTCTCTCAAGCTAGAGACAAAACTAGATTGCTGTATTTAGTACACTAGTGGCTTTTTGTGTAAGTAAGCATGGATGTAGTTAGTCCTTTAGTCACCAGGGTTTATGCAAAAACAATGTTACTCTACGATAGTTGGCCTTGACCTCTTGAAGGAAAGCTAGCTAGGGCATAAGTGCCATATTTACTCTATTAGTAACTTTTGGCATCAATAAGTTTAGATTTTGTTAGCTTGCTAAGTGTCAGATTGGTCATGTGAGTACCGTGATGGTCTACCAGATCACTCGAGGGTCACCATAATTAGAATACAGAAACAGGTGATAGGAGATGACTGATTTAATTCTGGGGATATGAACCATTTTTTATATGACATGCAAAAAGAATGTTGTGTCAAGTGGCTGAGCATGAATGTGACTGAGATCTAGTGACAGGTGACTTGATT
Source organism: Macrobrachium nipponense (assembly GCF_015104395.2). Taxonomy (NCBI): domain Eukaryota; kingdom Metazoa; phylum Arthropoda; class Malacostraca; order Decapoda; family Palaemonidae; genus Macrobrachium; species Macrobrachium nipponense. The sequence goes on from NC_087205.1 coordinate 62,990,429, forward strand.
CACACATGATATGCTTATCTGCGAGAGCTTTATGTGATTGGCTGTCGAATCTGGCTGCTAAATTTGAGCATGCCAGTGAACCTCGAAGCTTACAGCATACACATGCACACACACACACACACACACACACAGATATATATATATATATATATATATATATATATATATATATATATATATATATATAGCTTTAATATCTAATTTGCACTACCTCAGAATTAATATATTTTTACACATGTTAACCAGCAGGGAATTTTTTAGGTTATAAGAAATTCGTCGGCTCATGGACTCGAACAACGGAAACCGAGAATTCAGGAAGTACAGTGACGCTTTAGCCCACGGGACTAACAAGAGAGTTATAAGTTGATACCGAATCTCACCTACAAATCCCTGTTGAACTTAGGTATTCGTTATTATTAGATTCGATATCAACCCACGAATTTCTTATCAAATAAAATATTCCCCTTCGGTTAACATGTATGAAAATATATTAATTCCGAGGTAGAGCGAATTAGATAATAAAGGACTTGTATTTTAATACTTGTATATGAATCACGGGATGTGATAGAATTCATGATATATATATATATATATATATATATATATATATATATATATATACTATATATATATATATATATATATATATATATATATATACTACATATATATATATATATATATATATATATATATATGTATATATATATATATATATTTATATTCATATACGTACATACGAATATATACATACATATACATATTTATATTTCAATAAAGGTAAATGCCACGGTCCGATAATAAAGGTCCGTGTGTCGAAAGGCCTAGCAACCACTCTGTTGCTTTATCCTTCCTTCATGGCATTTGCCTAAATTTATACATTCACCAAATTCCATATCTGTGTGAACCAATTTTATATACACTTACACACGGACGCACGCACGCACGCACACAAATATATATATATATATATATATATATATATATATATATATATATATATATATATATTTATATATATATATATACACACATTCTCTATCATAGAATCTTTGTTTCAAAAATTCAAGAAATGTTACCATAATTGACTCTTCCACTCCAGACAAACATATTAGTAATATTTATTGATAAAGAGGTGCAAGATAAATATCTTATAGATTTTCTAAAGTCATTCATATGCTGTAAAAACTCTTCCTTCTATTTGATAAAAGCCTCTAACAACTGAGTGAAAAGAAAGCCCGGAAGCAATTTCCCGAATCATTTTTGAAAGGAATTTCACCCGTCTCAGGAGACTACCTGTCGAAAAAGAGCGGTTCCGGTATAATCGCTTTTCCCGTCCTCGTGAGAGAAGTGGTTCCATTAAGAACTTTTTCCTTCTCTGAAATTGTTCTCGCTCATTCGCTGATTATGTAAAGTCATCCAGACCCTGAAGTTGTGCCGAGCTTACTTGTGTGTGACATATTCCACATGGCTATCTGTTCGTTTGGTTCCATTTTGTTCACTATTGCACGGATTTTTCCAGATTCACTGTTTCACTTTAATAATCCTACTAGTGGTTGACTTTCTATTTTTCCATGAATCACTGTTCTCGTTTAGTTAAATTTAAAGTGCTTTTTAGTAATATGCAAAATATTTTTTTTATACCTGCGTTATTTGACAAGGTTATAATTGACGAGTTTCCCCGGAAGATCCTCTACTTTAGTTTCAACCATGAAAATTCCCCTTCAATCACTTCACTGGGGACGCTTTATACAAGGGTGTGACAAAGTATTTTATTTAATTATTATAATTAACTAGAAGGTTATGATTCTACAGAAGTCCCGAAAAATTTTCTCAGTCGTGAAAATAAAATGCACGAGAAGGTATTCATTGAATAATAGTTTAGACTTCCTTATGAGGACAGCTCTCACACACTTCCTTATCTATAACAAGACTGCCTATTATTTTCTACATTTTAATCTTACCAATTCCAAATCCAACCAGTTTCTTCTCAATTGCTCATGTCTCCGCTACGTCAGATACAGGCCCTGCATTTATACTCGTTCATAATGGAATAATTTGACTAAACAACGCCAGCAATTTCTTTCTACTGTACGGAGGTTGTTGATTCTCTCAATCTTGCAAGAGGGAGACTGCCAACTTCACAATCAACTATGTCGTCGATGTAACAGAAAATGTACGTTCTCAACCCGGGGAGGAATGGAAATGTATAATTCTTTTTCATCTTACAACGATCTGTCTTTGATAAGGCTTAATTTCACAAGAATCTAGCACATTATTTTAAATGACTTTGCATTTATGAACGATCGTGGTGATTAATAGTAACGACTACTACCATCATGCCTTGAGTATATTTGCTGTTTAAGGATACTCAGGATATTTTTTAAAAGAATTCTTTGTATTAAAGTTTTATGACAAATAAGAGCAAATAATCCTTTTCCGTTTTCCAAAATGCTAAGGGGAAGTCTGAATGAACAACGTCTTCCAATAAATCTTTAGAAAGGTATCATACTTTCGCTGTTAGGAAGGTGGGAGAAGGAAAGGGAAAAGCTCGAGAGCAGAGAGGTGTAGGGGGATGAAAGAGAAATGACTCGGAGAGGTGGAAGTAATCAAGTGGGTGAGGGGGGGGGGGGGGGAACCTACGTATTTCTCGAACAGTGTCCCAACTGCGGCTGTTTCAAGACAATTCCTAATTCCCATATGACTCGTTTGTTGCATAAATCTGTCTACCTCCACAAAAAGGGGTCAGAAGTTTAGGGAATAACCACAAGAGGAATGTTTCATGCAAAATTAGTTGCTGTTGTATACTATTTGTATACTAGTATGTGTGTGTATGCATGTATGTATATAATTGTGTGAGTGTGTGTTTTGTATCTAGATAGATAAATGGAGAGAGAGAAGAGAATCAGCAATTTACATATACATATATAAAACTTGCCGTTTACTTTCAAACCAACCATATCTGTAAATATGAAGTAATCATCAGTCGTGAGATAAAGTATTTCCCGGACACAGATATAGTAAGGAATGACAAAATTGTGAAAACAAATACATAATATTTTCCTTGTAAATACGAATAATGTCTGTTATCTTGGTTTATTCCACCTAACAAGGTTATGTTTTATTTTTGAAGGAGGACCTACTGCGCCCAGTATATGACTATATTTATTACATTTCTCTGGGTATCAACCTGTCAACTGGGGGAACTTAATTTTTCCTGAGATACAGTGGGAATTTTCCTAGCATTTTACGTATATAGACTTGGAAAGATTTGTTTCTCCCTCTTCATTCTTCGTGACCTAAGACTATGTCTCCAAAGGGATACTTGATAATGGATAGAAAAATATTATCTATAAACTGGGAAAAGGGGAATCTTGTGGATATCATTGATAATATTAGGAATTATGTAAATTTCTCCGGAGATATCAGATCATATCATTGACTAATATCTTTGTTTTTATTTCATTGTTACATCATTCTTTAACTACATTTTCTTCCATTTATTTTCCACTCTGTTCGTCTCCTGCTCCGTTTTCTTCTCGACTGCTGTTTCCCTTTTCTCTCACTTCCCAGGTTCCATCAACAACCCGGACTTGCTGAGACGATTCTTTTCAAGTCCGCATCCGATCCCCATCCCTCACCAACTCGCTCTGATTACATTAGCTTAAATGCTTTTCCCAGAACTCTAAGAGGATCACATCAACTCAAGACGTTAACTCTGCTTAGTCATGTCGTCCTGTAATGGAATTTGGCTCTTGGAAATATTTTGTATCACATAAAATGCTAACAAAAGCAGAAAAACGCTGAAAACACGGCATTTGTATTTATTGGTATTTAAGTTCACATACCAGAAAAGTAATTGTAATGTAGGAGATAAAGGACTTCATTCAGTCATTTGACACATGTTCTTGTTAATTGTTAGCTACTAAACATTCGAAAAGTTTAATGGGTAATTGTTTCATTCAGCTGATCTCCGACATAGCGAAAAGTACACCATTAAAGGGACTTGAAACCCAGTTTTGTTGTTAAGCTTGTTGTATATCTACTTTCTGGGGAAGACTTTCCAAACGACATCTACGATAAATTTAGTGATGGGATGAATTGCCATAAGTTAATGAAATGAAGGTTTTACCAAGGACTGGTGTGTTTTTCCAAAATAGCTCTCTTGCACTGGTCAGTATATCATACTGTAGTAGTAGATGCTGCCACGGAGGACAGTTCAGAAGTTCAGAGTAAGCAGAACTATTAATCTTTTCATATGCATAGCGCCCTTCATAATTTTCCTGTATTTATAATCTGTGTACTATATATTTACTTCACCTTCGTCTAATTGGCCATGTTTTGGTTGTATTCCGTAAGAAGGATAATATCATGGAGAAGTAAAGGAAGCGAAATGAAAACTCTAAACAATGGGTGACCTAGAAGTAAAAACACTGAAGACGCTGAGCACATATTGAAGTAAAATAATACATTTCCGTGGATTATTATGAATGTGAAAAATAACCATTCTTTTGATGACTGATCGATCTGTGCAAAGTTCATCTCTGGCAGTACCAGGGAAGAATGTCTATTAGCAAAACATTTTTTTATATAGTTACTTCCTTTCCGTACGAGGTAATTAGGATAGGCTATTCCTCCTTTTGTTGGAGCTGGTATATGGGATTCTTTGGGTGGTGTATGCTATTAGTTTTCATAAACGCCTTCTCATTTTTAAAATACTTATTTTCAAATAGTGATTCTTTTTGTGCAGTATTATGGGTGCTGATGCCATTTGTGTTTTAACACGAATATAAATAGATATTAATAAAGATATAAATTAGTTGAGTACATTTATTCAAAGGAAATTTACATCCATCCTACCGCTAGTAAGACTTAATCTATCCCCTAGACAAATATCATAGACCTTTAGCATAGTTCCCCAGTAGTATAGATCTAAAGAGTCACTAGCCCAAGGTAAATAGTGGAAATTTTCTCTTCAAGAAGAAATAGTCTTCCATTTCTCTATCTTCTCCTTGAGCAGTGTAGCTTAATTCGTCGTAAATGGGTGCCAGGAATCGAAATGTATAGCTACGAATGTTAGAACACACGTAATCATTCTGGACTTCAAGTTACATGGACTCGAGAAATTCCTCACCTTCATGAAGATTAAGTCAGGAGAAGCAGCATGCGCTAACAAAATTTCCACCCCTCTTTCAGGGAACAGGCCTATGTTCCCCGGGTCCTATGTGGGCTGTTTTAGGCCTGTATGGGTGCATGATACTGTCACTTGACGAATGTATACATGCATGTGCCCTATTTTTGCACTTAACGTGCCAATTTACTCCAGACATTCATTCAAGATTTATTGTAGGTAGAATTATGTTAATACAGCAAATAAAACTGCCAGTTTAATCGTATATCTAACAACTTTTCTTCTGGTTTTGAAATAGAATAATTTTGCCTGCAAAGTGCTTCCACCTACCGTCACCCTGGAGAAACATAATCAACCGGCCTCTTGGGTCACCCTGGACGGTTGACACCTCATACAAGAAGTTGTCTGACTTTTTCCCTTAACAATTCGTTCGGGTTTTCGCTTATTTCTACGTTCATCGTCTCTTTTACCTTTACGCTAGTGATGTATTTATGTAGCAATGTGTGATAAAATAATAAAATACCTAATTACAGTGTATTTGCATTAAAATTTATTTCCCTTAATGGGTTATCTCTTCACTTGAAGATGCTATTATAAGTGAACCAAACAATAAAATAAAAATCGAAATATTTTAAAAGTAGTGAGCTTGTTTCGTTGGTAGTTAAGTAGTGCTAAGTAGAACGACATAGATATGATAATAGATTGATATATCTGTACTTCCTAGCATAATTCTTTTAATGCCATGGGGCTGCCTCATATGAATAAAAAAAGCGAAATATATATCACTCGTTCATGGCAAATAAAAAACTGAAATATTTACCAAGTCTCCCGAGTATTTGTAAAATTGTGCTTGTCCTTTTCAGTAGCAGAATGGACAAAGCGAAATTATTAACATACTGTGAATATATTGCACATCCAGTGTTGTAAATCAAATAGACAATACTTAAAGACAGAATGAAGAAAAAGTAAAACAGAGAATGAAATATATTTATCGTTTATTGTAATGGTAGTAGCTACTCGTAAATGTAACGCCCAAGAATCCTATTGCACCTACAAATAGATAAATAAATTAAAGCCATATATAAGTGGAACGAATGCATATGACAAGGCAACTTATATTGTACAAATTCATTGGAAACATAATTTATTTTAATATTGATTGGGATAACTTTCTTCTCTTGGATCACGAAAACAATAGCATTTGTTTTTATTTACATCCTTATTATATTTTGTTTAATTTAAACAAATCATTAATATCTACGCCGTCTTAAGCTATGTTTCCATGTATAAGGCGCAACAGCGGTAACGTTAAAATTGCCGCACTCGCGGCCGTGCGGCTGCCGCCATTCCTGTTTACATGTGTGCGTTAAAATCATTCCAGAAGTCATGGAAACGCTAATTGAAATTATTGAAGAAGATTTTTGCCGCAACAGCATACATAGAAACATAGCTTAACACTTTAATTCTATGTTGTACTAACACTGGGTCATCTACTATAACAAACCCGCCCTCCCAAAAAGGGAGAGAGAAAGCTGTTAGTGGTAGGTCGTGATGTCATTAATCATATGCAATATTATTTCTTAGTTTAAGTGAAAAAGACGATAAGACGACAGCTGAAGGATTTAACGCTACCGCACCTTATACATGGAAACATAGCTTAAGATGGCGTTAATATTAATGATTGATTTAGTTTAAATAAGTTATCTTTGAATGTAAATAAAACATAAGATATGCTTTTCGTGATCCAAGATAAGAAAGTTAACCTAATCAATATTATAATAAATAAATAAATAATGTTTCCATTAGATTATACAATAATTTGATTATATAATCACCGGAAGAACCTGAAACAGGGCACCTGCATGTACTTGGTCAGGTGACAGTACCATGCACCTATGCAGGCTTAAAACATGCCACACAAGAGCAAGGGAGCATAGAAACATAGGCCCCAGGGAACATAGGACCCGGGAAACATTGTCTCCGGGGAACGCAGGACCCGGGGAATGTCAGACCCGGGAAACATAGGCCCTCCGGGGAACGCAGGACCTGGGGAATGTAAGACCCGGGAAACATTGGCCCCGGGGAACGCAGGACCTGGGGAATGTAAGACCTGGGAAACATAGGCACCAGGGAACATAGGACCCGGGAACATAATACCCGGGAAACATTGTCCCCGGGGAACGCAGGACCCAGGGAATGTAAGACCCGGGAAACATAGGCCCCGGGGAACGCAGGACCTGGCGAATGTAAGACCTGGGAAACATAGGCCCGGGGAACACAGGACCTGGGGAATGTAAGACCCGGGAAACATAGGCCCCAGGGAACATAGGATTCGGGAACATAATACCCGGGAAACATTGTCCCCGGGGAACGCAGGACCCGGGGAATGTAAGATCGGGAAACATAGGCCCTGGGGAACGCAGGACCCAGGGAATGTAATACCTGGGAAACATAGGCCCCGGGGAACATAGGACCTGGGAAACATATGCCCTGGGGAGCATAGGACCCTGGAACATAGGCCCTAGGAAACATAGGCCCTAGGGAACATAGGACACTGGGAACACAGGACCCAGGAAGCATAGACCCCGGGAACATAGGAACCGGGGAACATAGGCCCCGGGTAAAATAGGCCCTGGGGAACATAGGACCCGGGAAACATAGGACCCATGGAATATAGGCCCCAGGGAACATACTAGGACCCGAGGAACATAAGACCCGGGAAACATAGGCTCCGGGGAACATAAGACCCGGGAAATATAGGCCCCGGGAACATAGGACCCGGGGAACATAAGACCTGGGAAACAAAGGCCCTGGGGAACATAGGACCCCGGTAACATAAGACCCGGGAAACACAGGCCCCGGGGAACATTAGACCCGGGAAACACAGGCCCCGAGGAACATAGGACACAGGGAACATAAGACCTGGGAACATAGTCCCCGGGAACATAGGACCCGGGGAACATAACACCCAGGAAACATAGTCCCCGGGGAACAGAGGCGCCGGGGAACAGAGGCCCCGGGGAACATAGGACCCCGGTAACATAAGACCCGGGAAACACAGGCCCCGGGGAACATTAGACCAGGGAAACACAGGCCCCGAGGAACATAGGACACAGGGAACATAAGACCTGGGAACATAGTCCCCGGGAACATAGGACCCGGGGAACATAACACCCAGGAAACATAGTCCCCGGGGAACAGAGGCGCCGGGGAACAGAAGCCCCGGGGAACATAGGACTTGGGGAAAGTAAGACCCGGGAAACATAGTACCCACGGAACATAGGACCTGGGGAAAGTAAGACCCTGGAAACATAGGCCCCTGGGAACATAGGACCCGGGGAATGTAATACCCAGGACACATCGGACCCAGGAACATAAGAACTGGGGAACATAGTCCCTGGGGAACATAGAACCCGGGGAACATAATACCCCGGAAACATAGTCCTTGGGGAACATAGGACCCGGGAAACATAGTCCCTGGAGAACAGAGGCCCTGGGGAACATAGGACCCGGGAAACATAGTCCCTGGAGAACAGAGGCCCTGGGGAACATAGGACCCGGGAAACATAGTCCCTGGAGAACAGAGGCCCTGGGGAACATAGGACCCGGAGAATGTAAGACCTGGGAAACATAGTCCCTGGTTAACATAGGACCTGAGGTACATAGACCCCGGGGAACATAGGCCCTGGGAACATAGGACCCAGGGAATTTAATATCCGGGAAGCATAGATCTAGGGAACATATGACCCGGGAAACACAGGCCCCGAGGAACATATGACCCAGGGAACATAAGACCTGGGAAACACAGGACTTGGGAACATAAGACCCGGAAACATAAGACCCTGGAAACATAAGACCCGGGAAACAGAGCCCCCAGGGAACATAGGACCCAAGGAACATAATACCCAGGAAATATAGACCCCGGGGAACATAGGACCCGGGGAACATAGGACCTGGGGAGCATAATCCCTGGGAAACATAGTCCCCGGGGAACAAATGACCCGGGGAACATAATCCCTGGGAAACATAGTCCCCGGGGAACATAAGACCTGGGAAACATAGTCCCCGGGGAACATAGAACCAGGAACATAAGACCTGGGAACATAGTCCCCGGGGAACATAGGACCCAGGGAACATAAGACCTGGGGAACATAAGACCTGGGAAACATTGTCCCCGGGGAACATAGGACCTGGGGACATAGGACCCGGGGAACATAAGAGCCAGGATACAGCCCCCAGGGAACATAGGACCTGGAGAACGTAAGACCCAGGAAACATAGGGTCGTTTCCCTCTTCCATATCTTAGGGAGTTGCACCAACGGAGTTGCACCAGTATTTATGTGATCAACTTGAACAGCAAAAGTGAACGCCTTTGGCAAAGAAATTAACGTTAGCTTGGTAATCATACTTGAGGATGTCGACTAGGACATAATTTAAAACGTGAATAAGGCAGGTTCAGATATAAACAAACGATATGAATTAGGTAAGCGGATTGAACTAAAAAGAAAATTATCTTTGAAAGATTTTTTTATATATTTAATACTGTCGGGGATAATAAGAAAAATATGTTCATAACTACTTATCAGTGAAAACTTTAAACCTCTTAAACAATAACACAATTTTAATAAGTTTTACAGTTACACTGGGTGGAATGTAGAAGCTCATTTTTGAAACAGTTAATTTCCTTGAAAAGATATTCATAAAGGTAATTCGAAGAAAGAAAATAATAAAACTTTTAAATCAGGAGGACGATAACTCTTTCTAATCTTCGAAATAAAGGATCCTAAACTCCAGGGACTTTTGATGAAGTAATTAAACTTGAGCGATATCTTACACCACCAATTAAGTCTTACAAAAAAATTATTTCTTTTTCAAATGTATTCAAGAACAAATAGGAAGGCTAGGCTTATAACTTTTAAATGAGTTTTTTAAACAACATTTTTCACGTGAAACCAGAAAACTGTTTGTGTACACACACATACACGCACATATATAATATTATATTATATATATATATAGACTATATATATATATAATATATACTATATATATATATATATATAATATAATATATATATGTGTGTGTGTGTGTGTGTGTGTGTTGTTTGGTTGTGTTATTTAAGTGTGTGTGTGTGTGTAATAAAGTGGTTTGGTGTGTTGGTTAAATTTAAAATGCCTTTTTTGTTTTTCTGTTTATAGAAATAGTATTACCAAAATCCCTAAAGCGTAACAGTTTCTTTTTACATACAGCCAAGCCATTACCGATAATGAAAACAAATTAGATGTTAATGAAGCCTTACCAGTAAAGAAACAGCCGAACTTCCTCGTGCAAAAGAGAGAAGAAATATCAGACAGAGAATTCCGAAGAAATCCCACTTTTGGTGATATGCTTTATATGTGATACTGTCGCCTGAACGGTGTTGTATTTCTAACTCAAGTCAGGGGTATCTCTTCATTCAACCTATATGAATAATAGTGTAGTTCTCGAGAGTCCTAATTGGGAAAGAAAATGGTGTTGGAGAACAGTCGTTAGTTAGTTGAAATGTTTCATTCGTTAGGCAAAGGAAGTAAAAATACCAAAATATGGGAGATATTCAAAACTGAATTGGATGAAGGTTAAAATGGAGAAATGGAAACAAGGACTGCTAACATATACGGTGATGGGATTTGCGTAGGTGTATGGAAATAAAGATGGAGCCAGGAAGACAGTTGGGCATATACATATGTAAACCAAGCTGTGAAAGGTATGGAGGGATTGTGTAGTCATCGCTTCTATGGAGTATGAATGTTGAAAGCGGATGACAAAAATATTGAACCTGCTTTAAAAAAAATGTTTGCATAATGTATGGAGTGGTGAGAAATACTGAAATACATGGAAGCAGTACATAGATCAAAATGGTGAAAAGATAGGCCAGTGATTCTCAACCTTTTCACTACCGAGGACCCCTGCCATCTAAATGGGTTTTCCCGCGGCCCCCCCAGGATATTGAAAGGCCTGTCAGCTTAACATGATGACTTTATTAAACTAAAAACGAAACCGTGTTATTATACTTATTCAAAGAAAGATGCTAGTGAATAATTATGAAAAATAAGAAAACTAATAAATGGAAACGAGAAAAAATACAGAACAGGAGAAAAATTATTTTTTATTTAATCTTTTGATGAGATGGCTGATGCTGCTCGACTAATACCAAATTTTCGATTTCAGGTTTAATGACAGATAGCTTTAGGCGCAGATTAGGTTTTACATTTAGTCTATTTCTGTATTCAGAGGTAATCCAGGGGGACCACAAGTATGAAATAAGAATTATATATATATATATATATATATATATATATATAATATATATATATATATATATATATATGATATATATATATTATATATATATATATATACATAATTTTGACTTCATTCTAGTGGCCCACCCTGGATTACCTCTGGTGTGGGGTCCGCAGACCAAAGGTTGAGAACCACTGAGGTAGACCAAAAAGCTCTGAGAGGGCGGGCCCGAAGGATTAGATTTTTTATTTTTATGTGGGGAACCAATTGGGTACTTAGAAACGGGACCTACAGCTTATAGTGGGAGCCGAGCCACATTATATAGAGAAACTAATTTCTAATCACCAGAAACAAATTTCCTCTGGTTTCGCGTTGGCATTAGCGGGGAGCGAACTCGGGCTACCAAATTGACAGGCTGGTATGCAACTGACTCGTCCACTGAAGAACTGGTCATTTGGAGAAAACGGAGAGTGTTAGTTTGATGTAAAATGTATAATTCTGAAGAGTTAGGGCGGAGTATTCACGCAGAAGAGCAATTCCAATAGTATGCTACTAATTGACTCACCGCTGGGTCAAGAACTTGTGTAAAATTCAATGGTATGACACGCGTCAGTCTGGTTATAGACTGGTTAAGTTTCAACTTCTTTTCTGGCGTGTGTGGTTTAATTGGTAGGGTTCTGGCGTTTCATTCGAGAGAATCGGTTTCGATGCCGATGTGAGTCTGAAAATTATTTCTGCGAAACACGTGCTCTTGTGTTTATTAGCTCCATACACACACACACACACACACACACACACACACATATATATACATATATATATATATATATATATATATATATATATATATATATGTGTGTGTGTGTGTGTGCGTGTGGTGTGTGGCAACTTTTATCTGGGAACAAATAAAACTATAAACATCCAGGTTGTGTGGCCAATTATGTAAGACGGCAACCTTTTGTTTAGTTTTAAGCTTTCCTTAAGCGAGGCAATTTGGGCTTAGACTTTCCTAAAATCTCTCTCTCTCTCTCTATCTCTCTCTCTCTCTCTCTCTCTCTCTCTCTCTCTCTCTCTCTACTCTCTCTCCCCACCTGCTATAACTTTCTAGCAACAACAAATGTGATAATGCTTGTTCACCCTTTTCATCTGCTTTTTACCAGTGTAACAAAATTATCAATATTGATCTCATGTCAGAATGGTAAGTTGTGTAATACATAATGACATTTTGTCAACTTACTGGTTATAAATCTCAGTAAAATCCTCACTTGAAATGAATGAGAATGTAAGTAGCAAATACATGCATTCATGAAATTCCTTGCGATAATGTATTTTTGCATGCTCCCAAACATACACAAAAGAGCGCGCACGCACACACACAAAAATACACACTCACACAAATACAGATACACACACACACACACACACACATATATATATATATATATATGTGTGTGTGTGTGTGTGTATCTGTATTTGTGTGAGCGTGTATTTTTGTGTGGTGCGTGCGCGCTTTTTTGTGTATGTTTGGGGAGCATGCAAAAATACATTATCGCAAGGAATTTTATGAATGCATGTATTTGCTACTTACATTCTCATTCATTTCAAGTGAGGATTTACTGAGATTTTATAACCAGTAAGTTGACAAAATGTCATTATGTATTACACAACTTACCATTCTGACATGAGATCAATATTGATAATTTTGTTACACTGGTAAAAAGCAGATGAAAAGGGTGAACAAGCATTATCACATTTGTTGTTGCTAGAAAGTTATAGCAGGTGGAGAGAGAGAGAGAGAGAGAGATTTTAGGAAAGTCTAAGCCCAAATTGCCTCGCTTAAGGAAAGCTTAAAACTAAACAAAAGGTTGCCGTCTTACATAATTGGCCACACAACCTGGATGTTTATAGTTTTATTTGTTCCCAGATAAAAGTTGCCAGGTACTTTACAACCTGCTCACAACAAAGAATGCGGCCATTTCATTTTCTCATGATAGTGGTTTGTTTCTCTGGTAGAATTTAGCTTTCGTATACTTCCTCAATTGTTGAAACAGAAGGAAATGTTTTTCTGCAGATTTTGTAGAAGTAAAGCGTATTTTACATGATGCTATTAGAACTATTTTCCGGGACTATAAAAATTCTTACGTAAGACTGTTCCAGATTCGGAGCCAAATACAACGAGTTCTTGATGACATAAATTACTGACGTATAACGATTTATAAACCTTGAAGTAAATCAGTAATTATTTGTTATGAAAAGGACTCAAAAATTCATTTTCATATACAACTAAAAACGCAATCAGAACTGTCAGTCATCTGTAGAATATGTAATAGACTTTATCCCAAAATTATTTAGACAGTGCCATCATTATTTGTAGCATGAATATTAAATTTATTCAGTAGGTAATGTATCTTAAGTTACATATATGACACACACACACATCTCACACACACACACACGCACACACACAGAGAGAGAGAGAGAGAGAGAGAGAGAGAGAGAGAGAGAGAGAGAGAGAGATGGTCAGAGGCGTTTGTATATTTCCTAAAGTTACCCTTACCGTAACCAATAGACAAAAGTTTCTCCACAAAATAATATAAAGCCATTCCTCCTCGTCTACATTATTTTGACAAAAAACGTAGTTGCATGGCTCGCCATTGTCCTAACTTTTATCGCTAACTTTATAAAGTGGGCAAAGTTACAAGTATACCTCAAGTCCCTTCTTAAAAAGCTTTCTTGACCACACACTCACTCAGTCCATCAATTTAACGTTGCGCAGAAAAGCCCTTCCGGGTTTGTTTTACCTCTTTACCTTCATTCCTGTTTCTCTTTCTCTTCCGACCAATGTCACTATCTGCTAAGCGCTCTATTATTTTCTATGTTGGAGTACCGAGGGATAGTATTTTATCTCTATAGAATAATTTCTATTGAATTTTTCCTTTATTACCGAAGTGTTTAGGTCAGGAAATGGGCGGGAAATAAAGCCCTATTTAAAAATTGTGAATGCGAAAGTTAGATAAAGTCAGTCGAGTTTTATTTATCTCCAAGAAAAAGCGAAAGGGATTGGCAAGTATAAGTACAAGTTTCCCCTGTTTATTTGATACCTTTGATCCGTCTACTTCCTCTGTTGATATTTTTTTTCTTTATTAATGACTTTGGTTCACCCTTTCTCCTTTTCATATTTTTCCCTCTTTCTATTCATACCTTTGACCCATCTATATCTTCACCTCTTCACATTTACTTATTAATGACCCTGACCTATCTATTTTTCTCTCTCCTTTTCTTGGTTTCCCCTATTTATTAAATCTAAAAACCTATTTATAAACCTTTTTACTTCCCTCTTTACACTGTTCAGGGATTATTAATCCCTTCTCCTCCTCTTCATGCTTCTTTCCCGTTTTTACCCTTTTACTCCTTATCATCTTAATATTTATTCCTTATTAAGACGTCTGGTCGTCTGTTTCTTCGCCTTTTCGTGCTTTTCTCTTCTAAGTAATGTCTTTTCTCTTCTAAGTAATGTCTCTGTACTTTCTACTTCTTTAATATTTGATTTCTTAATTAAATGCCCTTGACCTCTGCTTCCCCTCATCTTCATACCTTTTCTGTGTTTATGAATACCTTTGACTTATCTATTTCTCTTCATGCTGTTATTTTCCATACCATCTCTTACCTCTTCAATTTTTAGCGGTACTCACTCTCATATTACTCAATTTCTTCATCTATCAACTTTGATCCCGTGAGTACTTCCAGTTAGGGTTTGGATTTGTTTATCAATTGTAGTACCTCTAAGGCATCGCATCAAGTTTTTTCGCTCAAGTTGCTTAAAAGATGCCCTAGATCAGGAGTTTTCAACCTACGGCGTACCCCCAGGGGATATGTCAAGAGTCTGTCAGGGAGTGCGCGCTCCCCATGGCACTTGAGCGAAAGTTAGATGCCGACCTTCAATGTGCTTTAGCAAAAACTGCATCTCGGCCAACTAGGATAGTTAATGAAAACAGTGTCAGCCATTTCATTAACTTCCTTTGCAGCTGATGTAATACTAATGTATATTGTTTTTGCAGCTCAGTACCATAACCTTGAAGATTTACTGCATAGCCAGAGCTAAATGATTATAAAAAAATTTCTTTGTTTTTTTTATGGAATTCTTTATGTTTACAATATTATTGGTTATGTCAGTAGAGTTATATACTTACTTCCCCTCTGAACAGTTCTTCTGAGTTGGTTTTGTTTTCCACGTTACTGAAATTACAATACCCGAAAGGGTACGTGTTGAGGAAGAGGTTGAAAACCCCTGTCCTAAATAAAGCATTTTAACTAGACAATTCAATCTTTTTAAAAGAAAAATTAAGTAATTTGCTTAGCTGCCTTAAGCTCTCTTCTGCATCCTAATTGTCAAAGGGTTATTTTGCCCTTACCCATTGTCATGAATGAAACACAGTCAGACCTTAACATGCCCTTGCTCTTTTCTTAATCTGGTTTTCCTACACAACAATAATCGGAGTCAATGAAATTGCTTTTGTAACGCCAGCTTGCATAACACAAGCAGACAGTCAATTAGGACTCCATAGTGCCTGCAGATAGATATTTGTACTTATTCCGGATGGACAAGAGGTATTTTTACACCCTTCGGCACTTTAGCACAGGAAAAAGTGAGTCAAACCAACCAATTATAGTAATCCTCTGGTTACACAAGCCAGAGACTGTGCTACCAGATATTTTAAAAGTTATTCAGTTTACTTAATATATATATATATATATATATATATATATATATATATATATATATATATATAATATATATATATATATATATAACCTTTTCATAATAAGAAAATGATTTCTTGAATAATCCTGTTTTGTTTGACATAAAAAGTTTTACTTTATAATTAGTAAATATAATTGTTTTTATCAATTGAAATTTTTTCATTTTACCTTTGTTTTTGTAAACAGAGATCATTTTAATACTTTACAGGTTCAATGTATAGCTATTATTCTTTTGTCATGTCGAGAATTTTTTTTATCTGTATAAATAGAAGTTTTCTTAGTATAACAAGATATTTTTTGCATAAGTAAATCTGACGTAATGGTTTCTGGATCTACCTTTCTTATTACATTGGTAAATTACATATTACTGAAGGTATACATCTGTGTTCTATTGAGGTAAAACAAGTTTCCCTCCCTGTTGTTATCAGGCAATACTTTCATTTATGCCATAATTTCTGTTTGCTAAACTTGTCATCAACCTGATTTAGGTCATTTATACTCCCTTTACTAGAATACCATTCTCCGGTGTGGATATCTGCTTCTGACAGAGATCTAAAGGAGATTTATCTCTTTTAATCACACAGAACACGGTTGGGCACACGGTTTCCAATACGGTATACTCGGTTATACACGGGTTGAGTGGTACGAGTATTGAGCTCCAACCGTGCCTGGGGATGAGTTAGTACGATTTTAGATTCGAATGTAGCACGAGTATGTACGAACAAAGCACGTTACTCGGCCAAGCAAGGTTTGAACACGATTTGCAAACGATTTCCATACGATTGTTGTACGGTTCCAAGGACGGTCTAGTACGGTCTGTTCCGGCCTAGTACGATTAAACACGACTTTTACTCGATTAACTGGACATTTAAAGGGCTTACATACGGTCCCACCGACTTTTGTTCGAGTTATGCTCGAATTATCACACCTTCGTGTATGTTTTGATATAAATTGACTCGTTTTGATGGCTTGGCTTCATAAATTTTCGAACTTTCAACAGAGAAGTTATAAAAATGGCAGATGACAGAATAAGGGAATTAGAAATCATGACAAGACTGATAGACATTGAGATTATTTTGGCCAGAAGGCGTGATGGGAGACAAGAACAAGCCAACAGTAGGAGAAGAAGAAGGAGGCAAGTTTGGACAAGAGAATGGCTCAACAGAAGGGTCATGTTTGGTCAATATGATACTCTGTTACATGAACAGAGAGGACCCCAGGTGTTACAAGAACTTCCTCCGTGTTGATGCTGACTTGTTTCAGGAGTTTGTGAGACGTGTCGGGCCACAAATAACCAAGAAAACAACCAATTGGAGGTAAACAATAATATCTATTTTTCAGGGAAAAGCAACATATCCTATAATAAATCTAAATGTGAGAATTGTAAAACACATGTCGATGATTAATAATTTTTTACTTTTATTTATTTTCAGAGAGCCATTGGACCCTGGACTGAAGCTTGCAATCACACTCAGACACATGGCCACTGGTGCTACATTCAGAGAGTTGATGTACAGTTTCCGGGTAGCAGACAACACAATCTCAAAATTCATACCGACATTCCTGGAGGCTATAGTCGACACATTCCAAGCCGAAGTTATGCCACCACTTATTGAGCCAGATGAATGGAGGGAAGTCATTGACAGGTTCAACACCAAGTGGAATTTCCCCCATGCTTGTGGTGGCCTGGATGGCAAGCATATTCCTATCAAGGCCCCACCAAATTCTGGATCACTCTACCACAACTACAAGGGCTTCTTCTCCATGATCCTTCTGGCATCGGCATATGCCGACTACAAGTTTTGTACAGACGTAGAGACCGTGTCTGGTCGTACTTGACCATGTATAATTCGTACTTGAACCGTATTGGTCGTATGGCGATCGTATGAAAACGTATTGGTCGTATGGCGATCGTACAAAAACGTATGGTCGTATGGCGATCATATAAAACCGTGTGTACACTCGTGCGAATCGTACGGTGTTCGTGTGACATTCGAGTGTTAATCCGGGTGTTGGATGTAGGACTTGGGAACGGTTTCACACGATTCCATACGATTTATATACGATATTGATACGGTTGAGCTCACTCGTGGAGTGGACTTCATGTGCGGTTGTATATACGGTCTCACACGGTCTCTCACGGTCTTGTACGATCGCTAATACGATCATACACGGAAATGGCACCCATGCCAGTTTTTTAAAAGTTTTAAAAATCATACACTGCTTTCACGGATACACTCGAATGGCCCGAGTGTAACTCGGATAAGGCCACGGTTGGTTCGGTTGTATGTACGGTTTACACAGGTGGCTCTATAGATCGAGTTGTTCCTGGTGGTAGGTTTCTGTTCCCTAATAGTAGTAGTTATGACTTGGACCATCGACGGATGGTCTCTTGTTTGTAACTTTTTCATAAGTTGTATTTCAGTAGAGATCTTTCACATTCACAGTTATTGATCCCTGATCCCCTCCATCTGCCGACAGGAACCAGATTCGCTGAACAGCAGCACCAGTATGCAGTAAATGTGCCTCGCTGTCGAACTGCTGAGTTCCAGAGTACCTTTATTCCTCACACCGTTGGACTGTGGAACAGCCTCCCATAGGAAGTCGTGCAGTTGGAACTTCAGAAGTTCAAGCGAAGGTGCACTGCATTACTACCCTTGTACTATTCTCCTTGGATTTTAAAACTTTTATCTATTTGTTAATCTATTGATTTATTTTTTCCCTTTTTTAATGTGGGGGTCTTCTTTCTGCAATTCCCTTTACCTCGTCTTCCTTCTTCCTTATGAACACCATATTTTTTGGAAGCTTGAATTTCAAGTGAATGGTCCCTACGGGTTTGTTCAATGTGAATATGTTTCATCTTCTGAATAAATAATGGTCTAAAATAGTCTATGCTATTATTTTTTAAATTGTCCTCCATTTCAAACTGGCTCAAGTTCATTAACATATTTGAGAAATCCTTGTAAGAATGCAATAATTAAATCATCACCTTTTAAACAAGTGCAATTCTTTGTGAAGTACCTTATAATATTTTATTAGGTAGATTTTAAAAAAAGGTCGGGATTACAAGCCGGGCAACTGGAAATACCACAGCTTAAATAATAATAATAATAATAATAATAATAATAATAATAATAATAATAATAATAATGATCACCCACAACGACAGTAATCAACAGCCTGAGATTGGAGCTACAGAGGCAAAAGAAGAAATGGTACAAGAGAAGAAAATAAGGAAATATGGAGATGCTACATCAGAAGCAACCCGACGGAGAGAGGATATAGAAGAAGATTGGTCAACATCTGGAATGAGAGGAATAACACCCCCCACGAGCAGAGGCTGGCAGACCAAGTAAGGAACATAAAGAAAAAGAACTGGCTCTCCCCAACAGAAAGAGAAGAACTGGAAAGGGAAATATCACCACGACAACGAATTACACGAAGACGAACTGAGAGACGATGCCACAGAAAGACGACAGGGAGGATGAGGTATCAAACAATGACACACGAAGAACCGACGAAGTAACAGAGAGGACGGAATGGGTAGAAAAGATAGACAATGGATGGAGCCAGATACAGAGAAAACAAAGATCCCCTCCATGAAAGCCTACAACACAAGAAATTAGGGAGAAAACAAGTGAGGTCAATGAAATAATGGGGCCTAATACACACCACCAGTATCACAGAAACAAATAACTTGACATATGCAGGAGCAAGATTAGTAGCAGAAATGATGGGGATTACGAACACAACACCACCAGCACAACCAACCCAACAGAAACCAAAACAGCAACCTCCTTGGAAAAGGCTCCTGGAAAAGCAAATCATGGTGATGAGATCTGACTTGAGTAAACTGAAAGAGATGGCAGAAAAAAGGCTAAGAAGCAAGAAAACAAGGGAGGAACTCAACGAGAAATTACAAAGTACAAGAGAGGGGACTAAACAACACAATAGAAGATGTAAAACAGAGGCTTAAGGCCAAAGCACCACAAGATCCAACGGTACATGAACAGGAATAAGGGATACCAACAGAACAAACTATTCGGCACCAACCAGAAAAGACTATAACAGCCAACTAAGAGGGGAAGACAACCACCCAGAAATTCCTGAAGCCGAACCAAGTAAGAGACTCTGGGAAACATATGGAGCAATCCGGTATCACACAACAAAACATGCAACATGGCTCCAGGAAGTCAAGGAAGAAGAAACAGGGAGAATAAAACAAAGATTCACAGAGATCACGACAGACACAGTCAGACACCAAAATAAAGAAAATGCCAAACTGGAAAGCCCCAGGTCCCGATGAAGTCCATGGATACTGACTCAAAAACTTCAAGGCCCTACACCCACGAATAGCAGAACAACTCCAGCATTGTATCTCAAATCACCAAGCACCCAAAATGGATGACCACAGGAAGAACATCCTTATACACAAAAGACAAGAGTAAGGGAAATATAGCCAGTAACTACAGGCCTATCACCTGCCTACCAATATGTGGAAGTTTACTAACAGGTATCATCAGTGAAAGGCTATACAACTACCTAGAGGAGACAACACCATCCCCCACAACAGAAAGGCTGCAGAAGGAAGTGTAGGGGCACAAAAGACTAGCTCCTGATAGACAAAATGGTAATGAAGAACAGTAGGAGAAGGAAAACCAACCTAAGCATGGCATGGATAGACTATAAGAAAGCCTTCGACATGATACCACACACATGGCTAATAGAATGCCTTGAAAATATATGGGGCAGAGGAAAATACCATCAGCTTCCTCAAAAATACAATGCGCAACTGGAATACAATACTTACAAGCTCTGGAATAAGACTAGCAGAGGTTAATATCAGGAGAGGGATCTTCCAGGGCGACTCACTGTCCCCACTACTCTTCGTAGTAGCAATGATTCCATGACAAAGTACTACAGAAGATGGATGCCGGGTACCAACTCAAGAAAAGAGGCAACAAAATCAACCATCTGATGTTCATGGACGACATCAAGCTGTATGGTAAGAGCATCAAGGAAATAGATACCCTAATCCAGACTGTAAGGATTGTATCTGGGGACATCAGGGATGGAGTTTGGAATAGAAAAATGCGCCTTAGTCAACATACAAAAAGGCAAAGTAACGAGAACTGAAGGGATAAAGCTACCAGATGGGAGCAACATCAAACACATAGATGAGACAGGAATATAAATACCTGGGAATAATGGAAGGAGGAGATATAAAACACCAAGAGATGAAGGACACGATCAGGAAAGAATATATGCAGAGACTCAAGGCGATACTCAAGTCAAAACTCAACGCCGGAAATATGATAAAAGCCATAAAACACATGGGCAGTGCCAGTAATCAGATACAGCGCTGGAAGGTGGAATGGACGAAGGCAGAACTCCGCAGCATAGATCAGAAAAACCCAGGAAACAAATGACAATACACAAAAAGCACTACACCCAAGAGCAAATACGGACAGACTATACATAACACGAAAGGAAGGAGGGAGAGGGACTATAAGTATAGAGGACTGCGTCAACATCGAAAACAGAGCACTGGGGCAATATCTGAAACCAGTGAAGACGAGTGGCTAAAGAGTGCATGGGAAGAAGGACTAATAAAAGTAGACGAAGACCCAGAAATATACAGAGACAGGAGAAAGACAGAAAGAACAGAGGACTGGCACAACAAACCAATGCACGGACAATACAATGAGGGACAGACTAAAGAACTAGCCAGCGATGACAATTGGCAATGGCTACAGAGGGGAGAGCTAAAGAAGGAAACTGAAGGAATGATAACAGCGGCACAAGATCAGGCCCTAAGAACCAGATATGTTCAAAGTACGATAGACGGAAATAACATCTCTCCCATATGTAGGAAGTGCAATACGAAAAATGAAACCATAAACCACATAGCAAGTGAATGCCCGGCACTTGCACAGAACCAGTACAAAAGAGGCATGATTCAGTGGCAAAAGCCCTCCACTGGAGCCTGTGCAAGAAACATCAGCTACCTGCAGTAATAAGTGGTACGAGCACCAACCTGAAGGAGTGATAGAAACGATCAGGCAAAGATCCATCTGGGACTATGGTATCAGAACGGATAGGGTGATACGTGCAAACAGGACCAGACGTGACGTTGATTGACAAAGTCAAGAAGAAAGTATCACTCATTGATGTCGCAATACCATGGGCACACCAGAGTTGAAGAGAAAGAGAGGGAAAAAAAATGGATAAGTATCAAGATCTGAAAATAGAAATAAGAAGGATATGGGATATGCCAGTGGAAATCGTACCCATAATCATAGGAGCACTAGGCACGATCCCAAGATCCCTGAAAAGGAATCTACAAAAACTAGAGGTGAAAGTAGCTCCAGGGCTCATGCAGAAGAGTGTGATCCTAGAAACGGCACACATAGTAAGAAAAGTGATGGACTCCTAAGGATGGCAGGATGCAACCCGGAACCCCACACTATAAATACCACCCAGTCGAATTGGAGGACTGTGATAGAGCAAAAAAAAAAAAAATAAAAAAAAAAATAAATAAATAAATAAAATAATAATAATAAATAATAATAGTATAATAATATAATAAGAAGAAGAAGAAGAAGAAATGAATAAATAAATAAATAAATAAATAAATAATAAATAAATATATAAATAAATAAATGAAGAGGAGACCTAAATGAGAAAAAATCAGAGCTTTTGATGGATTTATAAAAAAAAGATAGACTTCACGAAGACATGAAAAATAAGAGTGGGAAAGGTCGGAGGAGCTTAAATGCCAGGATGACGTTTGCTATATTGCAGGAAGTGAGAGAACCAGGACGGAAGCCAGAACGAAAAAGTCGTTACTGGATACACTTCTCACTCGGCACCTGAAGGAGATCGTCAAATAGATTCGTTATTTTTCTTTTATTTTTATCTCACTGCAACTGTCCAGTCGTTTGATAATTTCGAAAATAGTTTAGGGAATTTGTTCATTAACATTTTGGGTGGCAGAATGTTTAGAAACATAGCTTTCAAATTCAAGGCTTCAACGATTTTCATGGCTTTTGTTTTTGATGGTTTATAAATGGAATGTTTTTTTAGGCTTCTCTTTTTGTGACATTACTTGATGTTCGAATCGCATTAATGTTTTAGTCAGAAAATTAATACCACATGCAAAAGATTTTTGCATATTGTAGGTCTTGCAAAGGAAAAGCTGCTATTTATAAAGCTTTCGAATACAATTCAAGGAATAAATCAGCAACCTACCGTTGTTTTCGAGACTGAATCTTAGAGTATCTGTAGACGAAAACTCGACTTGTTTTAATTTTGCTTTAACTGGGATTATTAAATTTTTTACCTAAAAGAAATGTTTTTGAGCATTACATAATCCATTTATGCTTGCTTTACCTTTCAAAGAATTTGATCAGGCACATTTTTAGTAATAGTTCTATTATTTTGCATTAGTTTCCATATGTTTTTTTCCACGGTGGGATACGTAACATCTGAGGGCAAGCGTATTTTTCATATTTGTATCGATCCATACCTTTAAAGTAAGTAGCAAATGTCTTAAAAAAAAAAAGAAACTACATCGAGAAAATGGAGTCACTTTTATGTTATAGCAGGGTCCATTGGTCGCCAAAAAAAAGCACATGGCCCCTTCGTTGTGCGTCAAAGTATGCAGTGACTCTCGGTTTTTGCTCACCTAGATTGTTGTTGGTCGTGAAGTTTTCAGTTTTGTACTGAAAGACCTCGAGGTGCAACTGTGCTCAGCAATTGCTTGAGGTATGAGTTTCACACGTTGTCTTTGGCGTCAGCTGCTGCAGGCCGAAGGTGTCTCTCTCCTCTAATCTGCTCTTTCTAATCTGTCTATCTGTTTCCCGCATCCCCCCTTTCTCTCATTATGTCCCTCGCTGCTGATATCATTTTCAAGTACCAAGCGTCTTTTGTCATCTACCACGTTAGGCCAGTGATTCTCTCTCTCTCTCTCTCTCTCTCTCTCTCTCTCTCTCTCTCTCTCTCTCTCTCTCTCACAAGATATGTGACACATGGAATAAACTGCCATCATCAGTCGTAAACAGAAACAGTGTGGAAGTGTTCAAAAGAAAACTAGACAAAATTACTAGGACACTGTGAATGAAAAATAAAACATGCTCCTAAGATAAGTGAGCACACGATGTCTCCTCGGATGGACTAACAAGTCTTTGAGACATCCTAATCCTTGTAAACTCCGTAACTTGTAACTCTCTCTCTCTCTCAAGGAAAAATATATGAGAAATATAGTAACTCAGAATGTGAACTAATAGCGGTAGAATTTGAATCTGAAAAATTGATGAACATAGTAATATATAGACCTCCTAATACTAAAGAGTTTGACTTAATAATTGAAAAATTGGATGACATATGTAGAAATCACAAGGACTGGACTATTCTCCTATCTGGTGACTTCAACTTTCCTTTCGTAGAATGGAAAGAACGAATAGGAGATTGTGGTTGTACTTATACATATAAAAAAGAGAGTAATAGTAGTGCAGAAGATAAGAGGCAATTTGAAAAGCTATTAGATATGCTACTAGAATACAACATTCAACAAATAAATCACCTGCCAACAAGAAAGGAAAATACTTTAGACCTAGTATTTGTGAACGAGATGAATTATGTTAAAGAAATAATAGTTTATAATGCGAGTATTTCAGACCATAATGTCATAGAATTAACAGTTCATTCCAAAGCAAGTGAAAATAGAGATAAGCAAGAAATGAAAAAGTGGGAAGGATATGGAAAATACAACTTCTACAGTAAAAATATAAAATGGTCAGAAATTAATGAAGAATTAAACAAAGATTGGGATAACATTTTCGTAAGTGATGACATAAGGGTAAATACGGAGCATTATATAAAATATTGGAGAAAAATAGTGGAAAAATATATACCGAAGAAGAAAAGTAAACATCATTCATGCATACCAAGAGACAGAAGGATCTTGTTCCAGAAAATCAGAAAGTGGAAAAAAGGTCTTGCAAAAGAAAAAAATGCATGGAAAGTTATAGAACTAAAAGTAAGATAGAAAATGCAGAACAAAAGATTATACAATCAAAAGAAAATGAAAAACGGGACTTGGAAGAAAAAACCCTATTAAATATCAAGCAAAACCCCAAACTATTATACTCATATGCGAAGAAGATGAATAAAAGAAGAATAGAAATAGGCCCTCTGAGAATTGAAGGGAGATTAACGAATGAAAAAAAGTAAATTTGCAACATACTGGCAGAACGATATAAGAGAGAATTCACCCCTAGAATAGATAATGAAGATAATGATATAGAAGTAAGGGAAGAAAATAGTGAATATTTAGCTGACATAGAAATTAATGAAGCTGATATTGTGCAGGCAATTAATGAAATTAAAAATGGAGCTGCTGCAGGGCCGGATGGAGTCCCTGCTATTTTGTTAAAGAAAGTAGTTCATTCTATCGCAAAGCCACTTGCAATATTATTAAGACAAAGTGTAGATACAGGCAAGATTTATGATGAGCACAAATTAGCATATATCACCCCTACTTTCAAAAGTGGATCAAGACTAGAGGCAAGTAAATTATAGGCCTGTGAGTCTAACATCACATATTATGAAAGTGTATGAAAGGGTAATGAAGAAAAATATTATGAAACATTTAATAAAAAATAATTTGTTTAATATAGGACAACACGGGGTTTCGTACCCGGAAAAAGTACAAACCCAACTGTTAGTCCACCGTGAGAACATATTCAAAAATATGAAAAGCGGAAATGAAACAGATGTGGTTTATCTAGACTTTGCAAAAGCTTTTGACAAAGTAGACCATAATATATTAGCAAAGAAAATTAGAAAACACATATCGTAGATAAAGTAGGAAGAGGTTAAAAGAATTTTTACACAACAGAAAACAGATAGTTATTGCAAACGATGAGAAATCGGATGAAACCAAGGTAATATCCGGTGTGCCACAAGGTACGGTGCTAGCTGCAATATTGTTTGTTATTATGATTGAAGACATAGACAGTAATGTTAAGGATTCGGTAGTGAGTAGTTTCGCTGATGACACAAGAATAAGTAGAGAAATTACTTGTGATGAAGATAGGAACGCTCTACAAAGAGACCTTAACAAAGTATATGATTGGGCAGAGTTAAATAGGATGGTATTTAACTCTGATAAATTTGAATCAATAAATTCTATGGAGACAGAGAAGGAAAGCTATATGCATATAGGGGACCTAATAATGAGACAATCACAAATAAGGAAGCAGTTAAAGACCTTGGTGTGATGATGAATAGGAACATGTTATGCAATGATCAAATAGCAATTCTGTTGGCAAAATGTAAAGCAAAAATGGGAATGTTGTTACGGCACTTCAAAACAAGAAAAGCTGAACACATGATTATGCTTTATAAAACATATGTTCGTAGTCCACTGGAATATTGCAATATGATATGGTACCCACACTATCAAAAGGATATTGCACAAATAGAGAGTGTACAAAGGTCCTTTACAGCTAGAATAGAAGAAGTTAAGGACCTAGACTACTGGGAAAGACTACAATCCTTAAAATTATATAGTCTAGAAAGGAGAAGAGAACGCTACATGATAATTCAGGCATGGAAACAGATAGAAGGAATAACAGAAAATATCATGGAACTAAAGATATCAGAAAGAGCAAGCAGAGGTAGATTAATAGTGCCCAAAACTATACCAGGAAAAATAAGGAAAGCACACAGGACATTAATCCACTACGCACCAGCATCGATAATGCAGCGTCTATTCAATGCGTTGCCAGCTCATCTGAGGAATATATCAGGAGTGAGCGTAGATGTGTTTAAGAATAAGCTTGACAAATATCTAAACTGCATCCCAGACCATCCAAGATTGGAAGATGCAAAATATACCGGAAGATGTACTAGCAACTCTCTGGTAGACATTAGAGGCGCCTCACACTGAGGGACCTGGGGCAACCCGAACGAACTGTAAGGTCTGTAAGGTAAGGTCTCTCTCTCTCTCTCTGTGTATCTTTATTTCAATTACTTTCAACCACATACCTGAAGTATAATTTCATGGTACATCTTTTGTTGTGAGCCGAAGGTCTCTCTCTCTCTCTCTCTCTCTCTCTCTCTCTCTCTCTCTCTCTCTCTCTCTCTCTCTCTCACTGTATCTTTATTTCTGTCTTTTTTAACCACATACCTGAAGTGTAATTTCATGGTACATATTTTGTTGTGATGGACCAAAGGTCTCTCTCTCTCTCTCTCTCTCTCTCTCTCTCTCTCTCTCTCTCTCTCTCTCTCTCAGTAAGTCTTTCTTTTCAAATACTTTTTCCCTACAGGTATTGGAATGAGGGTCCCATGATGTACATTTTGACATTGACAGCAATAAAACTCGGAGAGGTTCTCGCTTTCTCTCATTTAATTGAAAAGTAGATCTTGTTTTAGACACTAATATTAATTCTAAAGCATTATTTTACAAATGGTTACATGATAAAAAGCAAAACTGACAGGCATGGCCTGGAATGAAATATAAAATTTAGGCCTAGACCA
Source organism: Macrobrachium nipponense (assembly GCF_015104395.2). Taxonomy (NCBI): domain Eukaryota; kingdom Metazoa; phylum Arthropoda; class Malacostraca; order Decapoda; family Palaemonidae; genus Macrobrachium; species Macrobrachium nipponense. Next base: position 63,018,148 of record NC_087205.1, read on the forward strand.
AGCAATGGGAACTATGAGGTCATTCAGCGCTGAAAGAGAAATCCAGAGTGAAAAAATTTAGAGGTGCAACATGGGAGCCCTTGCAGTTGCACTATGAGATTATTGTTAGGAAAGAGTGAAAAGTAAGTTGGAAGCGAATATAAACTGAATTGCAGTAAAATGAAAGAAAGGGGTTGTAGCTTGGGGCCGAAAGGACGCTTCAAAGAACCTTGAACAATGCAAGTCAGATTTTTCATCAATGTTTCTTCGAGCCTTGCGAATAGTCATCTCTGAATTTTTAGATAAAAAATTCAAAAACATCAGAAAAATAGGAATAGATTTGTGCTATCCATCCCATATCATATATATTTGTTACAATAAAGCTATTAAGACATATGAAAAATTGGAATGAAAAAAGAAGTGCCCTCAGTCACACTTTGTTTGCCACATTTTACTGGAATTGAGACTAAAACCTTTTTTAAAATTGTTTAATACAAATGTCTCTTTCACATATAATAATGTAAAAAACATTCTTATAAAAATAGCCCCCTAGAAGATAGCAATATTGTATACAAAATTCCATGTATGGATTGTGATTTATTTTAGTTAGGTAAGACCAGTAATGAATTGAACACTAGATTAAAACAACACAAATTCTCAGCAAGAACAGGTCAGACAAATAATGCTTTATTTTTACATTTAAGTGAAAAGCTCCACAGAACAGAGTGGACGCAAAGCCAAATATTGTCACGATGTAACGAAACTATTTCAAGGAACTTATTAGAATCTGTTTTTAATCAGTTAACCTGGACGAGTAATTTTAATATAAGTCAAGGATTAGAACATACTATTTTCCAGAAGGAACTGAAAGATAAAATAGACAGGGTTATCAATAAGTAGATTTCGATTTTAATCTGTTGACCGTTCTGTGACCTTCCGACCTTTTTGTATTCCCTTATGACTTCTACCCACCATTTATATAGGCTGCAACTTTGTTCATATATACTATAAATATCTATATATATAAATCTATATATATATATATATATATATATATATATATATATATATATAAATAAATTAATATATATATATATTAATATATTATTTATATATATACACATCTACATACATACATATATATATATATATATATACACGTATATACATACTACACACACACACACACACACACACACATATATATATATATATATATATATATATATATATATATATCATATATTTATGAACAAAGTTACAGCCACGAAGGAAAATTGAAAGACTGGAGATGCTAAGTAGCTACTTTCGTCTCATTACCAAGACATGGTCACAGCAACTAAACATATACGAAGCCCGGGCCTATATAAATGGTGGGTACAAGCCATAAAGGAATACAAAAAGGTCGGACAGTCACAGAACGGTCAACAGATTAGAATCGAAATCTACTTATTGGTAATCCTCTTTGTTCTATCCTTCAGTTCCTTACATTAAAATTATTCACCCAGGTTAACTGAATCAAAATAGATTCTAATAAGTTCCTTGAAATGGTTGCTCATCACCAGTGTGTCATCCGAACCTCTTACACTGTCATCTTTCTTGACATTTTCATTCTCCATCGTTCTCTATTTCCTCCACATATCCAAAACACCTGCAAACAAATGTAGGCATCTATACAGCTATACTAACGTATTGCTGTATCAAAGTATTAATTCTTTTCACCCCACATAGACTACGCTAAAATGATGAGTCTTACTTCTCCCCATTTAAGTCTGCGTTTTCCATCCCTTTCACGGAGCTTCTGCTGCCTTTATTGCTTCACCTCCTCTGTGGTTCACCTTGGGCTATATAATAAAATTAATAAATACACATTTGATAAGTACCAGAGCTTTTTTTTCAGGAAAAACTAGAATCATTCGGAATTATTTCAAGATGCAAACTTACTTATATGTCTGTTTTAATACCTCATTGATTGGATATCCGCTGAAAACGTAGATTTCTCCGTATATATATATATATATATATATATATATATATATATATATATATATATATATACATACATAATAATGGCCATTGTAAAAAATGAAAGGAAAAGTAGCACTTACGTACCTAATGAAAAGAGGTAAAAAATATAAAAAAAAGACAGAGGAAAATAAGATAGTTTTCTGTTTCCTAGAACTTGTCAGTATCAGGGTTTTGTCATTTGCAATGAGCATTCCAGTCATACAGTACGCAATTACAGCAACTATGAAGTTACAACGGAATGAACTCTTGCTACGCCGCAAAGTTCATTCCCCAACGCTCTCTCCTTTCATTCCGGGAACACTGCTGGAAATCTCTCCTGGAAACGTATTAGAGCTCAAGAAATGGAATTAATTATCAATCGTGTCATTTTGAAGTACGGTTCAGTTCACCTTCCACCGTCGACACTCTGACTGGAATAAGTGAAGACGACTCTTGTCCTGTAGTGGAATACGGAGGAATCTACGTCGTTTTCCGCGGACATTCCTGTGCTGGTTGGTATTCATCATTTCCAATCAATGAGGTATTTAAAACAGACATATAAGTAAGTTTGCATCATGAAATAATTCCGAATGATTTTAGTTTTTCCTGAAAAAAAAATCTCTGGTACTTATCAAATATGTATTTATTAATTTTATTATATAGTCCAAGATGAACCACAGAGGAGGTGAAGCAATAAAGGCAGCAAAAGCTCCGTGACAGGAACGGGAGAAGTAAGACTAATCATTTCAGCGTAGTCTATGTGGAGTGAAAAGAATTAATACGTTGATATGGTAATAAGTTAATATCGCTACGTAGATGCGTACATTTGTTTTCAGGTGTTTCGGATATGTGGAGGAAATGGAGAACGTGTATGAGGTTCGGATGATATACTGGTGATGAGCAATGTAATTAGGTTTATTGGGCGATTTATACAAAGGAGTAATCATTGTCAGAAAAAGGGGAAAGATATGGTAATAGGTAAACATATGCATGTATATATGTAATACATATAGTATATATATATATATATATATATATATATATATATATATATATATGTATATATTTATATATATATATATATATATATATATATATATATATATATATATATATATATATATATATTATTAATCTTGATCGCGATATAGTATATAAAACGTGATGATATGTATAAATTAAGGCAACCTCTTGCCTTAGGTAAAGGGTCGTTAAGACCGAAAGATCTTGGCAGTTCTCGTCCTTTCATTTTCCTCCATGGCCTTACCTTATATATATATATATATATATATATATATATATATATATATATATATATATATATATATCATGATAGGGGTTTGAAGAATACTGCCATTGTATATCGTGCATGTCATAAAAAACGGACTAAAATTAACAATAACTGTGATTGCCTAATGCAAGTACAGTAATTCCAAAACTGAAGCGACAAATTTCAGAGGATTTCGTTCGAAATTCACTAACTGGCAACTACAACTCTTAGCTGAAAATTTTTTTCTTTTTCTACAGTGAAAGCTCTATCAAGCAAAATAAAGCTAACATATGATGCACAAATATCAAATCTGTGATATTTATAACAATCATAAGAAAAATTTACTGTAATAGTTATTATTTTAAAGTATAGTAATTACTTCAAACTATAGAAACGAAACAATTTGAAATTCTCGTTCAACACAGGATTACCAACGTTACCAATGTATATTTCGAGGAATGTGGAAACAAACATTTAATATCATAGTGTATTATCAATTATTTCAGCGAAGATGCATAAAACCATGCAAGTATCAATAGAATGTAAAAGGAAAATCTCCGCGACATTAAACATAATCAACCATGAATGCACTTATATTCAATAGAGAAGTTGGGTGTGGTTGGTAGTTCTGATTTTATCTTCTAGTTCCGAGCATAAAATACCATCTTCGTGAAAGGCTCTTAACTGCTGCTGCTACCTTTAGTGACTAGGCCTAGTTCAGGGCATAGCAAGACTTACAATGCAGGGCCACTGTCTGTTATTTAGGAAAAGTAGAACCATTAGGACCGACATCAGGACCTGTCCTTGCACCAAGGAAACAGACTCGCTAAATAAAAAAATAAGAAAGACGGTCGCAAGCAACAAAAACACCCTAAAATCACCACCTGGTTAAGTAGGGAGACAATAGACCTAAACAACCCGCTCACCCTCTTCCTCTACCTATACCCACAAACCTAACTCCACCATTTTCACTTCAACCTTTTACCTCAAATCTTCTAATCATTCCAACCATGAAATTTAAGACTGAATATGCGAAAGTGGGGGTATCATAAGGGAGTGATATCACCCAAATTCATATTTCCACGTGCAACCAGTAATCAGTTCGATCCAGTCAAGCATTATTGTATAACATAAATTTATGATTTTTTTGCGTATATATATATATTTATATATATATATATATATATATATATATATAATATAAGTAATATATATATAATATAATTATAAATATATTATATATTATATATAAAATATATAATATATATATAATATATAGTATATATATATTTATATTATATATATATATATATATATATAAAATATATAATTATTTAATTAATTGATCGGATATATGTACATACTATTTATAGTTTATATATATATTCTATATATATATTATATAATATATATATAATATATATGTCTAATAATTATATTTATAATATATATAATATATATATTAATAACTTGATCGCGATTATAGTATTATTAAAACGTGATGAATATGTATAAATTAAGGCAACCTCTTGCCTTAGGTAAAGGGTCGTTAAGACCGAAAGATCTTGTGCAGTTCGTCCTTTCATTTCCTCCATGGCCTTACTTGTATATATATATATATATATATATATATATTTATATATATATATATCTTATATATATATATATATATCATGATAGGGGTTTGAAGAATACTGCCATTTTATATCGTGCATGTCATAAAAAACGACTAAATTAACAATAACTGTGATTGCCTAATGCAAGTACAGTAAATTCCAAAACTGAAGCGACAAATTTCAGAGGATTTCGTTCAAAATTCACTAACTGGCAACTACAACTCTTAGCTGAAAATTTTTTTCTTTTTCTACAGTGAAAGCTCTATCAAGCAAAATAAAGCTAACATATGATGCACAAATATCAAATCTGTGATATTTATAACAATCATAAGAAAAATTTACTGTAATAGTTATTATTTTAAAGTATAGTAATTACTTCAAACTATAGAAACGAAACAATTTGAAATTCTCGTTCAACACAGGATTACCAACGTTACCAATGTATATTTCGAGGAATGTGGAAACAAACATTTAATATCATAGTGTATTATCAATTATTTCAGCGAAGATGCATAAAACCATGCAAGTATCAATAGAATGTAAAAGGAAAATCTCCGCGACATTAAACATAATCAACCATGAATGCACTTATATTCAATAGAGAAGTTGGGTGTGGTTGGTAGTTCTGATTTTATCTTCTAGTTCCGAGCATAAAATACCATCTTCGTGAAAGGCTCTTAACTGCTGCTGCTACCTTTAGGTGACTAGGCCTAGTTCAGGGCATAGCAAGACTTACAATGCAGGGCCACTGTCTGTTATTTAGGGAAAAGTAGAACCATTAGGACCGACATCAGGACCTGTCCTTGCACCAAGGAAACAGACTCGCTAAATAAAAAATAAGAAAGACGGTCGCAAGCAACAAAAACACCCTAAAATCACCACCTGGTTAAGTAGGGAGACAATAGACCTAAACAACCCCGCTCACCCTCTTCCTCTACCTATACCCACAAACCTAACTCCACCATTTTCACTTCAACCTTTTACCTCAAATCTTCTAATCATTCCAACCATGAAATTTAAGACTGAATATGCGAAAGTGGGGGTATCATAAGGGAGTGATATCACCCAAATTCATATTTCCACGTGCAACCAGTAATCAGTTCGATCCAGTCAAGCATTATTGTATAACATAAATTTATGATTTTTTTGCGTATATATATATATATATATATATATATATATATATATATATATATATATATATATAAAAGCACCCGAGCATGACCAATAGGCCTAGTGCTCGATTCTTAAAACAGGCGTCTGGTTATTCCTGACTTGATAAAAAGGTCCTGAGAGAGAGAGAGAGAGAGAGAGAGAGAGAGAATGAGAGAGAGAGATCGAGAGAGAGAGAGAGAGAGCGCATAACAGGAGATACTCGAATTAAAATAATGCTCGCCAAGTATATTCACACTCCGGATCGTATGGACAAAAATAGTCTCACTTATGCACTGAAAAAAAGAGGGTGGAAACCTACGAAAATAATTGTTTGATGCGACCCTGAACGCAATTCCACAAACAAAGATTTGCACAATTGAGGAATTAGATGAAATTATTAACTAACAAGCTGGAAAATATATTTCCTTAATTCTTGAATAGGCCTAACCATGTAGCCAATGCTAAAAGCGCATATAACTTGGATTTTTTTTTTTTTACACCAACTTGTGTCTTATTTATATTTCTTTTAATCAGATACTAAACTTCTTTGTAGTTTATCAAAAGAAATCATAATAAATTTCGATATAACGCTATAAAAGTAGAAAGTTAATTTGCAAATCATATTAGGCCAATGCCTATGCACTTGGTTCCTGCTGCCACTCATTGGTGAACACTTGATATCACACATTGAGAGCCACAAATGTTTCTATGGGTAAATTCGTGTTTTTTTTTTTTTTTTTTTTTTTTGTAATCAACAATTATTGAACAAACATTGATCATTCACTGGGGAAATACTTTCTGTGCTTCTACAGTTAATCACTGATACGTATTGTTAGATAAAGAGTGTGACAATAATTGGAGTAAAATATACTACCTGGCAACCCACAAGTTTCTAAAGAAATACGATCAATTCTGAAATTTGTCGCTTCACTTCTGGAACTTACTGTACATGCGGTCGTAAAAATTTTAGCTTTATCTTTGAATCATGTTGGATTTGTTAGGGAATGTGAATAGAGCTAATACGTTCTTGTAAGCGATGAACTTCAGGATCCCCCTGCTATCTTGGTAAATGAACGAGAGGTACACCGAGGATTCGTGGCCATAGTGAATGAAGCGAGTAAAGGAGTAGAAAATTCAAGGAATGTCGCTGAATGTTGGTGCTCTGAGGTGAAAGCTAAGTGATGTGGATGATGTGTTAGGGAGGAGGATGAATGTGTTGTCTACAAGAGGTTAGGTGGTAGGGAAGGAACCAGAGAAGTAGGTGTCAAGCTATTCCTTTTCATTGGGTGCTACAGATTGGTAGAAACCGAGCATGAATTGCATTTAGTAGTAAGCGGAAAGAAAAAGTGGTGTAAATAAAAAGCTAGTGCATTCTGATAATAGCCGTATTACTGTATGGGACGATATTTTTTAAGTAATTTCAGCTTCTTACCTCATACAAGTTGGTAGGAGCAAAGAAAAAAATATGTAAAAATTATACATAAAAAAAGTGGATTTATACTTGGGCCATTTCTCTTTGTACTAGTTAAGAATGTACTGAGTGTGGAGATTATGCATGGAAATTTATGGGAATTATTACTTGCATATGATCTGGCGATCTTGGCAGAGACTGAAATAGAAATGCAAAGAAGGGTAGAAGGGTGAGAGGAATCTCATGAAATGAGTGGTGTGAAGTAAATGTAGGTAAAAATGAAAATATGGCACCAAGTATTCAGGAAAGAGATTCAGTTATTTATACAGATTAGAGAATTTGCAAGTACTTAAGAACTACATTAAGCTAAGAGCTAGTATATGAAACTGATGTTGAAAGTAATGTAAAAGCAGCTTGGGGAGAATGGAGGGCGGTAGCAGGGGCAACGTGTGACAAAAGTATGCCAAATAAAACTAAAAAAAAAAAAAAATAAATAAATAAATAAAGAATTCTCCGAACATGAGAAAATCTAGATGAGGATGTTGCGACGGATCTTAGGGGTCAAGCTACATGAAAAGCTAGAGAATGAATAAATTAGGAGAAGGGCAGGAGTTGCAAAAATTACTGACATAAGTGAGTCGAGAGTGAGTAAATTTGGGGATATGGAAAGGATGAGTGGAGAGGCCTTAGATGGTTAACGTAGAGCTATTGCTATGCTGTCTGTCCCCTTTAACCAGGTATTGATGTGCTGTGTGTCCCTTTTATCCAAGTGTTACTGTGGTGGTAACTGTCCCTTTTATTCAGGTATTTCTGTGGTGACTGTTCCTTTTATCCAGGTATTACTGTGATTATCTAATCCCTTTTAACTGGGTGTTACTGAACTGTCGTCACCTTTAACCAGCTATTACTCTAGTGTCTGTCCTTTTTATACAAGTATTACTATTGTAACTGTCCTTTATATCCAGGTATTAGTGTGTTGTCTGTGTCCCCTTTAACCTCTACTGCTGCCCCTTTTATCCAGTTATTACTGTTCTGTCTATCCCCCTGTATCCATGTACGTAATGATTTTGGTGACTGTTACTCTTAACCAGATATTACTATGCCGTCTGTCCTTTTTATCCAGATATTACTGTGGTGACTGTCCCTTTTAACCAAATATTGTTATCCTGTCTGTCCTTATTACCCAGGTATTACTTTATTAACTGAAAAGCATTTACAATAATATATTTGTACGGTCTCGAGTATATGAAATGGGGCATGATAAACCCATAGAGTTTATTTACCACATAATTTACAAAGGAGGGGGGATGAGGGAAGGGTAAGGGGGCAGGGGTAGGTGTTTGAAATCTACCCTATTTTCTAGGTTGGGTCAAATGATGGCCACGTGCCAAATTTTTTCTTGATCATTCAAGCGGCTTGGATTTCTATAACGCACTTACATATAAACCAACATACTAACTTACAAGCATTCACATGTAGAAGATAACGCATATATATGTGCATATATATATATATATATATATATATATATATATATATATATATATATATATATATATATGTGTGTGTGTGTGTGTGTGTGTGTGTATAATTGTGTTTCTGTGTGGTGTATGCCTGTATGTGATCTTGCAAGTGATCTTGCAAATGTAGGCCCAAAGCCAATTGATAATTGGGCTGCATGAGATCTCATACATTAGCTATAATGTAGAATCTACTAGTCATTTGAGAAGTTAAGAAGGCACTGTGGCTATTACATTTACATTGGCTATAATTGTATTACTGATTGACTTCAATGCTTATGTTTGTTTTTAAAATGTTCCTTTAAACGGAAAGGTAAAAGTAGGAATATATTCCGTTGCCATGAATAGCAGAGAGACTTATTATATCACATTATTTTGTGAGTTAGTTTACACTAGATTTTTAATTTTACTTTATTTGGATTCATTTATCACACACCCTACCTCTGCCTTCTCCTTCCGTGGCAAACAAACTGCTTTTATCTTATTATGTACATCAGTTCTAGAAATGGAATAACAATTCTTGTTAAAAGAATACCTCAAGTATGGCTTTAAAAAACTTCACGAACTATTCCTATCACAATTGTTACCGTTTTCTTAATATGCAGTGGCTTCCTTGTCTGATTGTATAGTTACTTTTGTAGATTTAAGCAATTCTAAAGTATATGAAAATTTCACACCTCAAAATCATTGCCCTTTGCTAGAATTTAAAATTTGTCCACAGATATAGTTTTACCTGCCAAATAATATTTTTTTCTTTGATCAACAAAGACAGATAGATAAAATGTTTTATCACATGAATGGTGTAAATAACGTGCAAATGAATTTAATGTATTGGTTTTTATATGACTAAAATTTTGAGAATGCACTGTTTTTCAAAAAGAAAAAAAAAACATGTCAGTCAAGCCGCATATGCACTTAAGAATCTTTAAGCATGTCTATAGGATATAAACATTCAAAGATTAGTGTGACGTTTCACTGACTCAGCATCATAAGACCTGGAGATGTTGATAATCTATTAAAGAAATAAATTGTGAACTAGATCAAACATTTGGTCGCAATCGAGTTTTCTGTACAGCGTATAAGTGTATGAAACTCTCAGCCATGACCCATAAAACTTTCAGCCACGACCTATGTTGTTGGCACGTATAGAGGTGCGAGACACACGATTATGGCTAACTTTACACTTAAATAAAATAAAAGCTACCAAGGATAGAGGGCTGCAATTTGGTATGTTTGATGATTGAAAGGGGGGGTCATCAACACACCAAATTGCATCCCTCTGGCCTCAATTGTTTTGAAGATCTGAGGGCAGACAGGAAAAGCGCGGACGAACAGACAAATAACCCTGTTACTAGCTTCTACAGAAAACTAGAAGCACAGGCAATTTGATGGATAGAGGCATCAAAGACATGATTCAGTTCCTTGCTCTGAGGCTTGTTTACATATAAAAGATTTATCCTTTAAGAAGAAAAGTATTAGATGCACTGGTAAATAAAGTTACCAATTCATGAGATAAGTGGAATATTGGTGTCTGAATTACTTATGAGCGCTGGTTTCTTATTTGTTATCAATTAATATGGATGAGCTCAGGCATATCTGCATTATTTTGGATATTTATTTACCAATATCTCTCTCTCTCTCTCTCTCTCTCTCTCTCTCTCTCTCTCTCTCTCTCTCTCTCTCTCTCTCTCTCTCTTTTATCCGCTTATCTAAAGAAGTGATATACAAACTTTTTCTCAGTCGAATTCTTTAAGCCAAGATAGTAGAAACACAAGCGACGACATAAACGCCTCGAGTTCTACTTGTAGAAATGGATACGTAGTATGAAGTTAAGGAAAAGGGGAAACTTCTTGATTGGTGTGTATGGCAAAGTTACGGCTAAATTAAGACATGATAGCTGTAGGAGTTTGGGCTGTTACGAAGCGAAAGTAAAGTTTGCTATGCCATTAAATACCTGTCATTTAAATCCCTGGCAAAGTACGGCGTTGTGGTTCTTCTCGACCGACGATGATTTCAATTCGTTGACGTTGTGATTAGCTAGTTAAGTGAATTCAATTAAAAAGAAATATATCGGTCTTGTGATTATATTGTATTCTTAAAACAGAATACCAGGATCTTTACATCATCATTATTACATGGTACGAATGCTCGTTATTTACATCTAAAGACATTACTGAACTGATTTGACAAAGCGAAAGGCTTACACTATCAACATTCCAAAACATTTTCGTTACTTTTTTCCCATTTCCATTTACTCTAAATGATATAAGTGCAGGATACTTCGAAATGTATTTGATTTGAACGATTATGTAAGCAGATACTCTTATAAGTTATTATTTTAAGATTTGAAGGAAATATCAATATTTCGTCCCAAAAGAGCCTGCATACTACAAATCATCTTTATATTAAAGATTGTATCAAACAAGACACTGCCTTATAACCGAACTTGCAAATGATTACTTATCGTTTCATTTATCTGCATGATACAAATCGTCTCGATATTTATTCAGGTCAGAGGCTAATTCAGAACAGGAGGAATAAAAATGCAAAGATAAAGATGTATACTTTATAACGAAAGTTCAGCGACAGGTGGAAAACGACGAACACAGTAATATATATTTTTATTCTAATCTATCTGACCCCTGGCCTTTGGTGTTCTGAATTATTGCACCCTGGCCCTGGCCAAATAAAGTAGAACTTCCATACCGGGTTTTGTTACATTCAGAAATCGGGTTATATTTACTGAAGATTGACTCGTGACCTGCAATGCCAATCTGAACATAGGTCAGCGGGAAAAAATTTTTTTCTTGATTTTTTTTAGCCAAGCCTAATTTTCAGAGAAGAAGGATTTCTAAATTTATTCTCACTTAATGCGGTCTCCCTTGGATGTTTTCCCGAATTCCTTTGACCTAAAAGCATGATTTTAAGAGGAATGTATTCTCAGTCTAGATACAGTAACATGATCTTCTTAGATGGAATGTTTCCTCGATTTTTCTTATTTAAAGTTGATTTCCTTAAGAAGAGCGTTTCCTAACGTTTTTTTCTTTCATCTTCTTATTTTATAGACTTTGGTGTTTATGGTTTTGTGTTGCGTATTTTCATATAAACATGTACCTTTTAGTTTTCTTTAAAAGAAAACTATTGAAATAAGTATTTGTCTGTCCGCACTTTTTCTTGCCGCCCTCAGATCTTTTAAAAACTACTGAGGCTAGGGAGCTGAAAATCTTTATTTTGATGATCCACCGTCCAATTGGAGCCCTCTAACCTCAATAGTTTTAATTTCATTTCAGGTGAAAGTTAGCCGTGATCATGCGTATAGGTGCCAACAACACAGGCAACCACCGGTCGTGGCTGAAAGTTTCATGGGCCGTGGCTGAGTTGCATGAGCCGTGGCCAAGAGTTTCATACAGTATTAAACGCTAAACAGAAAACTCGATTGTGCCAAAGAAACTTCGGTGCACATTTTTACTGTTTTTTTTTTTTTTCAGTCTTCGGTGTCATGGAACGCCGAGTGTGGTCAGGATTATCATGAGTAACCAATAAATGTCCTATAAATGTTAGATGTCAGCATACAAACCTTTCAAGATCATTTGCATGGGTAAACTACGAGGATGTACCCTGGAATTTTGTTTTCTTGGAGGACCTGTGTGTGCAAGGGATTTCAAAAAATATTCTGAAGAAATGCTGTACATTATAAGACAATCTAAAATATGTAATGAATATAATAATATAACTACGAGAGAACGGTAAGATACTTATAATACAGAATATTAAAATAACTGAAAACTGTATTATTGTTTTCTGAATTTTTAGCACTCATACTTAAACACAAACACACTCATACACATATAATATTATGAGGTTGTAGTCAACAGGGAAAAAAAAAAGCTGAAATTCCTTTTAGCTCAACAATTTCGGCCTCCACTGGCCCTTATCGAGAGCTGTTTATATATATATATATATATATATATATATATATATATATATATATATATATATATATATATATATATATATATATATATATATATATATATATATATATATATATATATATATATATATAATAATAATAATAATAATAATAATAATAATAATAATAATAATAATAATAATAATAATAATAAACAGCTCTCGATAAGGGCCAGAGGAGGCCGAAACTGTTGAGCTAAAAGGAATTTCAGCTTTTTTTTTCCCTGTTGACTACAACCTCATATATCTATCTTCATGAAAAAGGAAGACTAAAACCTACCACGCACGTACATATATATATATATATATATATATATATATATATATATATATATATATATATATATATATATATATATATTATATATAATAATATATATATACATACATTTTTGTTTGTGTGTTTTGGTCCCAGCGTTATATATATATATATATATATATATATATATATATATATATATATATATATATATATATATATATATACATACGTACATACATACATATACGAGTACATATGCATATATATATACATATACTATGCATCATATTAAATCTTCACTCGAGCCCTGAAGATATCCTCAAGGAACGATATAGCCAAGGTTTCCTAGGAAGTGCATCCCTTTAAGAGGGCCAGTAGCATCTTCCCCAGGGATGGCTGTTCAGAGAGAGAGAGAGAGAGAGAGAGAGAGAGAGAGAGAGAGAGAGAGAGAGCCATGGTACCACAGCAAAAGGGCCTTTCTCTGGGGATGACTTCCTGCGAGGAAGGCAGAGTTTCTGCCAGACTTAGAGGATACAACAGGGCTGTGTTGCCAAGGCTTCATAAGTATGGCCTTCCTTTAGTAGGGTCTCTAGTTACTTCCCCAGTGATACTCTCTCAGATTGGATCAGGACACCCTAAGCATGGAGGTCTTCCTTTGGGGCTTCCTTTCTTCCAGGGAGGGAGGCAGCTTTTCTGCAGGCAAAGAAGCATTCTAGGAGTAGGGCCTTACCGGCTGGGTGGGGACCAAGGTTCCCGAGCAAAAGCTTCCCAAGAGGTGGGAGCTTTAGTTCCTCCAGAGGACGTCTTCCAAATGGGAATCTCTGTCAGGGAGGTCCAATTCCGGACTGCCATCCCAGGAAGAAGGCAGGGCTGTTGTCAGGCCGAAAAGCATCTCCACAGGAGTGGTAGCTGTATAGATATCAATGATATTATGACTGCATATGCAGATTACGTGTATCCATGTACATTATTAATTTACAGTAGAACTTATTTACCTCGTCGTTTATTCTGCATCATGTATGTTATCATTTATCCCGCTGTCACCCTGCTATCATTTATACTGTACTTATATATATATATATATATATATATATATATATATATATATATATATATATATATATATATATATATATACACGCTGGTTCGAATCCACAAGAGGACAAAATTATTATCAACTAAAGTATTCCACTTCGGTTAACATAAATGGATATTGTTAATTCCGAGGTGGAGCGACTTGGATATTAAAGTACATTTGTAGCTTAATGTATATATATATATATATATATATATATATATATATATATATATATATATATATATATAGATATAATGTATTTGACACTAAAAGAAGTGGCCTTGAATAGAGGAACGAGATCACACCAAAGAAAAGAGAAAAAAACTATCGCAGAAGGCCGGTATTACTGAGGAAGGAGGAATTTACATAAAATCTGGACTTTAGTTTTAAATGCACCATATTTACATGAATTTACATAGGTCCAGGAACTAATAAGGTGGTTGATTGTCGGTCGACTGGAAACACGTGGCTGGGGCAACCAGACACGGCGTTCAGAATTTTGCGGAAACGGGTTATTGATAATGCAAGGCTTGCTACAAAGGGTTCCCAATTTCTTGCACAATCAGGCACGGTGTTTGTCTGCAAAAAAATTGTATCCTAGGATAAGTACTGAGGCAAGGGAACAAGTGGGCAAGTGTGACACACTACTTTCTTTAAATCAACAAAATTACAAACCACTCAGAGGGGATGGAAATGACTGGGAGTTCACAGAAGGAACTATTACATTGCTTGAATTAACTAGGGGATGTTTACTAGTATCACAAGGGGATTAATCACAGCATTGAACCAAGATTGGGGGAGTAAGAAGCTAAACAAAGGAGGGGGAAGTCGCCTTGGAAGAATGGAAATGAAATACAGACAAAAGGCAAAACAATTCCCTGGCTGAACTGGAATTTACTCTCACAGTACCTGGAAATCCTGGGTTGGTAGTCTTCTTATCTGCTGATATTTTTGTGCACTATGGAAGCATAAAAATACTTGGGACACTTCCCCAGAGGAGGCAGGGGGAGCTGAAAGGGGTGAAGTGGTGTCTGCAGGGTGAGGTAACGGGAGCTTCTGACCTCTCCTAGCTCTGTGGAAGTTCTGAGGATGAACTGCTGGGTCCCTGCCCTTTTAAACTTCTCCCAATCCCTGTGGGGGGTAAATTCAGGACAGCCAATGGAAGCAAAGAGAGTTTGTCTAGAAAATGAAGGCTGTCAGTTCAAAGGGACAACTTATATAGACAGGGATAAATGAGTCTTGTTATGAGAAATTTTAACTTTCCTTGTTTCTTGCTTAAAATCTTGAACAATATATATATATATATATATATATATATATATATATATATATATATATATATATATATATATATATATATATATATATATATATATATATATATATATATATATATATATATATATATATATATATGTATATATACATATATATATATGTATATATATATATATATATATATATATATATATATATATATATATATATATATATATATATATATATATATATATATATATATATATATATATAGGATGGCATGCAGGTATATCACATACATCCATTCAGGAAATCGCAGACAACCACATCAGAAGAATAATTTATTAGAGACGTTTCGCACATGCAATGTGCATCTTCAGTCTGTTGAGATAAAAAACACATACATATTAGCATTCAATAATAGCAGGATTCTTAATATAGTAAAAAGACTAAAATTAACTTAAAATTGACATAAAGGACTAAAAATTGACAAGTAAAACTAAGAAGTAAAAAGTACAAATAAAAAATAAATACCAAGGCGCAACCAACCGTTAGTTGAGAAGGAAGGAGGTAGAATGACTAGACTTGGGCAAGAAGTTAAAACGTTGACTATGCCAGATAAAGCGGAGAAGATGAAACTCCACTATTCAATGAGGGAACAAGACGTTTATGTCAATTTTAAGTTAATTTTAGTCTTTTTACTATATTAAGAATCCTGCTATTATTGAATGCTAATATGTATGTGTTTTTTATCTCAACAGACTGAAGATGCACATTGTATGTGCGAAACGTCTAATAAATTATTCTTCTGATGTGGTTGTCTGCGATTTCCTGAATGGATATATATATAATATATATATATATATATATATATATATATATATATATATATATATATATATATAATTGGACCTTATGCTAATCTTGTAATGTCAGTTTGGATACTAAGCCTACTTGTACTATGTTTTTGCTCTGTTATGATCAGTTGTGCCTAAATAAAGGATCGTGTTAGACCAAAAGTTCTTGGTTCTCTCGCCTTTCAATTTTCCTCTGTGACATCACCTTTATCTATACACAGCATCACATTTTATATACTTCGCGATCAAGTGTATAGATAAAGGTGATGTCACAGAGGAAAATTGAAAGGCGAGAGAACCAAGAACTTTTGGTCTAACACGATCCTTTATTTAGGCACAACTGATCATAACAGAGCAAAAACATAGTACAAGTAGGCTTAGTATCCAAACTGACATTACAAGATTAGCATAAGGTCCAATTCACTCTACAGAAACGAAAAAACGCCCGAGGGCAAGATTAGAGATTTAAGGCAGCCACACCTTGGAGGAACACACACATTGATTAGAAAACTGGATAGAAAATTAAACAACCTTATCGACAACAGTGATTGGAGCAATAATGCTAGAAGTGATTGTGTAGTGAATTTATCAGGCAAACAAATAAGTGTGAATGCACTGTGTGCATTAGGTTTTGGCTTGTCTTTCTTCATTTGTAACAAACCTTCACCCTTATCAATAGCGACATCTCTATGCAAGTTTGAAAAATACTGTGATCTACCACAAAATCATTTAGGCATTATCAAAGGCATGACATATAGTGCTACATATGCCTATCATGAAAATAATTTCCTCGCTCGCTACAGAAAAAGTTTAAAAGAATTGAAGAATGATACTAGCTTACACATTACTAAGGCTGATAAATCCAATAGTTTAGTAGTTCTGGACAAAACTGACTATGCACGCATGCATATTTTATTAGGAGATGAAACAACTTACAAAAAACTCACACAAAATCCGTTGGACCAAGTAATAAAAAACTTTAATATCACTATGAAACAAATTCTTAAAGATAAAAAAGAACTCTTGTGTAAACTAACTGTAAAGTGTCCGCCATTACCATATTTATATGGCCTAGTTAAAACTCATAAGGAAAACAAACCTATGCGGCTAATTATTTAGTACTGTAGGATCAATTGCTTATAAACTATCTAAATATATTACTAAATTGTTATCCTCGCTACTTGGAACTGTATCTAATTCACACATCCAGAATTCTCTTGATCTTGTGGAAAAATTAAATAACATTGTACTAAACCCTAGTGATATCTTTGTCAGTTTTGATGTATGTTCCTTGTTTACAAAAGTCCCTACTGACTCTGTGCTAGAATATTTAAGTAATGAACTTGTATTGCATGAATTACCTATGTCCATTAGTCACATAATTTCATTGATTAAGTTGTTTATTTGTGATTGCAGATTTATTTTTAATGGAGAATATTACCAACAAATATTTGGTATAGCCATGGGTAACCCTTTATCACCTCTCCTTTCAAACTTATATATGGAATTTTTTTGAAAGACAACACCTCCCGAATATCACACTGGTCCCCTTAAAATAGTTCAGATATGTAGATGACATCTTAGTAGTCTTACCTGTTGGTATCGATGTAAATGATTTATTGTCTAAATTGAATAATTTAGTGCCATCCATAAAATTCACTGTTGAAATTGATAATAACAATGTCATGCCTTTCCTAGATGTATTAATACATAGAGAATCTTTCCAATGTAAATTCAGTATTTATAGGAAACCCACAAATAATTTAACATATGTACATTTTTATTCTGGCCACCATCTTAGTATTAAAATTAAAAATTTTTCTTCTATGTGCTTACGGGCTTTGCGATCACAAGTCCACAATATCTTGACCAAGAAATAGAATACATAAAAAAGATAGGAAACAATCTCTGCTACCCACCTCATATAATTGATTTATGTTATCAAAAAGCTCACAAAAAGTTTTACAATTATGCCAGTAATGAAAAAGAAACCCCTAAAAATGTACTTAGCTTGCCTTACTTTCGTGGATTTGAAACCATAAAATCAACATTTAAATCGTTTAAATGTTAATGTTGTATTCTCTTATAACAATACTGTTAAAGATATGCTAATTAAGAAGAGTCCCGTAACAAATAACATCATTTACAAAATTCCTTGTAAGGATTGCCCATCTTTTTACATCGGTCAGTCAAGTAAAAATTTAGGTGTACGTATTAAGCAGCATATGTATTCAGTTAGAACAGACCAGGCTTCAAATGCACTATTTATCTGAGTAAAAAATCTGTTTGTATAAATTGGAGCAATAGCTCTGTAATTGCTAGGTCTAACAATTATGTTTCAAGAAATTTACTGAAATTAGCAATTATACAAATCACTAATGAAAACAACCTAAATCTTAGTTTGGGATGTACCATTTGGACCCATATGTTTGTAAAATATTTATGAAGGACCTTAAAATAAATGAACTACAAATTAATTAGTCCCACAAGTATATAGTTATTCTCTCTCTCTCTCTCTCTCTCTCTCTCTCTCTCTCTCTCTCTCTCTCTCTCTCTCTATCTATATCCTATTTTCGTCTTTTCACTCATTTTTTTGAATTTTTTGTAAATTTCATGTTAACTAATACAAAATGTATTGTTTTTCGATTAAAATTTGCCTTGACAAGGCACAGTGCTTAAATCCTTAATCTATTTTTTCGGGATGTTACTAAGTCGTATACGCCTCCTTGTTTTTAAAAATGTATTGTTTTCTGACTGAATCATCTGTTGACCACGTGGGTGTTCCTCCAAGGCGTGACTGCCTTAAATCTCTAATCTTGCTCTCAGACGTTTTTTTCGTTTCTGTAGAGTGAATTGGACCTTATGCTAATCTTGTAATGTCAGTTTGGATACTAAGCCTACCTGTACTATGTTTTTGCTCTGTTATGATCAGTTGTGCCTAAGTAAAGGGTCGTATTAGACAGAAAGTTCTTGGCTTTCTCGCCTTTTAATTTTCCTCTGTGGTATCACCTTGTATATATATATATATATATATATATATATATATATATATATATATATATATTAAGCAGAGTATAAATGATGGCAGGATAAAAGCAGGATAAGTGATAACAAATATATATGTATATATATATAATATATATATATATATATATAATATATATATTATATATATATATTTATATATATATATATATATATATATATATATATATATATATATATATATATATATATATATATATATATATATATGTATACATATAAACAAGTGAGTGTGTGTTCGTGAGCACAACGAACCAGTGGTACCTCATCCTGCCCAAAGTTCTTTGCTTTCACTTATTACGTGACTTTCTTTTGATCAAGGGAGTTTTCCCACGTCTGCTATTTTTCCATACTTCCATAACTTTTTCTGAGCGTATCACTTCCTTTGGGATTAGTTCCTGTTTCTTCTCGCTTAGTCTTCTCCATTGTTAGCCTTTAGGCCTGAGACAGATAAGGGAACGTCCTTTTATGTGCCAGACAAACTTCACAGGAAATCTACTACAATAGTCCAAAGGCAGTGAACTTGTTTTGGGAAACGGGTCCTTGGTTTGGTCGGTAAGTATAATAACCTTGACAATTACTATTTCTGGAATTTCAGTTATATTTTCATTCAAAAAGATTCATGCTTTATAACACTTATGGTATGGACATAGTAAACGGGTAAGATGAAATATTAAAAAATCATATAAATATCAGAAATTTACGTCTAGGGATACGTACTCTTTGGAATGATTTACCCACAAA
>NC_087205.1:63045823-63073323 GCF_015104395.2 Macrobrachium nipponense
ACGTATTATTGAGTTTTATTATTTTTCTTCCTCCTTCCCAGAATAGTGATATCATAGGTTTTTGGTAGATTTGTGGGAATTAATTTTCCAGGATAAAATACGCCCTTTATTTCTTCACCCGCTAAATCTTCCAAGAAGTAAACGACTGGATTTTGCATTGTATCCACTTTTCGGATTTTAAAAATTTACAGAGTATTTTGAATTGTATATCCCCTCCTAGGAATTGCGTTTCGACGTTCATCGGCAATACGTACAACGTCTCCAACATTCAAGAGCGAAATGGCAGGAGGATTAACGAGAACAGCCTTTTTATACATACTCGAGACTTGGCGTTCAATGTCATCTCTAGCCATTAATGCGTGAACCTCTTGCGGGGTGCGACCCAAACTTCTATGGGGGTTATGGTTATAACTCTGAACAATGTCAGGCAAGACGTTAATGTTTTTTAAGGTATTCTTATGTGTGAGATATCTATATATCCGACTCTTAATAGTCCTTATGACTCTATCAGCTATAGAGGATTTGATTTCTCTCGAATAAACGCTATATAATTTTATATTTTTACTATCTGACGTGTTTGTTATAATATTCCCTACCCTCATCACTATTCAAACGTGAAATTCCCGAAAATTCGGTAGATTCGATAATCTTCAAAGCCCGACGCATAGTATCACCATCCTCCTTTTTCAAGGGAACAATTTGTAGATATCTGGAAAACACATCAATAAAGACCAGCAAATATTTAAACCCATTATTATACCGAGCTAATTTGGACATATCAGCTAAATCGGTGCTCGCTATTACTCGTGGTTTGGGTGACATGATTTTTCTTCTGGGGAATTTTTTTCGAGTGACTTTATGCAGTGTGTAAGACTTTTGACCACGTAAGAATTCTTTAACATTTTCCCGCGTAATTTGGCTATCCAGATTTTTCGCTAATCTGAATAAAGAGTCCACCCCGCTGAAACTACCCACACCCTGTGCATCTCCGTACAAAGTTCTAGCAGTTTTATCCGTTCTTTATCCATATTGGTAAGCTATTTGATATTCCGTTTCACCCAGAATATTAATTCGGAGCTGTAACAGTTCAGGTGTTGACGGAGCGAAGTCTACTAACAAATAACCGTAGCGGTTACGTGATAGGGCCTTTTTATATATGTCCGAAAAGGCTGAAGCTTTTTGACGGCCAAATAACTGCCGACCTAAAGTTTTAATTTGACTAAAATCACGATTTTTCATTAGAATATAATGTGAACAATTCAGGCTTATACTTCTACTAAACTTGCCCGAATGAGGGGTGTTCAGATATCCCGCAATATAAAATGTATTGGAAACGCGTTTCTTAGAGTTCAATGATTTTTTGACACAGGATGGACTTGCCACTGTTACTAAACACCGCGATGAAAATACGAGCGGGATTAGGGAACAGGTCTAACAACTGCCCAGGGAAAGGACCTGTCGCGGCCAAGATGTTAGCGCATTCAAGACTATAGTTGTGTACTTAACGTGTTCCTTTTATATACAAGCCTTAATGATAATTATGGTGAATGGAAGTTGACGGCAATAATATTTGTTTAATTTTCATAATGAAATATATACAGGTTTTTCCTACAATATAGAAATACAACGTACAGTAAAAATGCAATCTATAATAAAAAATACAATATAATAATTTAAAAATATAAAAAACCAACTGTGTATATGAATATATAATAAAAATACATTATATACAATATAATATATTAAAATATATGAATATAGGATAAAATATATAGTAAAATATACAAACTATGACACCCGTTCAAGGTGTGATAAGTCTCTGTTTAACTGGAGGAGAGGGTGAAACCATTTTCCGTCGAGGAGAAGTCAAAGACGTCAAAGAGAGAGAGGAATTAACATTGTATCTTTTACTATTCTCTCTTCGACGTTTTGAACATCATTTCACCCGTGGGAAATGATGTGATGGATGTAGGGTCGGAGGAATAGGAGGAGTAGGAATTCTCGAGGTGCTAGGAGCGGGAATATTTAAAATTGGAGAGATTGCCGCTACTGCTGGCACCACCACTGCCCTCTCCAGCTCCTCCTCCCCTCCCACTCCTCTGCCATACCCTCCTCCACCCCAATGTCTGGATGTCCATACGCCAATGATTTATAAGGTGTCACATAATATCTCTTGTCCTCTAAAGGACAGAGAGATACCTTTCGCTGGCTCGTATGACACATTGTGCCTCCTACTCTTTGCAAATTGTGCACACGAGTTTAAGTAATCTCATTCTTTTCGATTACAGCTCGATACTGGTCATGCGGAATGGTCTTTTGCCGGCACCTTTGTACACCTTTCAAGGTGTTACTACGACTAGTTTCCGTCAGATACGAATAAACTTTAGGTTTAACGCCGATAAATTCCTTCATGAGTTCAGCCCCATTTCAACCTTGACTAACCCGAGTTCCTTCTTACGTGACTCATCATACAATTCGTGAGTTTTGGGGAAATTACTCAAATCCATGTGGGGTTTGAGCACACCCTTCAGTTCTCGATTGAGGTTATCAGTTACCAGGGAAAAGATCAAGCTGTTAGTGTCGGTATAAAGGAGCTGAACTCTGTGTCCATACTGCTTTCGAAGAACGTCGTAATAGAACTGATGCATCATATCCTTCGCCATGTAGTATACTAGTATACTGAAACCGATATAAAATCGGGGTTTCAGCCACAACAGACTCTTTGCAATGGTTCACAATGTACCTGTCGTTACCCAGTTTTTCCAAAGACTTGTACGTGTGTTTGGACACATTCCTGAGAAGAGAGGCTTCACCGGTGGTGACGACCGTTTGAGTAGAATAATTCAATGAATTTTTAATAATGACACCGAAAAGACCATTCATTATGATTTTTATGGTGTTCTTCTTGTCCGGATCGGTCTCTTTAGCACGCCTTTCGGCATTCTCCAGAATATATTCCCTCAAATAAAAATCCTGTTTGAATTTGTACACTTACCTTATTACATCAACTTCGAGACTGAGTCTTATCAACGTTTGTAATAAGGGAAGACAGATCAAGTGATTATGCATGAGTAAATGCGTACCCGTCAAGTGAACATTTTTCTTGGGTAGCTTCACCTTGAACTTATTCATTAGGTTTTTACTATAGGGCGATAGATCCTGGTGAGTCACATTCATGTGATGAATGGCGAGAGGGAGATTGTCCGTCTGTAGAGCAACATCCCGTCTAACTGGTTTGTTATCGAGCAGGATGAAATAACCGTATTCACCCTGTGAATCAATGGCGGTAATATCGCAAGCGACAAAACTTTCTAATTCGGCAGGGGAGAGTTCAGTTATTTCACCCAAGGGCCTTTTGTATTTACTCATAACTGTGGGATACAAACTGATGAAATCAACGTATAATATAATAATATATACGATTGAGGATCACCCACCCTAAAACTGGGATTTAACTCTGGAATATTAGCTACACTTTGCCTTCGAACTAGACTTCAAAATCCACCGCGGATGTTTTTACAAATTAATTAATAGAGTTCACCATTCGAAATGAGGGATAGACGAATTTTAGAGGAATATAGGAAAGCATCAAGTGAGAGAGAGGTAGAAGTCAGGTAATAGGCGGGGTCTAGTCCAAATAGCGCCATGGCAGCCTTCCTCCAAGCTAAATAAACATCGGCTAATAATCCCACATCCATTAACAAATACAAAATGGTGTAATCTAGAAGATTGGCGCAATTAGCGGCGTTCCAAACCTTGACCATGTGTGTATAGCCCTCGCTGGAAAGGGTTTCCCCAGTAAGTTCCGAATCGAAACACTCTCGAGAAGGATATTGAAACCTGTCACATAATGATAAGGGTAGTACTGTTTACCCGTACCCAAAACTAAATCGAGACAATCCTGAGAATACTGGGTTAACAACTGATGTGCGATTTCGAGGGAACATTTCTGTTTGATATGACTCGAGGCGAGACTAGAAAGGGTCCCTCTAATCACGTTGTTGCTATCCACGAATCTCAGATTGCTTGATCTGGCCGAGTAAAATTTACTACCCTCGCGTTTCAGAATTTCAAAATCATGCTGAGCCCCCGCCTCTTTCAAGACCAGGGCAATGCCATATGACAAATTGTGTATGAACACTGTTAAAGTTGGCTCCTTAAATTGTATATTCAAATTACACTGTTGACACAGTGCACACACAAAGTTGTCCCGTGCCACAGAATGAGTGTGATGTCGCATTTTCGTGACTCCTGCCTTGAATTCGACGTTACATCCTTCGCAATGAGTGCTCGCTTCAAACTTACGGGTGGATTCAGGAGTCATATGTAAAGGATACGCTCGCATTCGTTCACGCAATAATGCCCAGTCCTGGCTCATGTTCTGCAAACAATTATCAATGCATTTCTCTCCATGACTTAGTCTATGGGTACAATATTCCCCCGTTTTACCGTCAACAATCACATAGCAGTAAGGGAAAGCTTTCTGCCGAGATACTATCCTCAGATCGTCTTATCCGGTCTTCGGTTGAATATTATATGCCTCAAAATCCAGGAAAGCCATGTGCGAGATTGGCTGCAGAGCTTCAACTTTAGTAAACTGTTTAAATTGGCCGGGTTTTGGGTATTCGACAGTGGTTCGAGCAGTACAGGCCTGAGTGTGTGCCTTGCGGATGGTGGGACTATTAAACAAAGTCAAATAGTTGTATCACATACCACCCACGTGCTCAATCCCCCGCCCCTGCTTGAATCCGTGTCGGAACTTCTTCACGAATGCCAACATACCCTTAATCAACGCAATGTGGTCATCAGTGATTAATAACAACGTGACCAAATGAGGGCTTTGGGGGTTACTACCTTTCCTCGCCAGATGTACTGTCCAATGTTTTTTCCGCTGTTTCCCCATGACTTATTCACATAATTTATACAGATATATGTTGAGGTTATTCCCCTTTTCTAATGTTTTGAAAGAGTCATGGGTCAACGACATATCTGGCAAGTGTTTGATATTAATTGCCCCCTCCCCATCCTCCTCATTAAGACACGAGGGAGGTTGTTGATACGTGTGGGAGGGTTATCCCAGAGTACAACATACGCTTCTAATGCTGTAATGACACAGTTGTACCCGGACTGAATATTGATAACATGATCACTACCGCAGACTCCCTTGGGATACACCTTGAAGATATTAATATTCACTAACTCACGCTGCGTGATATGAAGTTCAGCCTTATCCAGCGAGGTCATACACCAACCGAACCCTCAGTACGGTTGAGTCTCTCTTCCAGGGAGTCATAGATCCAGTCAATCGTAATGTAGGTAACTGTGCTTCAATGATAAAAAGCATTTTTTTCATTCATGTCGCCTAGCATCCTCACACTGGTGATATTAACACACAAGTAGAGCATAGCCGAGCGAATACCTCTTTCAAGGAAGTTAATGAGCACATCTTCATTGCCACGTCAATGAGTGACCCTACTGCACCTGCATAATGAATGGTACTCACTACCTTGTTACCCTCCGTTCTTTCCCTCGTGAGTGGAGATCTCCTTCTGGCTCCTCCACCTCCACCAACGCGCGATACTTCATTATTATTACTCCCCATCAAATCTTCATCTAATGGGAAGTCTTCAGTAAAGGGATCTGTAAAGATCGTGAATAATAATAATAATAATAATAATAATAATAAAATAATAATAATAATAATAATAATAACTGCAAAAACAACAATGATAATAATAATAATAATATTTTACCTGGATCGGAGGGTGGTAAGGATGATTCATCATGGCGGCTAGAGGCTTGGACATATTCTTTAATGACGTGGCAATCTGTGAGATAACAAATTCATGAATATGGCGTGACATAACATGAACGCGGAGGTTTTTATGTACATATATTATAAACCCGATGCCCATTGTTAGTCATACAGTCTATATTCAACATATGTAGCGATCACATCATATACATGAATAGCAATACATGTATAGGTACATTTCCAGAAAATTGGGCGTGTAAATTTACCAATAGGTTAGCCACCCCTATATCATTACCGAAAGGAGTGGAATATGAAGTGGGGCTAGTAGGAGTCATTCTCCTGAAATTATATTATGCTATTAAACCAGGAGAAGTTGTTTTACTATTCAATTTAACACGATCTATAACGAGTCAGATGGAAACGTGTTTTTACTTATATTTATAAGTCCATTTCGGGTTTGTTGGGTGTTGATATGAATATCCTGACTAGAGCATTTAATACGGAAATTATTGAACAATTATCTGAATTTTACGGTGAGCATATTCTCGGGGCTATCCGCAGGGACGGTTTATTCTCATGGAATAATGACACGAAGAGAATGAGCATTCCACATATCGATGCAGGAGTGATGGTCAGGTATTTAATATACAGTTCGGGTGCGTTGAGACCTCATGGCGGTAGAAATATATTCCATCAAGGCGTTGAATATGTTTACCTGCATTCGGGTATTGTTCAACCTTCCATCTTGGGTGATAAAATGGTTAATCTCTTAGACTGTTTCATGTTAGGATGTGCATGTGGTAAAGGCCCACATAATGCCATTTATAAACCTTTAAATACCATTGACGTATTGGATTACATTACCATCGATGTCTCGGATCAGAACGGTGAAGAAATAATGTTTACTGAAAATGGGGTTGTATCATGCAGTCTGCATATAAGACCTAGATAAAATGCTATCACACTTTTCTTATAAATACCATACATGACATATACCCGTCGTAGTATTTAACCGACATGGCTGGTGAACACACCATATATTTGCGCAGTCTCAGCTGTTTAGACACGTATACCAAAAATACACCTTCGAAATTTGCCAATAGATTACCTACACCTATATTATTACCTAATGGGGTTGCACATGAAGTAGGTTTAGCTTCGATCATGTTCCCGGGGAGTTATTACGCTATATTATCCAAAGATGATTTATTCTCTCTCGAATTTATTACAGAGCGTCATAAACGTGATAGGCATACATATTTGTATAGACCAAGAATAGCAATGTTAGCGGGGGATATGAAGAGACTCGTGAGAGCTCTTAATAAGGACGTGTATGATTATTTGAAAGTTTATTACGGTGATAATTTCATAAATTATTTTAATAGTAATGGTATATTTCATTGGGATGAAGATTTAAGGAGAATTACTATGCCTCATATCAAGAGAGAAAAATTGAGACTATACGTCAAATTCAGCGGAAAAGCCGCAAAATTATTAGGTTTTCATATTAATACCGGTTATGAAATATATGGCGGGTGTGAATTAAATGAGCACGTTTCCCTTGATTCTCTCCTTGATAATTGTGGGGTAGATTATATATATCTGTATACGGATATAGTTCAACCGACGATTTTTGGCGGGAGACTAGTCAATATATTGGACTGTTTTACTTTAGCAAGTGGTAGAGGAAAAGGAATACATAATACAGTCTACAAATTATTGAACACGAGCATCTTGGATCAGATTTCTATTCTTATCACGGATCAAAATGGACACCTTTTACATTTCACTAAAGACTCGAGTGTTACTCCTGCTCCGTATAAAACCTAGAGGTAAATTAGATGAATAGATACATATATAATTCAATGTTCACCCTTGGCATTCCTAATTCGTGATCATAACACCCTCGAGTCAACTAGGACGTGCTAATCAAGCTCCACTTAGATTGTTTGGGAATAGTATAAACAGTAAAATGAGAGTGTTATTCGCGCCTCCTTCAGAGGCGAAATTTAAAAAACTATTTTTATCAGACCTTTTATTAAGGAGAGGGGCGGGGTTTGAGGATATTTCCGTTTTCTATCCCGGCCGCAGGAGGGGAAGTAGCCTTTTTTCTACCATAAGCGGCATTGCACGTAAAGTGCTTCCTTTTCTATTTAATGCCGCGAAACCTTCAGTTAATGAATTTGCTTGATCTGTGTTATATGATATGGTAAACAACGGTTTACCTTTAAAAGAATCCATAAAACGAAATGGTATAAGAGCCCTCAAAACTACTGGACAACGAATTTTAAGCGGTACTGGAAGGAGAAGAAGCGTTAAATCTAAAAGTAAATATAATAAAGGCGTGTACAATCTTTTGTAACTCATTCATCAATTGACATTCGGTGGGTACGCACTAGTTCCACCCTTCATCTAAAATTATATAAACACAAAATATGGCTAGCGTAATTCCTAACATGCCCGGAACTGGTAATCAAGTTCCTGTTTTATCGTATATTGCGAGTATATCAGAATTGTTCCCGAATGTTAATAGACGGAGAATTATTGAAACTTCAATTAATTCAAAGGAAAGACTGGATTTTACACCTTGCAATATTTCCATAAATCAAGTTCTAACTGATAAATATGTAGGATTTTGCGTTAATGGGGTGGCAGGTTCTTTCTTAGATTTGTCAAGTATAGCTTTAGAATTATATATCACATTAGATAGGGCCGGCACGCAATTAGCAGGTGGTGAGCAGGTGTCTGTCGTTAATGGTATAAGTAATACATTATTTAAATCCGCATCTGTTTTCTTGAATGAAAAGTTTATGGAATCCTGTCCTGTATTTAACTATCAATCATATATCAAAATGCTGAAAATGATAAAACCCTCGGCATTACCTACCACCGGTCGGGCGGGATTTTTATACGATGACTATCATGTAACACACAGGATAACTCGGCAGTTTACTGCCAATAGCTTCAGTCAAACCAGTTGGCGGGGGACGAAAGTTATGGGTGACATTAAAACGAGGGGCGTGCATACATATTTTCTGCTTCTTTTGGATATAGCGACTATAGACATGTATTTGCTGGATTCGATTGATTTAAGACTTAGACTCGAATTAGCGAATAATAACTAGGTTATGGGCAACCACACAGACGGACATTTAAATGTGATGAATATAGAAAAAGCTAAATTATGGATCAATAAAGTTACCCCACATTATAACGCAATGTCGGCTTTAAATGAGGCGATAGCAGTTAATTCTATATAATATATATTTGATAAGACTTTATACAAGACATACGTTATTGGGCAAAATGAAAATTCTATTTAATTGATCAGCCTTTTAACAGTTGTATACCTGAAAAAATCACATTGGCCATGATTGATATGGAAACATTTTCAGGTGACTACGCAGCCAATAGCCTATATTTTCAATCTTTCAATTTAAATAATATACATAGTACCATTAATGGGAATACTGTATATAAAATTCAATGTAGTTTCCCTAATACCATCTTGCAATTATATTACGACACGCAAAAAAGTATAGGGGGTGGCGGTGATAATCTGATCACTTATGATAGTTTTAAAAATGGTAGAGCTATTTACTGCTTTAATTTTGTGATGGAAGATGTTGAAGATTCCATGCCAGTGGAAATTTCGGCAAACCTGCGAATATAGATTAGGCTGGGTACGGATACACCTAACTCTTGCATTATTTTACTTTTCCGGGATACCAAGGGTATTTTAACGGTGGATGTGGATAGGGTTATTCAGTGTGATGTTAGAGGTTAAATGGAATGGATACAAAAGAAATTGAAATAAGTTTAAAAGGTTCACTCGGTGACCGGGTTAAATATTTAGGTGTGTTCGCTTCAGATGAAGTAGGATTATTGACATTGCCAGAAAATAGAATTAAACCTTTAGTTTTTATATCTAATACATTATCTTCGTTTACTGATATTAATATTGTTGGTCATTGGGTATGTTTTTACATGGAAAATCACCTAGAAATATAATCTTCTTCTTTGATAGTTACGGTATAAATCTGAAAGTTTATTCGAATGACTTCCCTAAATCTATATATGCGCATCCCGAATATAGCTTCTATCGACTAATAAAACAAATACAACCCGATAAATCGTACAAGTGCGGTCTTTACATTAGTTTTTTTGTTCATTGCGTGAGTCACCGAGGTGTGAAAACAGTATTATCCTTAATACAAAATGTATTCTCATTCACTCGTTTGAGAGGTAATGATAAATGGATAACAGGATATTATTTTAAATATTTGAAAAAGTTTAAATGTTCACATTGGAGGTCGGGGGTCAAACGTGCTATTACGTACAAGGAATGTCTCCGCATCTTAAACAACTAAGGTAAATGCATATTTTTCTTTGATTTTTATATTACCCCATTTACATTCTATTAAGGATATATTCTATATATGTATCATACACCTTGACTCATATAACTTTTTTTACTTATTTCAGGACGAGCTGTGAGAATCATTCACCCGTGAACATCGGTGATTAACTGGTAAGACATCTTAGTTGTTTCCTCTTAAACACTTTTCGGAATATTTGGGTTATCATAAGGATACACGTGGACGTTATATTGGGATGCGTGCTGAGGCGGTCTGACAGTGATTAGTGTATTGGATTTGTACACTGTCTTTTATGTGGTCAATAAATCCTTATGAATAATTATATACATGATTTTTACTATGCCCACAATGCATTTGAAACCAAAAACAGGGAAACGGAGAAAAAAAGAGTGCATATTTCTATGGAATCAGGAACTGTTATTAAATAAATATATAACACATCGGTTTTACATACCTTCACTGGGTTGCTCGTTTCCTTCAGTAGTGGGTGGTGGCGAAGTTGGTTGGGGGTTGCCAGTGGGAGTTGTTGCATCTCCTGCTACTTCTTCTTCTGCTTCATAGTCATGACCCATTTTCACGTTCCTAATAAATGAGTTAGGGGCTCCAACACCATAATAGTAATGGTGTCTGACCTGAGTGGCTACTTCCTCGGCTGACAGTTCACTACTAGTGTTATTTTCCATATCTGAAAGGGAGAAATAATGACTGTTTTATATATTCCGCTCCTTTCAACGAGTACATTATTTGATATGAATATCTATTCTGTATACAGATGAATTTTATTGCTGTTTTTAATATTTACTATATGTTCAAGTAAATGGAAAGTGTTGTATATGCTACTTACTGAATAGTGACTTATTCACTCTGTGTAGGGACGGAGGGTTGGGGAGCTGCACTTACTCTTATACACTTTGGGTAAGGAATAACGTCAATTTTCCCTTGTCAGTTGTATTTGTGGTGTTCAGTCGGAAAGTAATAATCAGGTGTGACATACGGTGATTTTGAATCCTCGTATGACTATGCCAAATATGTTATCTTTCCCGCTGGCATCGGTCAAACCGGGCGGGTTAACATGACATGGTTGAATCCATATTTACCTGTGTGCTATACAATCAGTGATGAAATGAACAAAATTGGTAAAATATGTTGCGTGGCTATAATGAAAAAGAATTTATCCTTGTTGGAGGAAAGATGCATGGAAGATTTATACATGAGTCATATGGGTGTGTGGATGACCTTTGGCGTGAGGAAATGATAAGGCTTGTTTATTCGTGTGAGTGTGAATCATAGCTGGGAATGAGGGAGGCTTGATGGTTCGTCACAACTGGTTTGTAATCGGTGATTGTGATAGAGGGAGTGAGGGTTGCGGGGTTTTCGTAGCTCATTAGCTCTTGAAGGATTGTCACATCAAGACGTGAACTCTCGCCATGGCTTCATCAACCTCTTCGTGCAAGTTAGTTTTTGGGAACTTGTCCGAAAATAAGTTCAGGAAGAGGAATACGTGTTTAGCAGTGGTCACTAATTGTGTCACCTGCAGGAATTACAGTGTGGTGGCGGATGTCATTCGAGCTTATCCGTATGCTGAGTTAGCAGGTTTTCGATATTCTCGCACTGGTGCATCATATGCCTGTCTTCGTGGTAGGGGTATTGAAGGGTCTGCCATTGTGAAAATACCTGAAAATATCACATCCTGGGTAGAAGTTGATCTCCCCACCATAGCTACCTTATTAACCCAATACGGTATCGGCGCCCTCATTGAAGATAATGAATATGTGCAAAAGAGCGTGGCTTATTCCAAAGATGAAGATCATGCTGATCGTTTGGGCAGAGAGAGCAAGCAGATGAGGTTCAATCACTTGAAGGAAGAATTATTTAAATCATCGTATGTCTATGTCAAATATGTTATCTTTCCCGCTGGCATCGGTCAAAGCGGGCGGGTTAACATGACTTGGTTGAATCAATATTTACCTGTGTTAGCTACATTCAGTGATGAAATTAACAAAATGGGTAAAATATGCTGCGTGGCTATAATGAAAAAGAATTTATCCCTGTTGGAGGAAAGATGCGTTGAAGATTTATATATGAAAAACTTGTTGGCTAAATTTAAAAGCTTTGAGGTATTTGATGCAACGTCGTCTTTGATACACGGTTGGGAAGCTGTTGGAGAAGACGCATGTGGCATATACTAGGGTTGTGATGTAGCCATGTGTTTTGATGAAGCATTGTTTTTGACGTGTTTGTAGTTTTTTTCCATTATATGTAGTTGTATGGAATATTAATTCATTCCCCCTATATTTAGCATTGGTTACAAATATAAAATAACAATTCCGTCTGTCATTTGATTTTTCATTTAACCTCTTTCAAACTGGGTATTATACTTGTAAATAAACAAAATAGAAATGTGTGCCTGTGTCCTTGTGTATACTTCGGCATGGGAAAAATGGAGATTAAGACTCAAATTCTATGATAGATATGTCCCACGTGAGGTTGAAGACAGCTTGGCCCATTTTCGACATGGGAAAATGGTGATAAGACCCCGTTTCATCATGTGTTTGTGTGCGTGATTCATCATCGGATAACGTCGTCCCTGTCAGTTATTGGGGGAGATATCAAATTCTATGATAAATATATGTCTCACGTGAGGTTGAAGTCAGCTGCAAAATATCCTTTTATCATAATGCTCTGAATATCTACGCTGCTGTTCATATACAAAAGAATATGTAACGGCTGAGAGAGAGAGAGAGAGAGAGAGAGAGGAGATAGAGCGAGAGAGAGCTAGGGAGAGAGAGAGTGGGGTCGGGGTGGGGTGGTTTTATTCCTGTAGAGTTTCGTGACGTCAGGGCGGGGGGTGGGGGGGGGGTGGGGGGGGGGAGGCATAAGAGTGGAGTCGATTTGGGGTCGGGGGTTGAAATGATGGTTTTATTCCCGTAGAGTTACGTGACGTCACGGGGGCAGAAATGTGGAGTCGATTTGGGGTCGGGGGTTTAAATGATGGGTTTCCTGTAGAGTTTCGTGACATCACGGGGGCATAAGAGTGGGGTCGGTTTAGTGGTCGGGGGTTGAAATGATGGTTTTATTCCCGTATAGTTTCGTGACGTCATGGGGGGCAGAAAAGTGGAGTCGATTTAGGGTCGGGGGTTGAAATGATGGGTTTCCCGTAGAGTTTCGTGACGTCACGGGGGCATAAGAGTGGAGTCGGTTTGGGTTCAGGGGTTGAAATGATGGTTTTATTCCCGTAGAGTTTCCTGACGCCACAGGTGGCCACGCCCCCACCCCTTTTGGACTTCATGGATGTGCATGAGCTTATAAGAGAAGTGGAGTCGATTTGGGGTCAGAGGTGGCAACACCCTCTTTTGCACGTCATTTACGTATATGAGCTTATAAGACAAGTGGAGTCGATTTGGGGTCAAGGGTGGCCACGGCCTCTTTTGGGGGTCTGTGGGGTTGCCCTGCCCCTTTTTGGGGGTTTGGGGGTTGCCCCGCCCCTTTTTAGGCCTCACGTATGTACATGAGCTTATCAGGAGGGGGGAGGAGGAGGGGGGGTGATTAGAAAAATGGAGTCTATATGGGATCTTTTCCTTTACTATTGTTAAACTTCATTTTGAGTTTTATAACACGGTGCAACTTTCCATGAACTTCTTTAAATGATGACACATGAAAGTTTATGAACACATCACACGCCGACATTGGACCTAAATCCCCTCCAGAATAAATTTTGCTTGCTTGGAACTTCGTCAGTTGTGAGGTAGATAGAGTTGGCTACCATTATTTCTTTCCCTGGTAATATTGTCGTTTCAGGATCATTGGATCTCTGCTAGAAAGTGACCCGCCGCCCCCCAAAAGGGTTTTAACCCGATATGTGTCCACCTTAGCGACGTGTTTATTGCTACAAGCCCGTTGGGGATGACCGTAGAAACATAAAAAAAATTGACTGTAAATATCATAAAGACGATAACTCCCAAGAAATATTAGATCTAGATAACAACCTCGAAAACCCTTGGGGGCCACTATCTAGGAAAAACCCGATCGTTAATTGCTGACTTTAAATCATTTTATTTCCTCTTCATGTTTACGTGTGAGTTTGCTTAAGAAGAAAGGGAAAAATGAAAGAAAATAAACGATGTTTAATAAAATCGAAGTCACTGAAGAGATTTAGAAGTTTTTACTGTGATATATATATATATATATATATATATATATATATATATATATATATATATATATGCTGTTATTTCTAATATAACTTTTTCTGATGTCAAAACGTTCCCGGTAGGGGCTACATAATCGTTATGTAGAAAATGTAACATCGTAGCAATAGTTATTTTGACAAAGCAGTTTATAATATTATTTACAGGGAGAGCGAACTTTTTTATTTTTAGCGGGAAGGATGAATATACCCCATAAGATATATCATGATGATTTCCAAGGACTCCAAACATTGGTCAACAATAACAGAAAGATTTTTTTTTCTAAACAAATACAAATATCATAACATTCACAAGTGTCATAAAAGGTTGTGAGTTTCATCATCAAAATCCCTGTCAGCAGCTGCTACTTCCTCTTCCAGATGCTATTGACGACTGCAATCTGGTAAAAAAGATTAATGAAGACGCTATGATTGTCTCAACTCGTCCATGTTATCAGCCGTCCTCCCTCCAAGGCTCACTGAATATCTTTTCCATCAGATTAACCATCCTCCATTCCAGTGAGACTCCCAGTACAAAAACAGTTTTCAGGGGAGATGACGGAACAGAAGCGAAAAAAAAAAAATCTTCAGGAGAAAAGCGAAGACCGTTTGATTCCGAAATTGAAGGAACGACCTGATCAAATGACACGTTGAGATTGGAGGTCGCGGGAGAGTCTCCGCGTCTTCTCGGCGTCTCTTTTGAGTGAGGATGAGGGGAAGCGATCCGCTGGGGCTGAGGGAAAGCTGGGATCACTTTAACCCTCAAAATCCAGTTCTGAATAAAGAGGAGTGGCCCGCGGATCTGTCTTTCGAAGATAATCAGAAATCATGTTTCTCCATTCTGATTTGTTTTTCGAGTTTCTGAGAAGAGAGAGTGAAGTGAGAGAAGAGAGAAGAGAGAGAGAGAGAGAGATAGAGAGAGTTAGAGAGAGAGAGAGGAAGAGAAGAGGAGGAGAGAGATGCGGGGTGGGGGTGTTTAGTAATAACCTAGTTGCTACAAGGAGAGTAACAGAAAAAGACAAATATATATATATATATATATATATATATATATATATATATATATATATATTCGTCGTCGTTATCATCATCTTCATCATCATCATCAGCCGTTCTAGTCCACTGCAGGACAAAGGCTTCAGACATGTCCGTCCACTCTCGCCTGTTTATGGTCTTTCTATGCAATTCTATACACGTAAATTTTTTTCGCTCATCAATTCATCGTCTTCTCTTCCTTCCCTGCTTGGTTTGCAATCTGTAGGGACACATTCTGTTATTCTTTTCATCCATCTATTATCTTACATTCTCACTATATGTCCTACCCACGTCCATTTCTTTTTCTTACTTGTTCTTAGAATATCCACTACTTTAGTTTCCTCTCGTAACCATGTTAGCTCTTTGTCGGTCTCTTAGCGTTATTCCTATTATTATTCATTCCATAGCTCTTTGATTTCTAACTAGCTTATGTTCTATGACTTTCGAAAGGCTCCAAGTTTCTGGTGCATAAGTTAACACTGGTAGGATCATCTGATTAAATACTTTTCTTTTTAGAGAAAGTGTCACTTTACTTTTCATAATCGTATTTTGTTTACCAAACGCTCTCCATCCCATGCTTATATATATATATATATATATATATATATATATATATATATATATATATATATATATATATATATATCACACACACACACACACACACACACATATATATATATATATATATATATATATATATATATATATATATATATATATATAGATTTGTAACTGTAATAGCCATAATGCCCTCTCAACTTCTCAAATCCGTCTCGCTTTTTTGGCTGCGCTTAAGATCCAGGTGCAAGAATATGAAGAAATTATGATATCCAGGTAGGGGGAAACGAACCCACGATACCATAACCACGACGAGGTCACCTTGACGAGAAATTACATATGTATCTGATAAAAATGAATAGTAGATTCCACACACATACACATATATGTGTGTATGCAGTTTATATATATATCTATATATATATATATATATATATATATATATATATATATTATATATATATATATGTGTGTATCTATATTTGTGTGAGTGTGTGTGTGTGTAAGTGTGTGTGTGTGTATGTGTGTACGTATGTAGATGTGTGTGTATGTACTTAATAATTTTAATTCTGCTGGCTACCTGTTGTTTTCATTTTTACACAATTTGTTTAAAACGTTTTTGACCTTTCTGAATCGTGGTCTTTATACCTGTGATTGCATTTACTATTGTTAACAATGATCCTTTTTAATAGAGAACCTTCTATTGTTGTGATTTCTTTCAATCGCACCATTACCAACTGCCGCTCTCCCAGTCCATATCTACAACTTCACCTGAATAGATGACCACCAATGTATTTCCGCCTCTCTCTCTCTCTCTCTCGTCTCTCTTCCTCTCCTCTCTTCGCTCTCTCTCTCTCTCTCTCTCTCTCTCTTCTCCACGGTTCCTTTAGTTTTCTTGATTCGTAAAGAAAGTAATGTTCTTTGCAGCTTCATCTTAAAATATACAGAACAAGACCCAATATAAGAGGTCTTCGCGTGTTCTCGAGATAGTATGCTTTGAACCACGAACACGTAAAATCAGCAACATGAATTTAGTTTTGATGTCTTATGATAATGTTTATTTTCTTAGTAGAATTGATAATGCAAAAAGCAAATGCTCTCGTTTTGTTTCATATTTATGTAAATACACTCATTACATATTTGTTTCGCGTAACGAGTGAAAATTCTCGTGAACAGCAGGTGAATTAAATAAAGTTTAGCAAAAACGATCTTCTGCCAATATAAGTACACGTCATTATTTTCCCCCAAAAATTTGTCATTTTGTAAACACTTCATTTTTATACAATGGGTTTGGCTTTTTTCCTGTTTTCACTTCTAGAAGAGAGAAAACCCCGTAAAATCTGGGATGATAACGTATTATCAAAATCTGTGACTGTCTTTATTTTTTCTTTAGATGGCAAATAGAGGACTCCCTTGGAGTATATATTCATAACCTTCAACGCAGAACAGCACTTTCCTGCTAGAAGATTTTGATTTTTATAAGTTAAAACGTATTGTAGATATTTCGAATCCCTTTGGTTTGTCAGATGCAAGAGAAACTCCCCTATATTCTTTCCAATATCCTGGTCAGGCAATAACGAACATGATTAAGAAAAATTACACGTATACTTATTTTCTTTTTTTATTGGTTTGAGACAAATGACCATGAAAAGAGAAACGTTATTCAGATTTGATGTTCATTCCCAAGAACCGTTTTTGCCACATTTCAAAAGGATAAGAAATAATAATTCCCAGCGATATTAAATACAAGGCAACAAACGAGCGAGAATTGCCTTTGTTCTCCTGTTCACAATGATCAGTTCCATTCACACATTTCCCCAGTCTCATTAAAGTTCTGAAAAATTCACATAAAAATGTCAAATAAAGTTATTATGTCAGTAACTAACAAAATATCTCTTTCATTCTCTCCCTCTCTGGAATGTATAGTACCAATTCCCCTTTTGAAAGACCGGGAATACCTTGTAAGAAACTCTAACTCAAAGGTATAATGATCAATTAGATTTTAATGATGATATTATATTTACTGAAAATTTGAATACGGTTGATGGAGATGGAATTGTACCTGGCATTGATATTAAAATTACTATCACAATCATGTTTTTAGTCTGCCATCCACACAAAATTCCTCGATGAATGAGTAGTGATATTTATTCATAGCATTTGGAATTTCTGGCATCATGGTTTCCACCATAATATTATATGTTATCGCATACATTTATTTTTAGGTGGAAATATGTATGGTTATAGTAACAATGCTGATGGTCATTTATATAATGATAAAGGTTACACTAAGCCTACTCTCAAAAGTGGCAGTTATCCGTCTTTCGGACTCGTTTCTACGTCTTATAACCTACTAATATTCCATTACTTCTTTCCACAAGGGTTGTGCCAAATGAGCAGTGATCAAATTCCCGGAGTACATTGTTTAATCTTGCTTCCTGAACGGCATTCTCTCCATTCATGACAGCTAATTTAGAAAGAGTTTGTTTCCAAATATGCGGAGGATAATAGCCAGAAAACTACTTTCTACTCACACTCGTTTACTTGTGAGCTCCAATGTTGAATTTCCAGTCGAAGATATTTTGTCCACGGTGTTCTGAGACTCCACTATAATCGTCATTTTGAACAAGTTCCCTTCCGTGTCCCTTATCCCGGTTCTCGAAATCTTTCATCGAATAGCATCCACTTTTTTTCTTGAAAAAAAAAAACTATTTCCTTTCTATGTTACATATTGTAAATTCATAGATTGTCATTGAGGGATGATTGTTCAACACAATTATCCAGAAATTGAACCAATCAAATCCCTTGTTAGATCAATTCATAAGGGTCTACCCATACAAGCCGACAGCCTGTTTCCCTCTGAATGAAGGCAGGAGGAGAGTATTGAGGGCTATATATAATCGGAGAAATGTCTCCGAAAGATCGCTGAGCCCAGCCATTGAAAGAAGGATTGGTGACTCCCTAAAGTTCTGAAAAGGGACCCTACACTGACAATATTAATGATGCCGAGAGGATTGATTCGACAAGCGACACGTCGTCAGTTATATACCTTTAACCATCAAACTAGACTGTCAATATATTATTGTCGCAAATAATTTCCAAACCTTTGTTGACAGTGGAGGTTGTCTGTAAGAATAAGCAGGAGAGAAATGAAGGAGCCATTAGAATATTTTTTTTACGGTAATGTCACCGTACTTAATATCAAAATAATACTATTTACTGTGATATTCATTGTAATAGCTATCACAGTATTTACTTTCAAAGTAATATTACTTTTCCTCAGAGACCTATTATTCATTATCATAACTATGTAATTCACAGTTATTCGTTAGCATAACCGCACTATTCAGTTTGAAATCTTTGTCATAATTGATATATAAGCATAGTGAGTATCACACTACAGTAACACTATCATGCTCATATTTACTATCTACCCCGAATACATCTATTCTCTTGCTATTTACTGCAGTAGTCACAGTTTTATATTAGTCAGATCTTGAAAATTAATTCTTTGATTGCATGAAAAGAACTAGTATTACCTAAGATTAAATTGCATAATCATCATAATCTACATAGTAATCGATACGCTACTAGTAAGTCTGTGACTGCTATGACTATTTTGTAAACATAATGTTTTGTATATATATATATATATATATATATATATATATATATATATATATATATATATATTATATATTTATCCTCAGCATGCAAATTATAGGCTCTTATGCATTATCCTCAGCATGCAAATTATAGGCTCTTATGTGTTCATTGATTTCTGATTGGTAACCCCTCCCAATTTCTCCGTAATATTTCTTATCGCAATCCCATTTTATTGACTCATGTTGAATATGACGAAAACCCTTCAAGTTAATTTAAAAACAACACTTTTGGGGCAAAAAAAAAAAAAAAAGAAATATGCATGCCAAAAAAAAAACATGACCAATGTATATATTGTCCACTCATTAAAAATACAAAACAGCAAATAATAATAATAATAATAATAATAATAAAATTAATAATAATAATAATAATAATAATAATAATCATCATCATCATTATTATTATTCAAAGAAAACTCATAATCACATGAGTCAATAAAATGGGATTGCGATAAGAAATATTACGGAGAAATTGGGAGGGGTTACCAATCAGAATCAATGAACACATAAGAGCCTATAATTTGCATGCTGAGGATAATGCACTAGTCTCACATAGTTTAAATGAAGATCACCGCATAAATTGGAAGGAGTCTAGAGTAATTTTCAATAGTAAAGATACAGGTATTAGAAGGTTGGTTGAAGGAGCAGTTATTAACAGGGGTCTCTCTATGAAAGGCAATACAGCCTTTACGCAGGAAGATTTTATTTAAAATGAAAATTTTTTTTTTTGTCATTTTATAAGAGATTTTAATAGGGAAAGCTTGCATAATAATAACACCAATAATCTAGCCCCTTCTGATACTGCCGCTGCCTCATCTTCTTTCGTTCAGGTAACGGAGACACACCCTCTGCCCCTTGTCACAGATGCCCAAGCTGCAATGGACAGCCGAGCAAGTGATTCAAGAGCCGAACCGCCACTTACAAGATCTAGGCGATTAGCTGGTTTGCTGTGAGAGACTGAAGGGATAACATGAAGAGCCAACTTTCATCTTCAAACAACAACCTATTTGTAAACATAAGTAAAAAACAAAGTTTTTATGTAGCCACTTTATATAATTATAGTCAGATTAACAAGGAGGACCGTGCAGGTCATCGGAAGCTTTCTGCTGTATATATTTTAAATAACAAAATCAAACAGGCATACTGCTGTGGGTTTACTTTCACAATAATAATGATAATAGTAATACTGCCTACCCGTAATGTGGAAGTTACTAACAGGTATCATCAGCAAAAAGCTATATATCTGCCTAGAGGATACAAAGACCATCCCCCACCAATAGAAAGGCTGCAGAAGGAAGTGCAGGGGCACAAAAGATCAGCTCCTGGCAGACAAAATGGTAATGAAGAATAGTAAAAGAAGGAAAACAACCAAAGCATTTCATGGGTTGGCTACAAGAAAGCCTTCGACAAGATGCAACACACGTGGCTAATAGAATGCCTGAAAATATATGGGCCAGAGGAAAATACCAACAGCTCC
This sequence comes from Macrobrachium nipponense, assembly GCF_015104395.2. Classification (NCBI taxonomy): domain Eukaryota; kingdom Metazoa; phylum Arthropoda; class Malacostraca; order Decapoda; family Palaemonidae; genus Macrobrachium; species Macrobrachium nipponense. The sequence continues at coordinate 63,066,882 of NC_087205.1, forward strand.
CTTGAAAATACAATATGCAACTGGAATACAGTACTTACAAGCTCTGGGATAAGACTAGAAGAGTTTAACAGCCAGGAGAGGAAACTTTCAAGGTAACTCAATGTCCCCACACTACTCATTGTAGTAGCCATGATTCCTATGTCAAAATTACTGCAGAAGATGGATGCTGGCTACCACCTCAAGCAAAGAGGCAACAGAGTTCACCATCTGATGTTCATGGACGGCATCAAACTGTATGGTAAGAGCATCAAGGGAATAGCTACCCTAATCAAGACTGTAAGGATTGTATCTGGGGAACATCAGGATGGAGTTTGGAAGAGAAAATTGTGCCTTGGTCAACATACAAAAAGGTAAAGTGACAAGGACTGAAGGGATAAAGCCACCAGATGGGAACAGCATCAAACACAGGTGATACAGGATACAAATACCTGGGAATAATATGCAGAGACTTAAGGTGATACTCAAGTCAAAACTCAACGCCGGAAATATGATGAAATCCATAAGCACATGGACAGTACCAGTAGTGAGATACATGGCAGTAGTAGTGGAGTGGACGAAGGCTGAACTCTGCAGCACAGACTAGAAAACTAAGAAACACATAACAATACACAAAGCACTACACCCTAGACCCAATGCAGACAGGCTATATATAACACAAAAAGGAGGGAGAGGGCTACTAAGCATAGAGGACTGCATCAACATAGAGAGCAGAGCACTAGGGCAATATCTGAAAACCAGCAACGAGTGGCAAAGGAGTGCATGGGAAGGACTGATAAAAGTATACGAAGACCCAGAAATTTACAGAAACAGGAGAATGACAAACAGAATGGAGGAATGGCACAACAAACCAATGCATGGACCAGATAACAATAGATGGAAATAACATCTCACACATATGCAGGAAAAGCAATATGAAAAACAAGACCATAAACCACATAGCAAGTGAACTGGGGCACTTGCAAAGAACCAATACAAAAAGAGGCATGATTCAGTAGCAAAAGCCCTCCACTAGAGCCTTAGCAAGAAACACCAGGTACCTTGTAATAATAAGTGGTATGAACACCAACCTGAGGGAGTTATAGAAAATGATCAGGCAAAGATCCACTGGGACTATGGGATTAGAACTGATAGGGTGATACATGGCAATAGACCAGACGTGACGTTGGTTGACAAAATCAAGAAGAAAGTATCACTCATTGATGTCGCAGTATCATGGGACACCAGAGTACATGAGAAAGAAAGAAAGAAAAATTGATCAGTGCCAAGACCTAAAAATAGAAATAAGAAGGATATGGGATATGCAAACGGAAATTGTAGGACCCATAATCATAGGAACACTTATATGCCAAAGTAACTCCAGGACTCATGCTGTAGAGTGCTACTAGAAACAGCGCACTTAGTGAGAAAAGTGATGTGCTCCTAAGGAGGAGAATGCAACCCAGAACCCCACTCTATAAAAGCCACGAATTGGATGACAGTGATTGACAAAAGATAAAGAAATAAATAAATAGATAATAATAATAATAATAATAATAATAATAATAATAATATTATATTATTATTATTATTATTATTATTATTATTATTATTGTTATCATTATTATTATTATTATTTCATTGAAAGTAATGGCTACTTCAGCAGCCTTACACTTTTACGAATAGCGGCTTTTTCCATGCTACTTAAACGGTTAGTAGAGCGCCTATAGAGGTCATGATTAAATACAGCGTCAAGATAGGTGTATATATTTGAATTTTACAAATAAACTATGATACCATAGTCATCAAAGTCATTAACGATTTTCTCTCTCTCTCTCTCTCTCTCTCTCTCTTTCTTTCTTAAAGCGAGCTTTCGTTTGGAGCTGCCAGACATCCTCGAGCTGGGAAGCTGAGGGTGGACTGATCTTGGTGTTGTTGTTGTTGTTGGAGATTTAGCCAGCCTTGTGCTGGCACGGGCTCTTGCTCCTAGAGCAGCCCGTAACTAGAATATCTGTAAAGATACAAAAAACAGTGCTTTGGCGGTTAGTTTTGGAAAGGAGATAGGGTGACAGGCAGGATTGCAACCCCTTTGAACCTTACGGTACCCATCAGTAGGAGAGAAAGTTTTATAGCAGTGAGACTCAGCCTAGCTGAAGAGTGCTGAGTAGGAAGAAGGAAGCGAGGTTTAGTTTGAGGGAAAGAAAGGCGTTACCTATAAACATTTTAGGCACAATATATATACATGTGTGTAGCATCTGAAAATATTGCAATATATATCAAACCAACATTAAGCAAGTATTATAGTATATATACATGTTCATGCATACTCACACTTATACATATGCTCCCAAAGATGTTTATGACTCCCATTGCAACCAGTGAAGTAGAGGGTTTGTGCATTGTGTGGCTTTCATTGGTTTTTGTTTACAAGACAATAGGAGATTCCCATGTGTCTATGGAGAAATGCCGTGTGATTTATCTTTTTACCTGGGAGGTGGGTGAGACTTTAGGAGATTCCCATATGTCCCTATGTTATTTAAGATGTGTCTGGTGATCTGTGCCGGTGTCAGCTCTATTTCAGTTAGGTTCGATCTGAAAGACTGTGTCTCTGGGCAGTCTAGTAGGTAGTGTTCGAGGGGCTGGATTGCCTCTCGGTCACAGTACTGACATAACCTGCCCTCATTTCCTATCATTTGCCAGGTGCAGAGGTATCCTAGCCTTAATCTGTGTGTGATGACTGAGAGTTTTCTAGTGGTTTGTTTTGTGATGTCATGCGGCGTTAGATTTGTGACATCCACATACCACTTGGACGTCCTTGACTCTTGTAGATAGTGACGTTGTACTTCACTCTCTTCTTGGAGTTTGGCATAGCTTTTTGCCATTTCCTTTAGGTGTGTTATGGATGGTTGCACTTTTATGCTTACTGTACTGCAGCTGAGGGCACTTTTGGCAAGGATGTCAGCTTCATCATTTCCCTGGATTCCCACATGGCTGGGTATCCAGTTTAGTGTGACTCTCCTGCCAGCAGCTTGATGTGAAATGGCCAATGATTTTATGGCTGTTATCAGTGTCACATTTTCTTTTGGATTTGTTGCTTTGATAGCGAGTATTGCTCCTTTGGAGTCAATATGCACTGTTGTGTGTCCTCCTTTTAAATTGAAATTTTCTAAGGCTTTTAAGATTACCATTAGTTCCGCTTGTAGTATGGAGGCATTGTTGGATAGCCTCCAGCTTCCTTTGAAGTCTTGGGCAGCCACTGCTGCTGCAGTTGCTGGAGCTTCTGGGTCAACTGAGCCATCAGTGTAATATATGTTTTCAGCTGCTGTGTTCCCGATTGCTTCTTCTGCTGCAGTTTTCATTTGTGCTGCTGTGCACAGTGCTTTGTTTGCCGGTAGTATTGTGAAGTTATACCGGATTGGGTCTTCGACCCAGGGAGGTGGTTTTTGGTATCCCTCAGCAGGTGGGACATCCTTTGTTATGTGTTTCACTGTGTCCTGCATACCCAGTTCTCTCAGTGTCTGGAGTATACTGCCCGCATAGGTTTTGGGTGGGTCTAGTTCTTCGTGCAGGTTTATACACGCTTGCATTTTGTTTTTGTGTGGTCCATTTCTGTCGTTTCTGATGGTTTTGCACAGAATGGCAATGTTTCTTTGGCCTATCCTGTGCTTGAGAGACTGCAGTTGTGTCTCTGCCCTCAAGAGACAAATTCTTGTCCACATTGGGGCTCCAAGTATCAGTCTCATTGCGTTGTTTTGGATGACTTCCAGCCTCTGCTGTTGATCCTTTCTGAGATTTGTCAGGACTGGTGCTGCATATTCTAATTGTGCTCTGATGGTTTGTATGTAGTACCTCCTGAGCAGATGGTATGTCGCACCTTCTTGCAATGATGTGATTTTCTTTAGGGCATTAAGCCCTATTTTTGTTTTGGCTTGGAGGAGCTGTACGTATTTGCTTCTCAGGAGATAGTGAATCTGCAATGCAGACTCCCAGATATGTGTAGCTATCCACCCAGTCTATGACGTCTCCTTTCAGTAGAAAGTTGGGTGGATTTTGATCATGTTTTATTGCCATGGCTTTTGTCTTATTTCTGTTGATTTTGAGTCCCAGTTGTGTGCACTTGTCCTCAAGTTTTTGCAAGGCTTCTTGCATCTTTTGGAGCTGTCTTTGAGGGCCAGAGCTGACGATGCAAACATCGTCAGCATATATGAAGACCTCTACTCCTTGTGGTAGCTCTAGACAGGCTACATTTTCCATAAGGACGTTGAATAAGAAGGGGCTTAGAATGCCCCCCTGTGGAGTGCCGTTTTCAAGAGAGTAGTATTCTGACATTCTGCCTTGGATCACTACTCATGCTTCTCTGTCTTGCATGTATCCTTTTGTCCATGTAAGCAGGTTGCCCTTGATCCTCTTTCTGACTAGGGAGGAGAGGATGGTTGCTGCATTGGCCAATTCATATGCCTTTTCTAGATCTAAGAAGACCACTATGGATTTTCTGCCATTTATGGCACTTAGCACATCTGTGAGGCACTCATGGGTGCCTACTCCTTCCCTATAGGCATAGAGCCTATGGTGTAGGGGCCCTGCTTTCCATAGTAGTCTGTTCACAACCATTCTTTCTGCAACCTTTTCAGTGCAGCTGATGAGGGATATTGGCCTATATGTGCCTTCCTCTTTTGGCTTAGGTATTGGTTGTGTGTCTTGCTGTTGCCATTTCTTTGGCCTGGTGTGCTCTGCATATGTCCTGTTTACCAGGAGTAGATATACCTGTTTGGCAGGGTCTCCCATGTGTCTCAGCATGCTGTAAGTGATTGCATCTGCTCCAGGGGCTGTGTCTCTTTTCCCCTTGCTGAGCGCACTGTTTAGTTCTTCTATAGTGAAGGGTGTGTCTGTGTCATCAGGTGTGTTGCAGGCAGTATTGATTTCCCTTGGTGTGGTGTCCGTCCTCCTTATATTTGAGGTTGACATCAGGGGGTCTGTTCCATGCTGATCTCCTATTGGCTGGTGGCGGTGAGTCTTCGTTTTCATTGGTGGCTTGAGCCAGGTCTCAAGCCACTTTTTCCGAGTCGATGGTTGTGATCCTGCAGATCCTGCAGCCGCCCATCAACGAGGTCTAGACAGCTGCAGGATCTGCAGCATCACAACCATCGACTCGGAGAAAGTGGCTTGAGACCTGGCTCAAGCCACCAATGAAAACGAAGACTCACCGCCACCAGCCAATAGGAAATCAGCATGGGGCAGACCCCCTGCTGTCAACCTCAAATATAATGAGGACGGACACCACACCAAGATCAGTCCACCCTCAGCTTCCCAGCCCAAGGATGTCTGGCAGCTCCAGACGAAAGCTCGCTTTAAGAAAGAGAGAGAGAGAGAGAGAGAGAGAGAGAGAGAGAAAATCATTAATGACTTTGATGACTATGGTATTATAGTTTATCTGTAAAATTCAAATATATACACCTATTTTGACACTGTATTTGATCATGACCTCTATAGGCGCTCTACTAGCCTGTTTAAGTAACACGGAAAAAAGCCGCCATTCGTAAGATAGAGAAGAATCTCTACAAGTGTAACGCTGCTGAAGTAGCCATTACTTTCAATAAAGTATGCTTGAGAGAGGGTCTGCTTCCTAAGTATATTATTATTATTATTATTATCATTATTATTATTATTATTATTATTATTATTATTATTATTATTATTATTATTATTATTATTATTATTATTACTATTATTATTATTATTGCTATTATTATTATTATTATTATTGCAAGATAAAAAATTATCGGTAAAAATTACAACAAAGTAATATACTTGGGAAACTCCTGTTTTTTTCTGAAAAGGAAAAATAATTACATTCTAAAAATGTAAAGAGTTTAACGTTTTTTTTTTTTTTTTACTCAGTCGACTTTTAAGGGTCTTTTTATTCCACTTATTTAGAGACATCATTATTTTTATAATTATTTTTACTGATATATCTGATATCCCAAAAGTCCAAAGTTATATACCGTTATATAAGATCATTATATTAAAAACCAAGGTTTTAATGCTCCCATTGTTATTATGTTTATAACTTGAACACTTAACATAAACTCTCTCTCTCTCTCTCTCTCTCTCTCTCTCTCTCTCTCTCTCTCTCTTTAAAATATACTTTGTTATCCGTTGTTAAAAAACGAGTTCTCTGTTTTGCAGCCCGAGATAAAACGTTTGACGTCCTGGGCTGTGAACTTACGAAACTTTTGTACTCTCGACAAGAAAATTGAATTTACAGTCTTCTGAACTCTTCGGACACCTATTGCTTATTAATGCTGCACCTGTCAACTCTAGAAAAGTGGCAGAATTTCAAAGTCTTCGTGTTTGTTGCTTTCTAGATTTCCAGTAACTTCAAACCATAAAGATTCTGTAAAAGTCCTGGAATCATTTATAGCTGAATGCAGTAACAACCGCTATATTATTTGTTAAAGTTGGCTAC